>NC_059298.1:24752839-25105339 GCF_017591435.1 Portunus trituberculatus | reverse complement strand
CCATTATATTAACACTAAGGGTCTTTGGAGGTCAGAAGATTAATGGCCACAGTCTTCACTATTTTAATCCCCCCTTGAGTTTCTGGAGCTGTATAAAATCATTCAAATAGTAAGCAGAATGAATATGGAAACACGTCATGGTACACAAGGGGTTAAGTATTCTGAGCAGTGAGCACACCTGACCGAACGTATTTCTAATCTTAATATTATCTAACCTACATAAAGTGATTCTGGTTGACCTTAGCTGATTTAATTAATGAATCTATTTTGACCTATTTCTTGCCTTACCTTATCATAACTTCTCAATTTTTACCTAACGTTTCCTAATCATTATTTCACCTAGCTTGAGCGTCTTCCTTGCTCATGTTGTGTTAGGGATTCTAAGCTAACCTCATCCAACGTACTTAGGTCTAATTTCATCTAACTTAACCTTATTCAACCTGATTTAACTTATTTAAAGAAACTATATAGACAAATCTAATCTAAGCCAACTCAGTCTTATCTAATCACACGTTATTTGATTTAACGTACCAGTGCAATCTAGCCTTACCTATTATTTACGTAACATAAGCTAGCCTATTCTATTCACATAATTTAATGTAACCTAATATAGCCACACACCCCCACCCACCCACCCACCCACACACACACACACACACACACACACACACACACTTAACATAACTTATCCATCATATCTAACATACCTAATTTTACATTACTTAAGTATCAAACAGTCCTTCCCATTCTTTAACTAATATTTACATCTTCAAATTCGCACACACACACACACACACACACACACACACACAGTATATGCGCAGCTCTCGTCTGCTTCAGGACTGGCAAACACGAATGCAACTCTTGCGTGTAGGAAGTTTGTAAATGCCGATTTATTCCCCGGCTCACGTTTTCACCTCACCCATAACTCTTTCCTTCTTCAAACCAAACATCCATGATCAAGGCTCATCACTTATCTGTATTATCACATGCCACGCACACACGGACGCACAGCACACACACATACACACACACACACACACACACACACACACACACACACACACACACACACACACACACACACACACACACACACACACACACACACACATACACACACACACACACACATACACACACGAGAGAGAGAGAGAGAGAGAGAGAGAGAGAGAGAGAGAGAGAGAGAGAGAGAGAGAGCTGGTAGAAACGTGTCAGAAAACATACACAATCTCGGATCCAAAAGTGTCTGTGTGGAGAGTCCTGGCCTTTGTGTTGAATGGAGAGCCTTGGGACACATACCCTGCAGCAACAGAGGCGACGGGGAATCAGTGAAGCTAGACTGCGTTGCGACAGAGAAGGAGACTCTTATGCGGTCATGAAAACGGAGCAGATTAAAGGCGATTCACACGTTTGGAAGACGAAAAATAGTGAACGAAATGCATCCCAGCAGGAGTAAATTAAGTTGACTCAAGTATTAGAAAGGATAGTAAAGCGAAAAAAACAAATCGCGTTTCAGAAGGAATAAGAGAAAAAAATGCGCATTGAATGAGTGAAAAGACGAGCAGAATACAACTCAAGGAGAGCGATTTAAGAGCATTCGCTGACAGAGGAGAGAAGAAAAGATAAAAAAAAAATGCATCTCAACAGAAGTAAATTGAAAATAATCGCAAACTGAAAAGAAGGTACGAGACAAGACAAGAC
The DNA here is from genome assembly GCF_017591435.1 of Portunus trituberculatus. Taxonomy (NCBI): domain Eukaryota; kingdom Metazoa; phylum Arthropoda; class Malacostraca; order Decapoda; family Portunidae; genus Portunus; species Portunus trituberculatus. The sequence goes on along the minus strand of NC_059298.1, from coordinate 25,103,635 downwards.
AAGACAAGACAAGACAGACGAGAGTAAAATAAGATAATTTGCTGACGGAAAAGGGAAGATTAAGTGAAAAATGACAACGATATATTTTCCAATTGAATTAAGTTAAGATTTACGAAAAACGACGAGAGAGAATGGGAATCCCGCGAAATAGCAAATACAGTGCATCCTAAGAGAAGTGAATCTAAGAGAATTTGAACTGGAAAGGACACTCAAACTAAATGGCGAACAAAAATATCAGCCTCTCACAAAAAAAAAAAAAAAAACCTAGTGAGTCTCGTCTCCCGGTGACAATTAAGACGCAACGACCCGCAGTTTGTTGAGGGCTTCTATGAACAATTTTCCGACGACATCCGCCTTTTAACTGATCCGAGACGTAGGAGGTGCCTGCCCTCAACCGACATGCCAGAGCGAAATGTAGTCAATAAATCATTACCGAGATGATCCGACAAGAAGAAAGAAAACTCCTCATTCTCCTCCACGTTCCACCAAAAGTGTTCGAATCCACATCCACTACAGAAAGAAAGAAAGAAAGAAAAAAATTGCTATACTCTGGCGCTCAATTTCTGGAGGCGGAGTATTATGCTGGAGGAAAGGTGAAATTGGGTAGCAAGAAACGAAATACTCGTGTTAAAGTCAGCCCCGCGCCTTTATGACTCTCAGCGTACTAGTAGTGGCATGCAGGTGTGTTTGGCGGCCTCGTATTTTCTTACCCACTGACGGGAAGGTGTATCATAATGAGTTGTGATTTTGTGATTTTCTTTTTTCATCCTATCTCTCTCTCTCTCTCTCTCTCTCTCTCTCTCTCTCTCTCTCTCTCTCTCTCTCTCTCTCTGTGTGTGTGTGTGTGTGTGTGTGTGTGTGTGTGTGTGTGTGAGAGAGAGAGAGAGAGAGAGAGAGAGAGAGAGAGAGAGAGAGAGAGAGAGAGAGAGAGACAGACAGACAGACAGACAGACAGACAGACAGACAGACAGACAGACAGACAGACAAACAAAAAGACAGAGAAACAGACAAACAGACAGAGACAGGGACAGACAGACAGACAGACAGACAGACAGACAGAGACAGAGAGACAAAGAGGTCAATTCACACACACGTAAACCCACCAATCAACATTTGCCCTTCCTGAAGTAGCTGTCCATTGCTTCACGGGCGACCATTTGTCCTGGCCGAGATATGCCAAGGCAGACTTACTTGACATGTGGAGTGACGTGTGGGGCGGGAGGGTGGTGGGCTGGAGTAGTGGGAGGGAAGTAGAAGAGAGTGAAGAAGGAAATAGAGGGGTGGTGAGGTAGAGGAATGAATAAGGCAGGAGGGAGATGGAAGGGAGTAGAAGAGAGTGAAGAAGGAAATAGAGGATGGTGAGGTAGAGGAATGAATAAGGCAGGAGGGAGGTGGAAGGGAGTGAAGAAGTATATATATGTGAAGTGTGGTAGACTGGATATAGTGCAAGGGAGGTGGAAGGCAGTGAAGGTGGATATAAATAGTAGTGGATAGTGGAGGAAGGAGGAAGGGAGTGAAGGTGGATAAGATAGTGGGTAGCTGTCTGGATGTAGTGCGAGGGAAGTGACGTGATATGGATTAGTGGAGGGTAGTGAGATGGATGTGGTGGCAGGGAGGTGGAAGGGAGTGGTGAGTGATATAGATGGATGGTAGACTGTAGGTAATGAAAGTGGAAGGAAGAGAATAGTGATGAAAGAAAGATCATGCAGGTAAGGAAGGGAATTTGAAGTTGATTAGTTAGGTTAGGTTAGGTTAGGTGAGGTGAGGTGAGGTGAGGTGAGGTTAGGTTAGGTTGGGTTTGGTTATAGGTTAGGTTAGGTTACGTTTGGTTAGGTTAGGTTAGGTTAGGTTTGGTTATAGGTTAGGTTAGGTTAAGTTAAATTGGGTGAGGTTAGGTTAGGTTGGGTTGGGTTGGGTTGGGTTTAGTTTGCTTAGGTTAGGTTAGGTTAGGTTAGGTTACGTTAGGTTACGTTACGTTAGGTTAGGTTAGGTTAAGTTGGGTTGGGTTGGGTTGGGTTAGTTTGGTTAGGTTAGGTTAGGTTAGGAGAATAGACATGAAAGGAAAATGATGCTGATAAGGAAGAGAATGAAGTTAGTTAGCTATTCCTTTCTTGCTTTTTTTTATTCCTTGAACGCTAACAGGATGGTCGTAGTAGATAAGAGACTATATTGGCCATTATCAGTGAAGGTCGGCGGAGAAAAAGTAAGCAAATAGTGTTAGATTTTCAAGAGACAGTATCAATCCTTTCACTCCATGCTTACCGTTTGTTGACATTCAGAAGAGTGTAGTTTGCTGTGATTTGCTTGAATACACACGGAAAAAGAGAACAGAAAGTTGATTTTGTCTTTCTAGGTTACACAATTCATTATTCAAGGTAGTGTAATAGAAAAATTAGGGGTTAAGAAAGTTATGAATGATTATAAAGAAAATTGCATGCTAATAACAGAGATAAGCTCCGTATTCTGGAAGCCTTCGCTCTCTCGTTACGACAATTTTCAAAAGCCATACAAAATTATCAGCTGGGTTCTCAAGACTGTTTATACCCTGTTAATAATCTAGAAATGTTGTTCATCTATCACTAGAATCATAAAAAAAACACTGTTAAATACTCGTGTGATTTTATAATGGAGCCTTTTGAAAGTTGTCGAGGGAGGGGCAATAGTGTGTTAGAATATGGTTCAAGGAGTTACAGCAGCGCCGAGCTCTTGCCGACCACTCCCTCCACTAGGAACAGACCCCGAGTTGTGTCTTGACGCCTCTCCTCTCACGACACACTTTTAAGATGGGAGCATCATGACATTTACCAACAAACATTTAATTACTGCCGCGGAACGTATTAAATCTCACAAATGCTTATACTTTCATCTTTTTTGTGTGCAATAAATATTAACCAACCCTCCACTATTTTTTTTACATTAGTAATTATGTTTTTCATGTAAATTAAGAAGCATGCACTGGATTCCTATGAGTAATGAGACATACCATGCTTTAACTTTTCACATTTTAAACTCGGCGAATGAAGAACACATAACTCTTCCCTGACAGGCGAATGATAACCTTTATGACCACGAGGTTATGCACTGAACTGAAAAAAAAAAAAACTTTATATGATGCTTGGCTACCTGTATTTTTTCTCTATAATGCCTTACTATTATGTAGCAAATGTAACGAGACTTGGCCACGGAACAGAAAGCAACATGACAAGCAAATTACACACACCTGCCTTTACTATTGCATATTTTCTGGATTCGATTTTTTTTTTTTTTTTTTTTTTCAAGCGTCAATTTTACCTACTTTTTATCATTTCATAGCCCTTGGGCAGTCTTTTATACGTAAAAAAATATATATACATATCAGATGCTCAAACTTCCATAGTTCGTAATAAGTACAGTATTGAATTTTCTTCACGAATCATTAGTGTTTATAAGCTTATTGAGACACCAACGAACGATTCAGAAGGCGATGAGCGCACAGGGACGAGGCAACAACGAAATGAGGTTTGTTCAATAAGAGTTTGAGTTCCATAAAACAAAAAACAAAATAACAAAAAACATCTACATTTTCTGCTTTTAATTTTTTGCACGGCACACAATGATCATAAACCTCTCCACTACCGCAACTAGATGATTTCTCTTTGCGGTGGGTCAGAGGAGGAGAAAAAAGATAATAGCAATTGGTAGAGAGGAAAAAATTACTAATACTACCTCAAAAAGCACAGAACTCGCAAAACCCTCACTGATAAAGAAATAAAAAAGCAGATTATACGAGGCTTTAGTACAACCTAGACAGGATTAAATAGCACGTAAGTTTCACAGCGTGCTTTTAAAAGAAAGTCTTGATTCTTTACCTACATACCGTCTTACAGCCACCTCTCCTGCCTCCCCCCGTGACGTCTACGAGATCCAACTACCCACGGGCGACGGTAAATCGAAACACATAATCGTGGGTAACAAATCAAGGTCCTGGTTCTCGAGCTACTTATCCACTACCTCCAAATTCCCTCAAGCGATGCGTACCTACCTGGTGGCGAAGGTAAATCGGAACTCATAATCGTGGGTAACAAAACGCAGCTACTGGAAGCGCGACCGGTTCCTGGGTGGCCCGTCATCAGAGGCTGCCAGCACCTCTTGCTTACTCGTGTGTCTTCAGCTTCGTTGTCCTTAGTGTGCATAGGTAACACAAGTAAAGGCAAGCGCTGAGAGGACTTCAATTCGTGTGCCATGATGCAAGAACTACACGACAGCAAAGACTTATGGCAAGATGATGTTTTTTGTGGTGTGGTTATCTAGGAATCACCGCAATAACTCGTCAAAAGAAGTTCCGGGTGGCTATAATGATAGTTCTTCGGTGTGCGCGCGCGCGCACACACACACACACACACACACACACACACACACACACACACACACACACACACACACACACACACACACACACACACACACACACACACACACACACACACACACACACACACACACACACACACACACACGGGAGAGGCTGATATTCTCTTAGTTCTCATCCTTTGAAAAAATAATATGAAAATGACGTACTAATCACTGGATATTGACGACTTATTTCTGGGTAATATATATATATATATATATATATATATATATATATATATATATATATATATATATATATATATATATATATATATATATTTAAACAGGAATCAGCACTAAAATTAACGAATTTGATAAGTTTAAATATATATATATATATATATATATATATATATATATATATATATATATATATATATATATATATATATATATATATATATATATATATATATATATATATATATATATATATATATATATATATATATATATATATATATATATATATATATATATATATATATATATATATATATATATATATTCTTTTTTTTTCAAACAGGGATCTACACAATGAAAAGATCAGCAACAAAATTAACGAATCTAATAAGTTCAGACCTAACCTGGCCAAACTAAATGGATCCCATGGATAAAACCATTGAAACAATGTTATCTCAATGTTATCCAATGAGAGCCGACCCAACAAGAGACCCGCCAAAAAGACCAGACGTAGGCTATTCCTGATTCCAATATATCATCACGCTACACGATAAGACTACGCCTGTAAACAAATAGTTCTACTTAAATCATAACAGCCCTTCAAGATATCGTACTAATAATTGTCATCAGGGACAGGTAACAATCAACGGTGATGCATTTGGCGAGTACAAGACGTGTGTGGCATGGGTCGGGTGGCAGACCTCCCTGCAATCCTTGCCTGGCAGGTGCAGCTCTACATCTCCAGTCTTTCCCGGTTCTGTCCTCTGCGGCCATAACACCGACCCAGTCACCTGAAGATGTGTGAACCCGCCAGGACGAGGGAGCAGTTCCGCTACCAGAGGAGCACGTCACCAAGACCAAGGAGAGGCACTCCTCATTTAATTAAGATCAGGATGCCTGTAAGAGCGGGATGGAGTCCTTGGTAGCCTCAGCTTCTCAAGTCTTCAATATCTAAGTGTGGGATGTCGCTGAACTGCAGATCTCTGACGATCACCTTCTGCGTCAGCGCATCCTGGCCTTAAATAAGGAGCGTTCCTCCTTGGCCTTGTTGACGAGCTCCTCGAGGCAGCGGCCACTGCTCTCTCGTCCTGCGGGTTCGTGTGCTTAAGGGGGTGCATGAGAGTTGTGGCCGCCGAGAACACAACCAGGAAAGATTGGACAGGTACAGCTGCACCTGATAAGCAACGGTTGTAGGAAGATCTGCCTCCTACCACTCCAAGATTATCGCTTCCAGCTTCCTGGCCTCGGCTTAACCTCTTTGAACTGGCTGCCGAGTGAGACACCCAGGGCCATGTAGTACTTACTACAAACGGCTCCATACTTGATGAAGCAGCCTGCCTACCCTCATTTCTAGCTGGTGACATGTCTAATTATGAGATTTTTATAAGTATATACTTGTATCATTGACCAGAAGTCGTGACATGTAAATTATTATCAGTAGTAGTAGTAGTAGTAGTAGTAGTAGTAGGTAATTATAATCACTACTACTACTACTACTACTACTACTACTACTACTACTACCATCATTATAATTTCCCCACAGAATGAGTTGGTACGCATTCCGTGATAAAATAGCATATTTTACACTTGGTAAAGTTAAAATGATGTCAAACTGCAATGATAATGAAGTATAGAGCAATAAATGACAAATGTACATAAGATAATTAGTTACACGTGCCAGAATTAGACACAACTAATTGTATAAATTCAACTCTTTATGTAAGGCTTATTGCTATTAACAGAATAATATAGTGACACTTATTATCAAGTGAGAGCAATCATCAATCAACAACTGAGGATGCAGCACCAATGACACTAGTCTGTGTAACAAACAATACAGTTTCTGTCAACTCTAGAAATCTTTAAAGAAAACGAATTACTCGAAGAGATACTATAGAAATTCTTCACTCACAAAGGTTTATTTACCTAGTTGTATTTACCTAGTTGTATATTATATTTAGGGAGGCCGTGGGGTAGTGGATAAGGTGGTGAGCGTGAGATCGGGCAGACGTCCACGTGTAGGTTCGAATCCCACCATGTATCGCCTTGATACTCTGCCATTTGTCGAGTGGTTTAAAGTTACCTACGACACCATATTACCTAGGTTCTAGGTGGTTACACCAAAGATGCGCTTGAGTGGTGATATGGGTCCTAATATGGGTACCACTATAAATAAAATTGCCTGCACCACTAATGGGTGGAAGCTTAAAGTATAGCGCTTCCAATACTCTTCATATTACCTACAGGCGCTATAGGCCAAAACATCAAAAAATAGATAAATAAATAAATAAATAAATAAATAAATAAATAATAATAATAATAATATTAATAACAATAATAATAATAATTACAGGGTTCATTGTAGTCTGTCTCCATGTCTACTTTTATCCAACTATTCCTTAAATTTGTGCACACTTTCTCCTGCTACAATTTCTTCCCTCTAGCCGTTCCAGATGTCCACCGTCCTATGTGGAAAAACAAACTTTTTAGAGTCCCTCAAAGACTGACTTTTCATGATCTTCCTGGAGTGTCCCCTTGTTCGTCTATCTCCATCCTCCATCAGTGATACCAGGTCTTATCTATCTATATTTTCCATACGCTTTATTAACTTATACATCATTATTAGATCTCCTCTTTCCTGTCTATCCTTCATAGTTGGTAGTTTCATTTCCGTAAGTCTTTCTTCGTAAAGAAAGTTAAGTTAGGTGTGTGTGTGTGTTTCACTGTTTGATCTGCTGCAGTCTCTGACGACGAGACAGCCAGACGTTACCCTACGGAACGAGCTCAGAGCTCATTATTTCCGATCTTCGGATAGGCCTGAGACCAGGCACACACCACACACCGGGACAACAAGGTCACAGCTCCTCGATTTACATCCCGCCTACTCACTGCTAGGTGAACAGGGGCTACACGTGAAAGGAGACACACCCAAATATCTCCACCCGGCCGGGGAATCGAACCCCGGTCATCTGGCTTGTGAAGCCAGCGCTCTAACCATTGAGCTACCGGGCCGTGTGTGTGTGTGTGTGTGTGTGTGTGTGTGTGTGTGTCATGATCTAGCTATCCATAACCTATTCATCTATCTTTCCATCTTACTATATTTTCCTATTTCTCTTTCATTGGATAGTTAATCTTTTCCATGTCTTTGTGAAGCATCGTCCTTGTTTCACTATCGTATGTTGTGCTGCAGTGCTATAATACTGTAACTTCCATCCATCCATCCCTACACACACACACACACACACACACACACACACACACACACACACACAACGTCGAAATGGTGTTTATTACGTTCATGCTGTCTCCGTCGCGGCGTTATCAGACAGGTTAAAGCAGCAGCAACCAGGTATCACTCAGCGCCGCAGCTTCAGACCAACTATCTATCGTCAACTTGTCAATTTTGAAGACTCCGACTTAATTGGATATATAGGTTTGTGCATCATATATACTGTATCTGCCTGGCCCTCTCTATATGCTGTTCTATATATTAGTCTCCAGCGTACTAGAAAAGAGGAATATTTGAGTGTGTTACTTTCAACGAAGGAAGCATCATAGCATTTACAACTATAGACATGCTATTAGAGCTGGTACCAAAGTAGAGTCCGACAGGTACTTACTTCCATTTTTCTTACAACCAGCACGTATCAAAATGTCGCCCGTTTTTTTCTTCGTCTCTTTCTTCTTAACACATTTAAATACAAACATGCACTGAAGTCCTTGATACGCGCCATGTCTAACTTGGTCAATGAAAAACATGTGACTCTTTCCTGACAGAAGAACCTTTATAACTACCATTGTTTCACTATATTTCAATACTATACAGCAGGTATAAAACAATCTCAGCATAGAAGAATAGACAAGTAAACAAGTAAATCATAACTGCAATTAAAGATCAAACTTGACCAATCTTATGACTGTACAGTATGTAATGACAGTTTGAGGCTTTCCTTTAGGAACCGTTGAAGCTTTGTTGCCTTTTTCGAAACACGAGGAGCAACGACGGTCGTAAGCCAGGCAAGATTAGGTGTCTGCAGTGATGAGTGACTTAGTATGAGAATCAAATAACATCCACACAATAACAAACTTAGGTAATATAGACATCAAATATAACATATATTCAGCAAAAGAAGAGACAGACGTAAACTCCTGCGTAATGAAAGTGAAAGGCGGCCACCTTGACTGGCTGATGTACCTGAAAGGCTCGGCAAGCCGAATCGCTCCACGCCTTGCCAGCCTGTCCTGCCGCGCCCAAGTACTACGCACTTCCCGTGTGGGTAAGATAGGCCATGTACCTCCATTGCCCACTGCCCTATGACTGGCAATGATCTACTTCCTTAACACACCGTTTCCCAGTCTTCGGTTTGATCATTCAGTAACAAATCAGTTCCTGTGCACGAAGACGTGCAATAGGTCAGGCCATATTTCAGCCATGCACACTATAGACCTACACAGAGGTGCGGCGTACAGCTATTGAAAATTACCAGTCAATTTCTTTCTTCGACAAGCAAGCCACACAAGAAAAGATGTCCCGTACATGACGCTGTAAATCTTACACTTCATGACGTGACCTGGAGTGAAAACTGGTGTAGGTATGAGAAGCACACTCCACCACAAGGATGTCAAGGCCTTAAAGGACGAGAATGACTAACGAATTCAGTGATCATTGAAAAATCGAGTCACTCAGAGAATTCACAATCACACTACCAACTCACTTGTTGCAGGAAAGTTCCCGTGGTCAAGCCTTAATTCCTTTATACTGGGACCAGCAGATCAAAAAACCATTATCTTATGATTTGGCGTCCTAAGGTGAAGACTCAGTTACTCATACTTTTCCTTGTGGATAAAACGATAATGTACAGCAATTATGACACTCAACAAGTCTCTCTCTCTCTCTCTCTCTCTCTCTCTCTCTCTCTCTCTCTCTCTCTCTCTCTCTCTCTCTCTCTCTCTCATACACACACACACACACACACACACACACACACACACACACACACACACACCTTGGCCACTCAAAAATAACAAAAGCGTCCTCATATTACAAAGCTTCACGCGAAAATTAATAAAACACACAGTAAACAAACTCAGAAAACCTGGAACGAACAAGCAAATAACGAATAGAGACAAATTGAGAAAGGAAAGGAACCACAACAAAGAATGCTATAAATAGAAAACCAGTCACTGGATGAAAGAGAGAGAGAGAGAGAGAGAGAGAGAGAGAGAGAGAGAGAGAGAGAGAGAACGTACACTTCGCCACAACAAGCTGCTATATGACCCCGTTGTCGCGGCGCCTTCAGTCATAAACCACCAGCAAATCACACATACTCGATGCAAGGTTCCCCGGCAGCCTTGTCTAACACCCACCTCAGTCCCGCCCGGCTCCTCGGCTGCACACACGGCGCCAAGGAGGAACTGCTGCCATTACCTATTCATCTACACTCTACACTATTGTTTTGCTTTGGTTGTGCATGTGGGAGGAGAGGAGCGGTCTCTCTCTCTCTCTCTCTCTCTCTCTCTCTCTCTCTCTCTCTCTCTCTCTCTCTCTCTCTCTCTCTCTCTCTCTGTATCTATCTATTCAATCAAGCTTCTGATGTTTCCTTCACTGTACAAGCTTTTATCCAACTTACGTGAAAAAACGTGAAAAAAAAATTATTTCTTTCCACCATCACCACCACAACCACCACCACCACCACCACAGCAACAATAACAACCATTCAACTACCACCACCTCCTCTTCCTCCTCTTCTCCTTAGACATTGTTCAGGTATCAATTGGTAGTCACTTAATATTTTCACTGCTATGGTTCTTTTTATAAAAGAAAAAAGCAAAATTCTTGCTTACACATGGAAAACAGAAGAAATCGATTTTTTTACTGTTCTTTTCGGTTCAAGGACTATTCAAGAGACTGTAATAAGTTAAATAGAGGTAAAAGGTGATGGTGATTATGAGAGAAAAAATTATCCAGCATTAAAAAGGGTAAAAACTAAAGTGTTATAATGATTCCTCGTCCTTCTTTCCCCCCTCGTCACAAGTTCCTGCTTTGAGTACGAGTGCATATTTAGAACCTCGAGCCTGTAGCGGTGCTGCCTACAAATCCACAGGTACCGAGTTATTTAGCTTTTTGTATGTCACTGCCTCAAATACTTTAAACGGTAGAGGTTCTTTTTTTACATTTGTTATCTACTTTATACGACTACACAATTTGTCTACTTACTTATTGATTTATTGATTTATTCATTCATTTGTTTACCTATATTTTTACTTCTACCTGTTACCTTTTTTTTTTTTTTCTTCTTCTTTTGCAATGTCGATACTGAAAGCCACTCATGGTTATCTAGCTGTTTGGATTTCATTATTCCCGATATTTTCAACTATTGCATCTTTTTTTTTTTCATTCATACATAAAGATATTTATTAAACCAGGTTCCTATAAATGCAAAGATTAGTATTCGCAGACAATTTTTGAATAAACCTACCTATTATCACTAACTTTTTTTTTTCTTATTTATACCATGTGGGCTTTTCACGGGAATTTATGGATTCAAGGGGATACTTTTTGGTGTGTCTCCTATCTCAAAGCCCACCCGCTAGGAAACCGTTGCCCCGAGTACGGAAGCCCTACCTACACTCGGACCGTGGACAGGATTCGAACCCGTGTGCTTGGAGACCCCTCGGACCCCAAAACACGCATGGTTCCACTGTACCACGGTGGTTCCCTTTAAATTTCATTATTATTTCCTGTGACCAATTTGTCTGTACGTAACAAGTGATCAGTTATGACAAGTGACTCAGGGTTAAACGAGTCAGACTTATCTTCTTTAGGGTTAATTACTATTGTTGTTGTCTTTTATAGTGGTGGTAGTGGTGGTAGTGCCATTAATATAGTTATTACTTACTACTGCTACTGTTACTACTACTGCTGCTGTTACTACTACTACTACTACTACTACTACTACTACTACTACTACTACTACTACTACTATTACCACTACTACTATTACTACTACTACTGCTACTCTACTACTACTACTATTACCACTGCTGCTACTATTATTACTACTATTACTACTACTACTACTATTACCACTGCTGCTACTATTACTACTACTATTATACTACTACTACTACTACTACTACTACTACTACTACTACTACTACTACTGCTGCTGCTGCTTGTCTTAGTGTGGTTGAAGAAGAAACACGGGGTCTAGTAGTACCCATCATATGATGCTGCTGCTGCTGCTGCTGCTGCTGCTGCTGCTACTACTACTAATAATAATACTACTAATAATACTGCTGCTGCTACTGCTTATACTACTACTATTACTACTACTACTACTACTACTAATAATAATAATAATAATAATAATAATAATAATAATAATAATAATAGTAATAATAATAATAATAATAATAATAATAATAATAACGATACTACTACTACTACTACTACTACTACTACTAATAATAATAATAATAATAATAATAATAATAATAATCATAATGATCTTTCAGCACAATGTTATCATACGAAAAAATACATTACTTAAATTCATTAAATTCAATCATAACCCTCACCATCATCACCAATATCATCATCATCATCATCATCATCATCATCATCAACATATTTTTCATTTTACGTTGCCCTTAACCAGTGTCCTTCTTCTATAAAAATAAAAACAACAAAATCACACACACAGCACACACACACACACACACACACACACACACACACACACACACACACACACACACACACACAGAGAGACAGACAGACAGACAGACAGACAGACAGGACAGACATACAGACAGACAGACAGAGAGAGAGAGACAGACAGACAGACAGACAGACAGACAGACAGACAGACAGACAGACAGACAGACAGACAGAGACAGACAGACAGACAGACAGACAGACAGACAGACAGAGGACGGACAGACAGACAGACAGACAGACAGAGAGGGACGGACAGACAGACAGACAGACAGACAGACACAGATGGACTGACGGACAGACAGACAGACAGACAGACCGACAGACCGACAGACAGACAGACAGACAGACAAGCATATAAATAGGGGTAAATGAGACCGAAAAAGAAAGTGAGATTGAGCATAACCGATTCGCGAGAGAGAGAGAGAGAGAGAGAGAGAGAGAGAGAGAGAGAGAGAGAGACCAAGGGAGCGGCAGACACACACATAGACAGACAGTGACGGGAGAAGACAACACTTACATGCATTCTCTCTACTAATTCAAGTAAGGAACTTATGACCTTCTATACACAAACTACTGTGGTTTCGGAACATTATCTAACCCCGTCATTACCTTTCTCTTCTGAGCCACTCCCTCCATCCTGCCCTTACATCCCTCTCCTCCTTCCGCTCCCCTCCCTCACTTCCTTTTGCCTCCTTTCCTGCGTGTCACCTTACTTCTCTGCCCTAGATTTGCTTTCTATACCTCACGGCCGCCCTGTCTGTCGCCTGGTGTCGCCTGCCGCTCCGCCACGCACAAGGTGTCAAGAGGTATTGCCACATCGACACATTCACATTTACAGATTCCTCCCAATTCACACACCACAGAATCATGTCCTTTATATACCACTTCCCAGCTGATATACGAAGCAATAAATCATTTCTCAAGCTACGTAAAATGTGCGCCGAGCAGAAATACTAGCCTTGCATATATGTTATCCTTCAAATGAGAGGTGCAAGAGTATTTGTCAAATTGTGTGAATTATGAAAGGAGATATTGAAGATTTGGTTTAAAAAAAAGTGGAAAGGAGATCCGATCTGACGGCCTTCGGTGCAACAAGTTCCTGTGGGAACTGGTACATCACAGCAGCGGCGATGGGGCTGTAGCGCCTGTGTGCCTGCATGAGTGCCCCGAGTCTCGGCCTTGTTCGTCACGGTGAGGCAAAAGCTCACCAACGAAACCAAACACCACGGAGAGGCGCGTTATTTTTTTCACCTTTGAAAGTAGGTCTGTGATATTTATCCTCCAACTGGGAGTGGGTTGAGAGCAGCCTACCTTGGGGTGTGATTTGACTGGATGAAAATAAAATGCAGAGGAGTCAGACGATGGGTGTGAAAGAGGGTGGGGGTAGTAGAGGCTCGCGCGTAACTGGCAGTATATAAGGGACGCAAGGAAGTTCCAATGCATCAGTCAAGCAGCCTGCTGTCTCCTCACACCTCCTCGCCTCAGCCACCACAACCACCACATTACCAACATGAAAGCCGTGAGTGATCTGTTCAGACTTTGAACATCAACAGTAAGGGAGTTCTCGGGCATTTCCTTTTACAAGTTTAACTTTATCTCGGTACATAAATTAAGACTACCAGCGTATTGTTTCCTCACCAACTCTTGTCTTTGCCTTGCCCCAGGTCGTGATGATGATGCTGCTCACCGTAGCCGTGGCAGAAAAACTCTACGCACCATCGCCAAGTGCCTCAGCATCTCCCGTGTCCATCCTCAAGGACGATAGAGTCCATCCTGATGCTGCAGGAAACTACGTCTTCGATGTCGAGACTGAGGACGGGATCGTCAGACACGAATCAGGCAGCGAGGGAGGAAGCCAACAAGGCTTCGTGAGGTGAGACAGCACTAACGATGTCAAAAACTCAACGATAGCAAATTAGTCCAAATTTTACTTTTTGCTATTCAGCGTTAACATGAATGGCAAAATATACTTGCTGTTCCATGTCCGTAAGTAGTTTTGTGTCCGCATTCCCGTGTCCGCTAAATCACCGGGGCTTCTCTCGGCCACAGCTACACCGCCCCTGACGGAACCCCGGTCCACATCAAATTTGTGGCTGACGAGAAGGGTTACCAGCCTGACTCTGACCTGCTGCCCGTGGCCCCCGCCTTCCCCCACCCCATCCCCCAGTATGTGCTGGACCAGATCGCTAAGGCCGCCGCGGAGGACGCCGCTCAAAGCATCGAAGTCAGGGAACCCACTGCAACCTACTCACAGCCTTAACTGTCTTCTTTCTTTTTTTTCTTTCGTCTGCCTGACTGACACGTGATGACTTGATATACTGTACAGTGTGTGTGTGTGTGTGTGTGTGTGTGTGTGTGTGTGTGTGTGTGTGTGTGTGTGTGTGTGTGTGTAACAGTATTCTGCTTGTTCCTTATTTATTTTGGACTACTGTAAATTGTAGAATAAAATGCATGAATTTCTTAGTGAATTTCATTATGAGATGAGCATACTTCAAAACGAGGCCCCAAGGGTAATATTAACGGGAACAGTTTTACAAGACTCCATCGCTGACCATCTAGTACAGTATCTAGATTCTGGACTACGCGGCTCCGACAGCAAACAAAACATCAATCTTATTCATGCAGCACAAACTTTGTCGTCATTTTTTTCAACTACTGTTTAGAACATGAAGGGATAACACGGTGAGAAGTTGGGACTATGATGTGTGTGAAAAGGAATTAGAGGCTGTGTTTGAAATGGAAAGAGATTACAGATTGCGTGGTAGGCTACAGGCTATGAGAGAGGAAGAGATTATAGATTGTCTGTCAATGAAGAAGAGTTTGCAGCCTATGAAGGGATTACAGATTAAAGATTGTGTGAAAACGTGGGAAAATGGGATTATGGACTGGGTAAGATTATATGAGGGAAGAAAAGAAATACAAGTTATCTGATAAGAAAGAACTACACGCTATATGTGATGGAGGAATGGCCTACAAGCAATCTGAAGGGTGGCAAGTAATTACAGGCTGTGTTTGAATTAAGAAAATATTACAGCCTTCATATGTTGTGGGAATATACAATTGTTTAAAGAAATTTGTACCATTCTTTCGTATCTTAAAGAATCTATTTTATGATCAGACGTTACTCTTTTTTTCATTGCAGTAGAGCTTTTATACATTCTCTCTCTCTCTCTCTCTCTCTCTCTCTCTCTCTCTCTCTCAAGACCCACACCAGCCTTTACTCCTTTACTCGTAGCACTCCTTATTCTAAACTAAACTAAACTTATAATTCCCTCTTCATTCTCAGACATCTTGTAATCCTTGTTTATTCTACACGGCCTACAGTCAGTCAGTCTCTCTCTCTCTCTCTCTCTCTCTCTCTCTCTCTCTCTCTCTCAAGAAGAAAAGAGAAAAAAGAAAAAGAACAAGAACAAGAACAAGAAAATTATCTTGCTGCCCACACACGTCAGATTGAGGCTCCACCTGGTCCTACGGTAAATGAGAAGTGGTGTGCTGACTGTGCGCCATCGCTCTTTTAGCTTGGCCGGGTCATTCACGGGCTTCCCGACGCCTACGTACAACATGATCTCACCCCGGGATTGTGTTCAAGCTTTGTGATACATTTTTGCTCATGTTCCCTACACTTTCCACTCCCTTCAAGCGGTCTGGGCCGGCAACCAATCACACCAATGACATAAGCGATGGCAAACCGCTTGCTATAACTATCTTTGCCCACGTTTTAAATGCACGAATTGGCCAAAGATGTAAAAATGTATAAATAATGTATGTAGATGTATTGATACTATAGGGAGCGCCATAGTTCAAGTGGTGACACCCTGATTAACTACAAAGCAAGAACTTCTAGATTCCCGATATATGGCCACTGGCTTTTTTTTTTTTTTTTTTTTCTTTTTGGACGGGGTTTGGGGAGAGCGAGGGCCCGCTCCTACGTTCTTCCAGCCGAAAAGTAAATACCACTCAGCTATCAGGGAATGCAAAGGCGAGGGAGAGATAACGTGTATTCTTTTGATCTTACAACTAACCAACCTACTTCATAATCATGCCAAAGTCCAGGAAGCGTGGTGCAATCAGCCCAGCCCCAACTTTATTGAGTAAGCCACACCTTTACAGTACATTACTGACACGATGCTCTTAGGCAGCTAAACCTTCATCTGGAAGTGAATGGTCGGGAAATGGAAGAATGGTTACTATGAGCACAACATGTTCTAAGATGAGAGTAAAGGAAAGGGTTTTTGTCTGCTTGCTTATATAATAGATGATTTTGGTGACCAGAGCAACAGAACCGGATAAAAAAATGTGTGCAGCGAGACTGTTCCCATGTTTGTAAAGCCTCAACCTGCTACAAAGACCACCATGACAAGTTAGAAACAGAGATACAAGATTAACATCCATTGCTTTGTTTACCATGAAGCCTCAATGGCCAGCCCTTCCTCAGCAAGGCAAAGAGCTTGACTGGGACAGTATCACCAACAATGGTGAAGTCACTGCCTTTTTCATCACCTTGGTGGTTTATGAGAGATGTTGAAGACTTTGATGAGATTATAGAAAAGCATGAGGCCAACGAACTACTCTTGAGATTTTAAATCAATATCCTACCTTCCCCACTTCAGTAAAATTGACAAAATATTTTGGAAAGAAACATAAGATTTATCAATTAAGTATTACCATCAATTGATAATGAATGTCACTTATGTACTCTTGTAACTCCTCTACTGCATAACATGAATGAAAACTTAAAAATACGTTTTGGTGAGCTGAGTCTGAGGCAAGATCAGGAAAGTTGTTCAAGAGTGGAGAAACAGGAAGTCCAGACACAAGCTACTTTTCCCCAAGTTTATCTTTTTTTTCTAATACATGAAAATGCTATTGTGTGGAATCATTCCAGTCCCCAGTAAGTCCAAATCAGGAGGAAATTTTGAGGAAGTTCACACAGACGGGTAGAGAGGAGGCCAAAAGCATGTACATTTCATGGAGATACTAGTCATTCCCTTTATTCCATTCTCTGCTCTCTCCTAAACACTGTTGAGTCCATAAGCCAACATGACTCCAACTTTTAATAATTACGACACATTCTCTGTTATCTATAATAATTTTGCTATTTTTTCATTCATTCTTTTCCTTGTTATCTACATATTTTCTGTCAGAGAAAAGGCAGTTCTCATCCCTTATGTCTTATATTTATATGTGCCTCATTGAAATTTTAATGAAGAAGGTACAGTGAAGTTTGGAATGTAACAGTAAAAGTAGGAGTATATTCTATTTTATCATTGAGGAGTAACACTGGCCTATGGAAACAAATATAATAATGAAAAAGGCCTACTAAGTCCTAGAGTTTAGCAGAAAAGTGAGAATACATGTACTGATTACTCTTGGACAGAATAGGGTGAGAAAATATAGCAAGCATTGTGTAGCAAGGCTGAGCAGAGGGAATACATGCAGCTAGCAAGATCAGAAGAGCAGCTAGCATAAAAATAGCAAAAGATAAGAAGAAATACAATACTGCAGAGATGAGAGAGAGAGAGGCTGAAGATGGAGAGAAGTTGGTAAGAAGTTTTTTACTCTACCTTGTCCAGAAGAGCAGCAACACTATGGAATATATATGTGAAGCATATGAGAGTAAGGAAGGGATGCATTTAGCAAGATCAAAAGGGTAGCTAGCAAGAAAATAAAGCAAAAGATAAGAAGAGGTGCAACATTACAGAGATGAAAGAGAAGCTGAAGATGGAGAGAAGTTACGTAATAAGATGAAATTTGTTTTCATTCTACATTGTTCATAAGAGCAGTAACAGTGGAATATTGATGTGAAGAATGTTCCATACAAGGACAAAATTTATGATATAGAAATCAAAAATTTTGTGGGCTAACTGGATGAGATGTTTAATTCCTTTGGGGCTGGGCAACTATGAAAAGATGTAGAAAAGAGCAGTGGTATCATTACCATAAGAGTGGATAAGACAAGGAGTTTGGCCTACATCACTGACAAATAATGAGAAAGTGGATGACAGGAGAGAATCCTGAGGAACACCAATGTTAATAGACTTATGAGAACAACGGCCATCTATCAGAGCAGCAATACAAAAGTACAGTCATCACTAATTTATCATGGTTTCAGTGTGTCATTATCCTCAACCACAAATCAAACTCAGTATTAGCATCATCCCAGCTCCTTCACACCACATCTTTATAAGAACTGTTGAAAAAGGGAAAAAAAAAAAAAAAAGATGGAAGAATAAACAGATTTTTACATTTCCTATTGATGGGGGAAGTTTTGGGCTAGATGGAGAACATTCTTACCATAATTTTGGGTAGAAATATAAAGTGTATGAGATTCAGGTGATGGAAACCTCAAATGCTATTTGTGGGCCACCTGTATCGTGTAGCCTAAAGCTTGAGAGCAGGACAAGTTAAACCAAGTTTTGAAAGTTTGGAGCGAAACAGTGAAAAATGTACGCCTTCATACCAGACGCTATCACCAATGTACACAGCATACAAAGATGGAAGCAGTAGTAATTCCTTGGAAAATCAGAATAATATCTCCTCAGAGCTAAGACTAAACACCAGGCACACCACCAGCTCATGCAATCTCTATCCATTTCTCTGCATCTTCCCTTCATATCTTTTCTGCATATCTAATTTCATCTCAACCAAACACAGTACTTTCTCTCATTCCATATGATCTATGGCCAAACCAATTTATCAGCCAGCTGATTTCATCAGTTGATTATAGCCATTAGAAAATAATTGGTAATGTGCCCAAAGTTCACTGTTTGATGCCGATATTAAAGTTTCTATTTTCACTAATAAAATACAGGGGACATATGGTGTCTTACTATAGTGTCATGATGTCCTTGTCTATCATTTTTAACTTATTTTTTGTTCAAACTGTTCATATGCTGCTTGCTCTAAATAATTTCTGAAAAAAAGTGCTTGATAATGGTAAAATGTTCTGCCTTCAATTTGTATCCTGGTAATAAATGCTTGAACTATATTTAAGCCATTAAAAGTCCATATTAATCTATATATTTATTTTGAAAAATGTAAAAATTTAATCAGCTGATATATCAGCTATTGGAATATTTTATTCCCCAATATCATAATCAGCATCAGCCACAAAAAATCCATATCGGTCAGGCCCCAAAATGTTCACACCTAAAGAAATTCATATTGAGGTGCATGTGACATGGTGATCCCACGTAATGTTTGATGGATGTGTCCCACAAAGTTAAATGCAACTGTACAATCAAAACACTGTGCTGTGTTAATTACTATGAAAAATTGGAGATACATTGGTGATATGCCTACTGGTAAAAAGTTATGTAAATAGCTAGGCAGTAAGGTGTGCAGTAAAGAGAAATCTGAGAAATCATTTGAAAGACAGAGAAGTCAGAAAACAGTTGGGAATGAATCAGAGAGTAAAGATGTTAAAAGTACTCAATGATCAAGTAACTACAACAGCAATTACAACAGCAGCTTAAAGGAGTCTTGAGGATAAAGAAAGAGAAATGCATGATGGATAGTTAAGATAGAGGTGGCCATGGAAGAGATGAGACCCTATGAGAAAATGTTAGAGAAATGTATCAGAATCAGGAGAAATTAGAGTATAGGTCTTAGAACATGAAAGTGATGGAACTCATAAAAAAAAAAAAAGTATGATGAGAATGGATGAAAAGTTTTGTAGGAAGCTGAGTGTACAAAAATCAATGACAAAATTGTTCTTGAAGGAAATTACGAAAGAGATGGGGAGAAGAGTATGGGACACTGTACAGGTGTTAGTCTCATCGTGGATTGAGTACAAATGCTCCAGATGGACAAAACCATTCTCAGACACACATTTCACTGTCTCTACATCAGAAAATCCTCCAGCTAGAATATTAGTGACTTGCCATGTGTAAGCTGAGATCCAACAGTGCTCATGATAAAATAATGACAAATGGAGCAATGGACCCTTTTTTTTCATTTTTTTATTTATACCATGTGGGCTTTTCATGGGAATTTATGGGCTAAAGGGGATACTTTTTTAGGGTACCTCCTATCTCAAAGCCCACCTGCTAGGAAACCGTTGCCTCAAGTGAGGAAGCCCAACCTACACTCAGACCGTGGACAGGATTCGAACCCGCGCGCTTGGAGACCCCTCTGATCCCACAGCACGCATGGTTCCACTGTACCACAGCGGTTGGCAGAACCTTTCAAGAAAAGTGTGAATAGTGTGTGAGCCACTTATCTCATGAGTGGGAGTGGCCTCACCAGCACCTCCACATTGTCATTCAAACTGCTTAATTGAGTTCAGACTTTCATAACAGTCAAATAAAACTGTGACTACATCAACTCCATCTTCCAGAAGATGCAAGACTTTTTTTTTTTTCCAAGACATTTTGACGGGTCTTCAAATGCTGCAAAGAGTATCTCATTGACTGACTGGAGCATTGCCATTTCAACAACGATGTATGCAGTACAGTATCTTTCTCTCATTCAGATACATTTGACAGGAAAGGGATTTTATCACAGACAGCCTCAATCTTCTTTGCAAGATCAGCTTTAGTAGTTTCCCTCATTGCCCATCATCACTGAACAGAGCTGGGGTTACCACAGCCAGTTCATATTGCAAAACAGTTTTAAGGTCAATGTCACATGCCTGATACAGCCAGCAGACAGGAAAATAATATTTTGGAGGAACATATAAGCGTCTCCCTTTTGTTAATTTTTATTGGTTTCTGCATATGTTTGTGTTGTTGTTCTTGACAAAGGGTCCCAAAAACCTACTGATTTGCTGATCCCAGTCAATCACTGAGCAAAATCAGATGTATTTTCAT
Source organism: Portunus trituberculatus (assembly GCF_017591435.1). Lineage (NCBI taxonomy): Eukaryota > Metazoa > Arthropoda > Malacostraca > Decapoda > Portunidae > Portunus > Portunus trituberculatus. The sequence goes on along the minus strand of NC_059298.1, from coordinate 25,082,527 downwards.
GACAGTTCCATGTATAGTGCAGAGAGTGATTCTTCTACCTACTTAGATGCAGTCACAATATTAAACAAGTCACCAGGAACCTTTTCCAATTTAAATGGATTCTGATAGTGGTTCAGGCATGCATTTCTGACCTCCACATCAGCTACATCTCTAGCCATCCTGTAGGCCCCAAGCTCCTCATGAGTTACATCACATGTATTGATACACATCTTCATTGCTCTTGCATAGAAAACAGTAACATGCCTTGTTAGTAGCCAGTGCAGGAAAGTACCTTTTCTCAATGTGAAACCAACAATATTTCCCTAACTTTCAGCCTCCCGGTTGATCATTTGTCCCAGTGCTTGGTCTGTCGCAACACAGTTGAAAAGGTGTTTGGTTGACCAATGAACTACAAACCTGCCTTCCTCTATATGTTCATGAGATTCTGATGTTCACTCCTCAGTTAAATTTACACATCTAAGCCACATACACTGGTGTGTACTTGGCGTAGTTACTCCTTATCTGCAACCATGAAATACGGATCAGTTTCACATACATAATTGAGGTGGAGACTCAAGTCAGCATCTAGCCTTACGCTAGAACATAACTGCTGAAATTTTCACACATAAATTTTAACATCTGTATTTACGATTATCAATCATTCCCACACATTTCCTAATCGTTGACTTATCGCTGTGGGGAGTGACTTACATGGCCATGCAGTATAGTCCTGTCAGTTAAATAAATCACCACAACCATCATTTTCCTGCTTCTGATGATTAACCACTTTAAAAAATGTGTTTGTTTCTTGTTATAATGAGGTAGGGGTACCCAACCATCTTCTGGGTTTAATCATTACATCAATAGACATTAATGGAATAATTGCACAGATGTTAAGGTATGGAGTAATGTTAGCAGACAGGATGATTCTAATTATGTGAACTGACAGCAATGGAAACGAAAAGTAGTATGTGATGAGTACATGGAGGCAGTTATTGTGTGTTCATGTAAAGGGTAAATATTGTAAGTTATTGTGTATTCATAAAAAGGTAAACGTTGTAGGAATGTGTAAAAGTCACAAGGGGATGAGGTTTGTTTAGTGTTTCAGTCTGTGGGAGAGTTCTAACTAAGACATTAATGGAAGTTATGAACCTGATTATCATTGAAGTAGGGATGTTCTAAGAAAGGAAAGGATCGTGAATCATAATCAGAATTATAATAGAGGCATTTTCAGGTAAGAATAAATACATCATTCATCATGAGAATGTTATGACAGGATGGGAAAAGCAGCATTTTGAGATCTTCTTAAAGCACAGGCATGAGAAGGAATTAAGACTTCAATAATGATGTGTGTGTGTATCTACCTAGTTGTATTTACTTAATTGTATTGTACAGGATTTGAGCGGGGCTCATAGTGTCCTGTCTCCATGTCTCTATTAATCCAATTTTTCCTTAAAGTTATGCACATTATGTGCTGTAACAACTTCATTATTCAATGCATTCCATTTCTCCACTGTTGTGTGGAAAACTATATTTTTCAATATCCTTCACATACTGCCTCATCCTGATCTTCTTTACATGACCTCTTGTCCTTCTATCTTCTTCTGTCAGCAGCACCAGGTCTTCCTTGTCTATCTTCTCAATGCCATTGACTACCTCGTACATTATTATTAAATCTCCTTGTTCTCTTCTATCTTGTAAGGTTGGTAATCCATTTCCATCAGCTGTTCTTCATATGTTAAATCCTTAAGTTCCGGCACCATCTCTGTAGCAATCTTCTGTGTCCGTTCTAATCTTATATATCTTCTTTAGAACAGCTGCACATTCCAACTTTGGACATATCATGCTTGTGATGATTTTTTTTTTTCATCATATCTTTATCCATGAAATGAAATGCCACTCTTATATCAATCAACATTTTATATGATAGTCCAAATATCTTGTTTATGTGTTTTTCGTGTTTCAGATTTTACTGTATAATTACTCCCAGATCTTTTTCTTCTTTAGTCTTCATTATTTGTTCCTCTGTGTGTGTGTGTGTGTGTGTGTGTGTGTGTGTGTTGTTATTCACCACGGTCGTTTGCTGGTCACCTAGCCATACAGAAAGAGCTTAGAGCTCATACTTACCAATCTTTGGGTAGAACTAAGACCACACCACATACCACACACCAGGACAGTGAGGCCACAACCCCTCGAATTACATTCCGTACCTATTTACTGCTAGGTGAACAGGGTCTATCACATTAAGAGGCTCACCCATTTGCCTCGCCGTGCCCAGGATTCAAACACAGGCCATCTCAATTGTGGGTCGAGTGTGCTAACCCCTACACTACACACTGTGTGTGTCTGCTAGGTGAACAGGGACTACAGATTAATATAGAAGCTTGCCGATTTGCCTCGCCGCGTACAGAAATCAAACCCGGGCCTTCTCGGTTGTGAGCCAAGTATGCTACGCGGTATATTCACCTTATAGTTGTATTTACCTAGCTGTATTGTACATGGTTCGAGTGGGGTTCATAGTGTCCTGTCTCCATATCTCCATTTATCTAACTTTTCTTTAAAGTTATGCACATTATGTGCTGAACAACTTCGGATTGTGTAATTCACTGTTTGATCTGCTGCAGTCTCTGACGAGACAGCCAGACGTTACCCTACGGAACGAGCTCAGAGCTCATTATTTCCGATCTTCGGATAGGCCTGAGACCAGGCACACACCACACATCGGGACAACAAGGTCACAACTCCTCGATTTACATCCCGTCCCGTACCTACTCACTGCTAGGTGAACAGAGGCTACACGTGAAAGGAGACACATCCAAATATCTCCACCCGGCCGGGGAATCGAACCCCAGTCCTCTGGTCCTCTAGCTTGTGAAGCCAGCGCTCTAACCACTGAGCTACCGGGCCGTGTGTGTGTGTGTGTGTGTGTGCATACGCACGCAAGGAGAGCTTGAAGAGGTTTACTGCAGGAATAATAGTTGAAATGTTTAATGGAGATGAAAGATAAAGCAAGAAATGTTATTGCAAGATTAAAACAAATAGAAATGGGATGATGAGGAAATGGGATCAGATGTAGTGTCACATCTGTTTGCAGATGACACTTTTTTCAGTTAAATATACATATTAAAATTTAAGAGAATGGTGATATTTCTTCCATAGGAGTTACCTCCAAAACTGCAAATGAATGGTGGGAAAAAGTAAAATGATGGTGTTCGAGAGGACAGAAGTGGAGGTAATTGCCTTGAAAACACCTTATAGGGCAAGTGTTCAGGCTGTAGAAGTGAGGGGAGTGGATTGGAGTGCGAGCTTAACACATTATTACTGCACTGCCGACCAGGGTATTCTTTTTCAGCTTTTCTACCAATCCACAATCCACACTTGAACAAACCCTCATGCCACACGTGTCATACACTCTTCCCTTGCTCTCACCCTGTCATCTTATAACTTTACACACACACACACACACACACACACACTGTAATTTATTTTCACAGTACCCACTCGCTTTTATTGTGCCCTTTTTCATACACAGGTCTGATTCATATAGACGTCACTTGTAAGTAAACTTGACCTAGGTAAACCTAACAACTTAATGTAACCTAACTTAACCAGTTTTGCTTAGCTTAGCTTAATCTAGCCTAGCCTTGCCCAGCCTACCTTAATCAATCCCATTGAAAACGTGTGTATCTACCTTACTTGTCGTCTCATCAGGTGGTTTTTTGGTGCAGCGCTACGAGTAAGTGCCAACGTCCATTGCCAGCCGCCATTAGCAGGTCATGTACTCCGAATTCGACACAATAGTAGGGAAAACACTGTGCGCTCTTAATAACACAATTATTTTCAAAGCATTTCGCTATATGATAGTGGTATTCATAACTAGCACAAGATAACATGTTATTGAATACCAAGAGATTACGTGATCCATAATCCAAGTTCCAACCAAAAAATAATCAACTGTAACAGGCTAGTAAACGAAACATCGCTAATCAGATTAATGAGGGTTCGAAACGCGGAAGCAGTGGCGACTCGCCCATTGGAGCTGCGGAGCTGCAGTTCCCCCAGGCCAAGACACTCACTGCCACGTGTATGACTCCACCAATCTCACACCAGAATAATACGCAACTAACAAATTATGTCATAACAAAAGGTCCTCATATGTTGTTTTGTTTTGTTTTTCCAAATATTTATAACTAAATTTTGAAACTGACGCCCAGTCTAATGCCCATGGTTACATTGCGTTATACGGTTTATAAAATCCTTTCTTTGATTATGTTTTTTTCTTTTATTTATTTATTATTTTAAGTACACACACACACACACACACACACACACACACACACACACACCTCAACCAAACTAGAATCATTAACTTGTGAAGTTGCACTGCAGTTATCTGATACAGTGCCACGTATAATGTTTGTCATTACACTTAAATTTTCAAATTTAAGCACCAATTGTCAGTGACTGCATACCCTCTCCTCCTCCTTTCCTGTCTCCCACCCCCTCCATTCCCCTCTACCCCGCCCCCGTAGCTACCTCCCTCTTTTTACCCAGTATTTCCTCCGGCCCACTCTCCCCCCATCCTCCCTCCTACTAACAACTCATCCCTCCCCGCCACCCTCCCTCCCTTGCTCTACTTCCAAGTTCCTTCCTGCACTATAATAAGGACAATAATAATAATAACAATAATAATAATAATAATAAAAACAGCATCAGTACGTAGTTGTATTGTAAAACTAATAGTAGCAACAGTAGTAGTATTAGTAATAGTAAATTGTAGTAGTAGTTATAATAACAGTAGTATTAGTAGTTCTGGTAACAACAGAAATAGTAGTAGTTCGGAAATGCTCTTGTGAAAAGGCTTTAAGGGCAGTCGGCTGCCAAGAGATGGTCGTCAGTGACTTTCTAGATGACTGAACTTGACTACTATGTTGTTGAGACGATGTGAACTACGAAGAAAGCAATCCTTGGGTCTCTGTGCGGAGACCTTCCCGTGGTGAAGCATGGACTGATGACTGATCTTCCTATTAGTCCTGAACCCTTGATTATAGCTTATTATCGTTGTTTATTATCGTTGGTAATATCAATGTTCGCATTAAGATTGGCAGCTGTTGAACTTTTGGTGCGGCAGTTAGGGAAGCAATGTGTTCGAGTACTATATCTTGGGTAGCCTCAGCTGTGTTGGGATTCCAGCACAGTGGAACCTGAACACAAGATGGGGAAAAAGACCATCCTTGCCTGTTAGTTATTACGTTGGGTCTTCGTGGCTCAGTAGAGTGATGACATTTAGAATTGGCGTGATGGAAGCGTGGGTTCGAAACCCGCTCGGAACTTGCAAAAATAAAAACATTAAAACTGAATGATCATCATGATCACTCCATCATTGTGGATAAGGTGATGGAACTACCCAGGGGAGAGCTGCCCTCCCCAACCTCACCCCGCCAAGCTGGAAACTGCAAGGAGTACCAAACTGACTCGCTCAAATTTATAGGTTAACAATAAGCTAGGTTAGGACAGGATAGGACAGGAAATAAGAGAGTCAATATTTGGTAGTCTACGTTGTGACCAGAATAAGGTGGAGGATGCAGAAGAAGAGGACCAGCTGCAGCAGAGGAGGAAGAAGAAGAGGATCACCACCAGCAGCAGCAGAGGAAGATGAAGAAGAGAACCACAAGCAGCAGAGGAAGAAGAATAGACTCGATCAGCAGCAGAAGGAGCATGCATCAGGAACAAGCATGTAAGTGCACGACATCTATTCTCCATGTATCTACATACTAATCCATTACTTGTCTCTCCCATACATAGACACATAGAACATAGATGTCATTCACTCACCTGCTGTTCCTGCTGCTGCTGATGTTGCTCCTGTTCCTGCTGGTACTGGTGGTGATGGTGGTCGGTTCTTCTTCCTATGCTGCTGCTGCTGTACCTGTATGGGAGAGACAAGTAATGGTACAGTAGCAGCAGCAGCAGCAGAGGAAGAAGAAGAAGACCGACCAGCAGCAGCAGCAGGAGCAGAAGGAGCAGCAGCAACATCAACAGCAGCAGGAACAGCAGGTAAGTGCATGCCATCTATGAATATATGTACTAATTCATTACTTGTCTCTCCTATACAGGTGCAGTAGCAGCAACAGCAGAAGAAGAAGAAGAAGAAGAAGAAGAAGAAAAGCAGGAGGAGGTGGACCGACCACCATCATCATCAGCAGCAGCAGGAGGAGGAGCAGCAGCAACGTCAGCAGCAGCAGGTAAGTGTATGATATCTATGTATCTATTTTCTGTGTATATATGTTCTATGTACCTATGTACTAATTGTCTCTCCCATACAGCAGCAGCAGCAGCAGAGGAAGAAGAAGAGGTTCTGACCGGTAGCAGCAGCAGCAGGAGGAGCAGGAGCAACATCAGTAGCAGCCGGTAAGTGCATGACATCTCCCATACTAATCCATTACCTGTCTCTCCCATACTGGTGCAGCAGCAGCAGCAGTAGAGGAAGAAGAGGACCACCGCCATCATCAGCAACAGAAGAACAAGAAGAGAAGCACCACCACGATCACCACCGAATTGACCCTAACAACTTCAAGCGTCACCAAACCGACTGACTCAAGCACAGGATAGGATAGGATAGGATAGGTTAGGTTAGATTAAGTTAGGTTAGGTTAGGTTAGAATAGTCAGTTAGGTGACCCATGTAGTTGTCAGGGTCAGGAAGAGGAAGAAGAAGCAACAGCAACAGAGGAAGAAGAGGAGCACTGCCACCAGCACCAGCAGAGGAAGAAGAGGACCGATCAGCAGCAGGTTAGTGCATGACATCTCCCATACTAAACCATTACTTGTCTCTCCCACACAGGTACAGCAGCAGCAGCAGTAGCAGCAGCGAGGAAGAAGAAGAGGACCGACCACCACCATCACCACCACCAGGAGGAGTAGCAGCAACATCAGCAGCAGCAGGAACAGCAGGTAAGTGCATGACATCTATGTATCTATGTTCTATATATGTATATTCTATGTATATATCTATGTTCTATGTATCTATGTTCTAATCCATTACTTGTCTCTCCCATACAGGTACAGCAGCAGCAGCAGAAAAGAAAGAGGAGGACCGACCAACACCAGCAGCAGCAGCAGCAGCAGGTAAGTGCATGATATTTATGTATCTGTGTAGCTATGTTCTATGTATCTTCGTGTAAGTAATTGTAATGTTAGCATGTAGGTAGTAGTAGTAGTAGTAGTAGTAGTAGTAGTAGTAGTAGTAGTAGTAGTAGTAGTAGTAGTAGTAGTAGTAGTAGTAGTAGTAGTAGTAGTATTGCTATAGTAAAACTAAATTGTATTGACCCGTGGGGCTAGGCCTAAAATCCGTGCGACGTGCCATATCTCTCATTACTTCAAGGAAAACGGAATAACTGGTTTTTATTAATTTTAATGCATGACTTCGTTAAAAAAATATAAGTGATGGACAAGACATGAATTAAATATTGTAAAGGTACGGGTTATAAAAGTGAAAATGAGGCTGATAATTTACCAAATATTTACTATTATGTCCTCTCAAGATACCCAGTGTAATATAATGAGGGGGAAAAGAAACGCTGATAAGATTGTTTGCACTGGGACAAATCCTCTTCACTGTGCCTTCAGATATACCAGCTGCACCTGCTGTCCTCTTCCTCGCTTGATTTATTGGTAAAGGTGGTCCTTGCAAGCTTTATCTATTAATCATGTACACAAACTTCTTGGTTTGGCTGTACAACACACAGACGAGGAAGTGTCAGTGCGACATTCCATAGTGGCAACCAGATGAGAAGCGAGTCGATTAACTCGATTTGCTCCTTGTGACTAGCGGAGATAGGTGACGCCAGCCCCGCCGGAGGAGGTGAGGAAGGTCGCGGTCATTCCTTTCCCCTCCATTAGGCAAACATGAATCACTATCTACTCAAGAACTTTTTTTCCCCAAAAAATTATGGCAGATGGCAAACGCGTGCCAAATTATGGCAGAATTCCATAATTATGGCAGACAGCGCAACACTGCCAGTGCGTGGTGACCTGGTTTTCTTTTATTATCTCTCCTCTCTCTCTCTCCCTTGTTGACCAATAGAGTGGCTTCATATATGTGACTTCAAATTAGCTGGGTGGAGTTGCGTAGGGAGACCTGGAAAACGAGGAGAGTGTATATTAGAACATTGCCCAAAAAATAGTAATGCCGAAACAAAATATCGACAAAAAATACCGGTATGCAGTATATTAGAAACAAATCACCGGTAAAGTGGTATACCGAAGTGGCTTTGATACCTAAATTATCGATAATACAGAAGCTAAAAATACCGTTATTTCGGTATACCGATTTTTGGTACACATCCCTAGTGGCTGAGCAGAGGTAGTGGGGTGGCTGGCGGGGCTGGGTAGGTCTGGGCGCCAAGGATACATTGATGTGGTGGTTGCGATGGCGTTGTGGTCATAAGCCTATGTAATTTGTATAGGCCTGTGATGTGGTGTGGCGTGGTGATCCAGTGGAGGTGGTAAAAATTGTGGTCATGATGGTACTGTGGTTTTGGAGTGTGGCGATGGTTGTGGTGACGGTAGTTGGGTTGGTGATATTAACGCTACAAGTCAACTGGTATGTGTGTAATTCACTGTTTGATCTGCTGCAGTCTCTGACGAGACAGCCAGACGTTACCCTACGGAACGAGCTCAGAGCTCATTATTTCCGATCTTCGGAGAGGCCTGAGGCCAGGCACACACCACACACCGGGACAACAAGGTCATAACTCCTCGATTTACATCCCGTACCTACTCACTGCTAGGTGAACAGGGACTACACGTGAAAGGAGACACACCCAAATATCTCCACCCGGCCGGGGAATCGAACCCCGGTCCTGTGGCTTGTGAAGCCAGCGCTCTAACCACTGAGCTACCGGGCCGTGTGTATGTATGTGTGTGTGTGTGTGTGTGTGTGATAATTGATGTTTAAGCCTCAACTCTCGTGTTTACTTATCTCTCTCTCTCTCTCTCTCTCTCTCTGAAGATATCCTAGCCCCCCACACACAGCCTCAGATAGACTCATAAATAACATAGAAAAATTATAGAAGCGTGGTGGTAACAGCGGGAGCAACGGAAGTAACTCGTACCGCTCTTTACCTCTTCAATAGTATTCTTTTTTCTTTTCCTATCTATTTATCTCTCAGCCTCTCTATCTATCTATCTATATATTTATCTATCATTTATCGATCTATGAAGCCGTCCCCACACTCCATACCCACATTTCCAAGAAAAACACAGAAATTAAGGAAAAACAAGAGAAAGGGAGAAAATCTACTCATGATAACACCACACATGCACAGCGGGCCCGTTATCACCCCACATCCCGCCCGCCAGTCAGCAGGCAGCCATATCCCCGGCCACGCTTGCCCACGCACATGCACCTACACGCCAATAGACAGCTTAAAACAAGGATTGGCAAACTTTTCAGTGCTAGGGCCACATTAGAAAAAATATATCACAATCCTATGGGCCCGCATACTATATTAACCCAAAATCATTAATATTTGAGATACAAAATTAAAGGTTTCTAAAGAAAAAGCTATTCTTACACGCATGTGCACAGGAAGAAAATGAAATGATCACAATAAGATTTGGCGTTGTTTATTAACTTGCTCTTTCTTATTTACTAACATTTGTCGGGCTGCATGAATTCCTATGGCGGGCTGCATGTGGCCCGCGAAATGTAGTTTGCCCACACCTGGCTTAAAACATTATATATTTCCGCATACAGGATTTATTGAGCAAGATAGCATGAAAAAAAAAATATATATATATATATATACATAAGCTATGAGATGTACTGCAGCAGCGAAACACGAGGCTGGGTGGGTGTGCATGTCAGGGTGATTATTATGGGTATTTATTATGTTTTTGTTGTGTGTGTATTTTTAGTAATTTTAGAATGTTTTGTGGCATTTTCTTGTGTTTTTTTTTTTTTTTTTTTTTGGGGGTTTATATGATTTAAGGGTGCTTTGGGTTGTTTGAGGGTGTGTTTCTTGTGTTTGAAGTGCTTCGGAGTTAAAGTGGGCTGGTTGGGGGTGGGGGAGCAGTGGATTGGGACTGGGGATGGCGCCATAATGCCTTTGTAGAGGGTTAGTGCCGTCTTCCATGACTGTGTTGCCTGAGATTGTTTTAGAGGCTCGATGGGCAGAGATTGGCATACCATAGTTCCAATATAACTTAAGTTTTGTATTGGCTTTTTTTTTTTAAGTGTTTCAGTATTAAATAATGAGCATATATTGTCAAAATGTCGAGATAAACTTTTCAATTTAGGTTTAGTTCTGAATAATGGGTGGGGGGACAGGGAGGGTAACTAACAAAAGTGATGATTATAATAGTGTTTTTTTTTTTCATTAACACACACACACACACACACACACACACACACACACACACACACACTGAGGGATAGTAACTCGTATAGAAAAGATAGACAGACAAGACCCTGGCGTCACTGACAGAAACTGGAAATAGACCAGCTAGGAAGGGCAAGCTTTCCAGTGGTAGGGCCATATTAAAGAAAAATCACAATCTTATAGGGCCGCACAATATATTAACCTAAAATTATTAATATTTGAAATACAATATAAAAGGCTTTTTAGAGAAAAGGCCACTCTCCCACGCATATCCACATCTGCGGAAAGATAATAAAATGCTCACTTTACTAATTGGCTTTCTTTATTAAATTTCAGTTAAATTCATTAATATTTGTCAGATTACATGAATTTCTTTGGTGGGCCGTAATTTGCCCGCACCTGTCAGTTACACGGACGAGAAGACTCCCAAGATCATGAAGAGTCAATGTTTGAGGAACATTAAAGAGTTTGGTTTTCCACATAGAACGGTGGATGCCTGGAACGACTTGAGTGAAGAGGTTATAACAGCAGAAAATGTGTATATATTTAAGGAAAAATTGGATAAAAGTAGATGTGGAGGTCTCTATGAGCCCCGCCCGAACCCAGAATAAACAGCACTAACCAATTAATGATTATTGCTGTTCCATATTTGCATGTCTGTATGAAGAGGGAAGCAGCGTCAACTCTGTTCTTTGAATTACTCAGGGCAAAAGTTTATTGAATTATACCTGGATTTTGTTGCTAGGAACATTGTGCTTATGTACAGTTACCAACCTTCTCATGTAGGTAGCGAGACAAAATGATGGTGAACCCTATCAGCTAGTAGTAATAGATACCATAAGTATCTTGCTAACAACATCACATAAACCCGAAATGAAACAATATTCTCTTGAATCAACATGTGAACGTAAAGAATGATGAAAGCACTCGAGAGGGAGGTGGCAAATTAAACCTGGCCACCACCTGCATTTTTTTTTTTTTTTTTTTTTATGATAATATCTGGAAACAGGCTGCTGTCGGCGGTGACGGTGGAGGTACACATTTACAAGTGTTTCGATGTCGAGTCACTGACAGGGTTGCCACCTGTCCCTTAAAATACGGAACCGTTCCGTATTGAAGCGTGAAATGCTGCGTTCCGTATTGAACCAATATGGAACGCCATTTGTTCCGTATTTGCCTGTATAAATAGTCAAGCAAATGAAATAAATTAATAAGTCATCGTGACCAAATATTGAAACAAATACATAACTAGTTCACAAAAATATATGAGTTTGTTAGGGGTTTGTCGTGCCGCCCGTGCGTTACGTGAACAGTACACGTAATATCTCGCTCCGCCTCCACGGCCCATCACGAACGGCTGTCAGTCTAAAAATGAGAGGGGCGGAGAATACTGCAGTCTGCAGCTGTGCTGTACCATGCTTATGTCTCATTCATGTTAGGTACCTGGTACTGAACCTTGTTACGTCTGCAGGATCTGTAGACTTGGAAAATGTATAAGTAATGGCTATATTTATGATCTATTCATATTCCAGGTAGCTACTGTTTTCTCCAAATGAGTTTTTTTTTTTTTTTCTTTAATTAAGGGAAATATATTTTTCAGTGTCTCATTCTTTAGAATTTATACAGACACATGTAGTTTAAAAAATATATTACTGATAACTTGACTGATGAACGTATTTTGCAATATATCCTCACATTTAGTCAAGATATCCTTGAATTCCTCCTAATACAGGGTACTTATGGAAGAGCTTATCTTCAAGCCTTGTCAATATGATTGACTTTCTACCCGCCATCACTGTTCCAACCTCAGCTAATGCGTTCCGTATTTTTTGGAGGTGGAGGTGGCAACCATAGCTCACTGAACAGGTAAATGTGGAAGGTCAAAGTAATTTCAGTGATCTTAGTATTGAGGAAAACGAACAGCAGCAGTTTTAGGGGTGACTTGGAGCGACTCCCTTCTTGGGAAAAACTGGCAGACGACAGAAAAAAATTGTTTAACTTTTCGTGACAGCATTATTGTATCATTCCTAGTTCACGTATGGAGAGATACAAGGAAAATATATGTAAAAGGAAATGAGTCAAATCACCTACCGTAGACAAGATATGGAGAAAAAAAATGAGGTCGCCGATGGCTGCAGTACACGTAGCTTTCGAAATAAGGAAAGTATGTACTTCCTTACAGACTTTTCGATATAACTGTGCATTGTTTTTGTTATATTAGGCATATTTTTTCAGTGCATTTTAATTCAAAAGTAAAGGCTAACTGTGAATATGTAATTTGGTATAAATGCTAAGTTGACACCAGTTTACGAAATTCAGTCCACTCAAAAAAAACATTCGATTAATTTGAATAACTGTGTTGATAGAACACTATATAAAAATGTTAAAGTGATGAAAATACTAATAATACATTTTAGAATTTCTATGTGAAATCAGGAAAGAAAGCTGGTCATTTGACCACTTTGTGTACATCATCACTTCCCCGAAGTTCATCGGAGGTGTTGGTGGTGGTAGTGGTGGTGTTTCAGTGCTGCAGGGGGTGCTGTCACCTGCTAACTCTATTTAATGAGACACGAGAGCTACACTAGCCTAGCCTAGCATATCACATGACTCTGAACTGACCTGGTCTGCAATGGCCGCGTGGTGACCCAATGGCAGGTGCCCAGCTGTCACCCGGCGGCCCTCACCCTCACCTGACCTGCTTGTTGGCACCACCTCAGGGCACGTGGACAAGGGTAAGGCTGGTGCTTGGTGGGTCTCGTCAAAATGTGCTTCACCTTGGAGCAGCGTGGAAGCTGCTTATCTCCGTCACTTTGTTCAATATTCATGTGATGCTCAGTGAGAGGGATAAAAAAAAATGTAGATAAAAGAGATGCTTCTCTGTAGTTCATTACATATTCATCTTCAATTCCTAAGGCTTATTTTGTTCAAGTGTCACCTGTTTATTCATCCTCCTATCACGTAACTATACACCTCACTATTGCTTCTTGATTTTTGAGTGTGAAAAAGTAGGAAAAAAAGATGCTAAATACAAGATATTTTTAATCATGCCGCTGTGTTGTGTTTTACAAGTGCCTAGAATTGATGAAACTGAAGATACTCAGAAACTTGTTGTAAAAATCTCTACATACTTTGTTTTCTTTGTGTAGATGATCTTATGGTGAAGCAACATCAAGTTCTTAGATTAGCATTAATATGCATAGATATTTGAGGTTTTACAAAGATTATGAAATTATATAAGGTGCCCCATAATGTTTTTTCCTACTCCATATTTGTTATAATCAATGGTATTATGATGATGTGAACTCTCATGAAGGTGATAGTAGCATATAAAATTAAACATAGGGGTAACAACTTACAAGTATTGAATACTGCTTATTATGAGAAATAGCACCAATACCATCTCAATTCTCTTGTGTGGGAAATGAGCAGTCATAATACTCATTGTGACAGTATCTTTATGATATAATTTCTACTTAATTTAGTTTTTTATATTTGTTATTTATTAATTTATTATATATAGTTATTATTTTTACTTATAATTTTTACCATCTAATGAGGATGAAAGGTTCAGCCCTCTTGCTCACATAAGGCATCATTAATCTCACTCAACATTAATGAAACTTGGCCTTCTGGACACCTGTGGCAATTTTCCATCCTTGATTATGATTGCAATATGGTAAATTTTACTAAGAGTGGCTCCATTGTATTTTATTGTGGCCTCTCTCCAGGACAAGGAAGCTTGGGTGTCTGCTGGGAAAGCTAACCTAACCTAACAAATAGGGGTGATTATCCCTTAACCCTTAACGTACAGTGATCGTTTCGGGACGATTGTAGCGTTGCGTGCGGAGAGGCGGGGATCGTTCCGGGAATCATGATTTTTCAGCGCTAAACGTTTGAATCTCTCCCCGTCACTATTGGTCCTGGGGCAAGTGGAAGTCTCTGGCATCTTTTCTCGCTCGCCTCCTTGAGCCTTGAGACATATGTTCCCTCACAATAGGTCATCTTTTCCCATTTTGAGGCAACATCTGGCAATCCCCGTGACCCAGAGTTAGGTTTCGGTACTTGGAGTGATGTTATGTCAGTGTTACTCGGTAATGACATTGAATATAGTGGTGAAAATGAAGACAGTGATTTTTTTATTAAGACAGAAGAAAGTGAAGACTCCAGTAGTGATTCTGATAGTGATCTGGGAGACAGAGGCCAACCCTCACAGCGACGTTCATAAACCTCCTCACATACTCCCCTCGAACAATGCGCTGGTGTGTGTCACCCATGGTTGCCTCTACAGGACTGTGCTTGTCGGCCAAGTCACGTCAGTCCCATTGCCAAGAAGAGTTGCCACATTCCAATTATTATAAAAATCCACAATATTTGTAATATGTGGTTTATTTTTATTTTTCTGTTTTGAACATCATTTCATCTGAGTTCACATTTTCATGACATGAAAGTGCAAAAGTTCCTACTTTTACATCAAATTCATATGCCCAAATGGAGAGAGAGAGAGAGAGAGAGAGAGAGAGAGAGAGAGAGAGAGAGAGAGAGAGAGAGTGTTATCTGAGCTTGGGGGTATTTCTTAGCGGATTCTGCCATGAATTTTTGACGTGCAATAACGTTGGTGTGAGAGATGATAACATGTTGAAAACTACATTGTTGTACTCAGAATAACACAAAGAAATATGCTTTTATAAGAAAAAAATATTTTTAGCATTTTTGACAGGTGTGATTTTTCCCTGCTGTAACAGACGGAAAGTAAATCAATCCCCCGTACTTTAAGGGTTAAGGATACTAACCTAGTTGTGGGGGCTCTATTCTCCATGGACACCCCCTGTGGACACTCCTTTAAGGACACTAACCTATCCTAATCTTATACCTTAATAGGGAGTTGTTGGTCAACCTCCTTTTCCTCATTCTCAAAGGGTACTGCCACCACTGATTCTTTGGCATAGGTTGATTTGAGCAAGACACTGTGTAATCTTCAGAAACATACACCAACACCAAAGTCCTCTTGCTTATGGAAATGCACAATAAAATCCCAGTACTTAAATCTGCATCCACTGCAGTGATACTGGATACTTTTGTGGTTTGCGAACTGACTGTCGTGGCTGTCATGAATACACTCAGTGATTGGCCATAGATAATTGATGTATTGGTCAGGAGTAAATAATCTTCTAATATATCTTTAATAAGACAGCCCTCATTGGCTGAACAAAAGAGATAGAAGAAAGCATGTGATATTCAATACTGGAAGCCAACACACCAACTCATGCATTACACTGTCTCTCCCAAGCAAGCCTTATTGCCACAGACTTAAAATATTTGATGCAGTGCTAGATGGATCACGTCACTATAATATAACCATGCATGACCTCATGTTAGAGAATTGTCAGCTCGGAGAACCAGGTTGTCGTCTCTTTGGGAATTCCCTTTTGAGCCAGGTATCCGATCTGTGCACCTTATGGAGACTTATTTGACAGGAGTCAAAATAGGTAACTTTGGGAGGTTTCATATACAAATAGTGTGGTACCTCGTCATAACAGGACACTTCGGGAGTGAAGGGGTATTTGTTACTACAAATTGTCCGTTACCAAGAAGGGTTTGTCTGCGAGACATATAAACCACATTTTTAGTAATTTATTCTCTTTTAATATCACAAAAAAATATTTTGAAGACTCAAACCATCTTATTCTACACTCAATGCTGAAAAAATGTTAGTTATTATTAAAGAGATGTACAGTAATAAAAATTTGTCTAACCCAAGAATACGTAGTTGAATTAAAGATATAGCTTCCTGTGTGGTCCAGTGCCATCCTTAACAAGCATTTAATTCCCCCATCCTGAATGTTGCATCTTAGCATGGAAGTGTGACCTTATCGATACCTTTACCTTTTATCTAACACACCTTACATATGCAGTCTTACAATGGACTTTTGTTCTGCTGCAAGCGTGCCATATGGCCATCTTCACAGCCTATCTAAGGCAGTAATCTGCAACATGAACAAGTACTTCTTGGAAGAAGTACATGAGAGAGCGGGGAAGGAGATTTGGAGAAGCAATTGTGCTGTTGACATTGTTTAGTTACCACCACCACACTGAGGACACAGTTTGCTCATTATGTCATCTATAAGAAAATCTAGCACAATTTAAGCTAATTTACCCATAGTTGAAAGAAGAAAAATGAAATTGTAGATCATCAAAGACCAGTAAATGAAGACAAAAATCAAGTGATTAGGGAGTTTTTGTTTGGGTAAGAAAACCTTGAAGAGAAGAGAGAAAAGTTATATGAATTATGGAAGTAAAAAGAAAAGAAACTGAAAAGGAGTTTAAGAGAGAGCATATCAACAGTGATACTTTATAGCTTATAGACATTACAGCAAGTAGTGCTTGCTTTAGGTGTGTCATTGGATCACTGTCACACTAGCACATTTTTGTTTGCAGTTTTGTCAACTCAGGCTCTCTCTCTCTCTCTCTCTCTCTCTCTCTCTCTCTCTCTCTCTCTCTCTCTCTCTCTCTCTCTCTCTCTCTCTCTCTCTCTCTCTCTCTCTCTCTCTCTCTCTCTCTCTCTGCCACACACACACACACACACACACACAGTGTCATTATCCTCATCTGCTAGACAACATTCAAACAGAAATGCATAACTACCAATTCACACCACCAGGCCATGGGTCAAACCAGTGTTGGACCCCAATTCACCATGACTGTCACTCCAGTGACCTCACAGGCAAGCAGTCACCACTCTCCACCTTATTACAGGTTTTGTAAATTATAGAAGAAACCAAGTTCCGATGGTAACTAGCATGCAGAAGTAGATAAACACTGGCCTTATTGTCTTGATTATCATGTCATATTTGTATTAATCTGTGTGGCCACATGGAAATCTTGGACTTGTGGAAAAAAAACTGCCATTATGGTCCCAAAAAATTGGTTGATATCTGACCAGTCAGTTATTGAGTGAATCCATTGTTGTGAAGTCCATTATCACGAGGTACCACTGTAGCACAATTTACATCGCAAAGTACTTGTTTCCACCTGGCTCACACCAGACAAAAGCAACTGCTCCTGATGAGAGTAGGGAGGGTGGAGTCTTCCAACAGCGGTGAATAAAGACTTGCAGTGATGTAGGGAGACAGTCACGATGATGGAGGAGTACAGATGACAGTGTAGATTTAGGACTGGTAGAGCCAATCACTGACCATCAACAACAAATGGGTGGCAGCTGCCAATGCCAACCATAGAGATGAACAAATAGTGGTTATTGGTGAGACAGGCAGAGTTTGGACCATCCAGGTTCAGAAGGTTCCAGACACCATTTGGTGGGATGTAGGTGCATCATGGAAGTGGCACAACATCCAAGTACAACTGAAGGTAACAAAGGTGATGCAGGAGAAGTCATGGGAGGACAGTGGCTGACAGGAGGTGAAGCCACTCTCAACTCCCCAAGTGTTCTGCCTCCTAGCACTCGCCAGTCAGTGTTGTGGCCTCCACTTTGAGTCAAGGCAAGGAAGTGAACAATGACAAGCACTTAAGAAGAAAACATTGGAACAGTAAACCAGCCCCCACAAAATAATCCCCAAACCAACAAATAATGGAACAAGAAACCTGAAGGAAGTGAGACAAAATAAAGTGGGGGAAGAACTCAGCATCGGTGATTAAGTACTAGTAGTTACTAGGTCAATTATTCCTTCACACCTCAAAACAAAGCTGCCACACATGTGTTGTGCAATGAGTATTCACTACTATAAGTGCTCTAGCCAGGTATTCTATGAGGAGCCACTGTTGGTAAGATTTACCCACGGTATATGTAGTAATGTGTGTGGAAGTGATGGTGAGTGGAATGTATGAAGGCACTGAAGACCTAGGTAGCAGGATGTGATAATGTCCATTTAGTGAGTTTTCTTCCTTTTTCAAATAAGAGAGAGTGCTTTGTGGTATGCATGTTTTTTTTTTTTTTTTTTTCCTCTAACCCTTACACCAAAATTTCTCACTTTTTTTTTCAATGTTATTATTGAATGTTAAATCTAATTTCTGTTGTCTTTATTTTTTGGCAGATTGTGTGAAGCACCAAATTGAAATCATCTGGAGGAATTATGAAGAGGCAAATAAACATTCAAATGGAAAAAATCATTGAGCTTCCAAAAAGTTGATCTATTCTGGAAGTTGGATCATTAATCTAGAAAATGTTATAAAAGTGAAAACTAGTGATGAAAGGGTTTCCAAGAAAACATTTTTAATTTCTTTTCATGACGTGCATCCAAACAGACAGTAATGTTGCATATGCCCTTCAGTAAAAGAAAACAATGTTACTTAAAAGGACTTGAGAACATAAGTGTACTTGTAAATGTGTTGTGTGAGTTTTAAGGATTACACTGCATCTCATCTCAGACAGAGACAATGTTGCCTGTTACTATTGATGTGGAGGATACCAAGCCTCTCCTGACTCCTGTCAGTCGCACAAAACTCAAAGACTTACTGAGCAGTGTTATTCGTCTCATTCTTTCAGACTCAGATTCCCGCAATCTTTTTTTCTTTCTTCTTTTGAATCTGACCTTTGGCTTTGTTGAGCTGATCTATGGAGTGTGGACCAACAGTCTGGGTCTTATCTCGGATGCCTTCCATATGTTCTTTGATTGCTCTGGTCTGCTGGTGGGCCTGGCTGCCAAAGTCATCACCAAGTGGCGGGCAAATGAACGTTTTACTTATGGATATGTGAGGGCAGAGATCTTGGGTGGTTTCATTAATGGGTTATTGTTGTTATTTGTCTCTTTCTTCATCTTTGCAGAAAGTGTAGAGCGCCTCATGGAGCCTCCTGAGGTGAAGCACGAACGTCTCTTTGTTGTGTCTGTCCTAGGCTTCTTTGTTAACCTCGTTGGGATATTTGTATTCCAGCATGGGGGAGGTCATGGTCATTCTCATGGTGGTCACGGCCACTCGCATGGGGATCATGGCCACTCACATGGGGACAGCCACCATGGTCATTCTCACAATGGCCATGCACATCATGGTCATTCCCATGGTGGAGGTGCACCATCACAGATCATGCAAGGAGTCTACTTACACATCTTGGCAGATACCTTGGGGTCAATTGGAGTCATAGTGTCATCTATTCTTATGTACCTATTTGGATGGATGATTGCAGACCCTATCTGCTCCCTCTTCATAGCAGTGTTGATCCTAGTCAGTGTACTCGGCCTCCTTCGGAACTCTGTGGAAATCTTGATGCAGCGGCAACCCAGGGAGTTGGACGACTTACTACCAAACTGTTTCTACAAGATTCATGCATTACCAGGAGTGTTCAGTGTCCAAGAGCCCCACTTCTGGACATTATGCTCAGGACAGTATGTGGGGAATGTGAAGCTGGAGGTGTCTGGTGCAGCAGACCCAAGATATCTCGTGCAACAAACTCGGGCCATCTTCTCCACAGTGGGCGTAACACAGCTTTATGTTCAGCTGGACTATACCACCATGTAGCACCAAACTTAGGTTTAGGAAATATTTATGAATTCCCATATAACAATTTCTTAACTTATCACCTAATGAAGGCTTGTTCCTGAAAAATCTCCATAGATAATCTGAAATCAAATTCATGTCACGTAAATATTTATAAAAGTTTATAAAGTAGAATATTATATGGACAGTGATGGTTTTAGTGTTTAGGTTTGCTGGAGAGCTTTTGTGAATTAGTGGACCAACAAAGCTTTTTATAGGAGTGCAAGACTTGCCTTATATTTATATTATCTTGTACTCCTTTGAGGCTCTCCCATAGCAACAGTCCTTCCTGTGTAGTTTTGTAGGAGCTGCTACATCCAGCTACCTTTCATCACACATCTTGGAAACCTGACACACTTTATTTATTCATGATTAACCATAAGATTTTGTCATGAATATTAATAGCACAGAATCTCTTCTCAAGGTCACAGAAGGAATTTGATTTTTCATTGGTTATTCATTAGATATTTCTTCTATTCATAAGTACTGCATTTTTCTCTTGAGCTCTCCAAGAAATATAAGCAGATTACTCTTTAACATCACTGCTCAGGTTGTAACAAGTTGTCTTGCATTATGTTTCATGTTAGGTAAGACTTGGTTATATAGAGAACCATACATGTTACCTCCTGTAAGAATAATAAATGTGGATGGTTGATCTTTAGTTATGGTGAATTTTGTATCATCTTTGATGCCCCATTATCCATTACGGAGCTTCCAGGAATGATCATTGCAGGAATGCTTCCAAGAAAACCTTGTCAGCATTTGTTCATTTACATCTCTTCTACACCCCATTTTTTTTTTTTTTTTTTTTTTTTCTCTCCAGTGGTTTCATTCAGCTTTTCTCCAGATACAGTCAAACTGTTGTAACACAACATATCTTCCCATTAATTTTATATAATGAGACATTTTACAACTTGTTTACATTCACGTAAATTGTCCAGTTTTATCCATTTCTTATTTGTATTCCCATGAATTTGGTTCTCCATAATCAACTATGAAGTAACTATGAAGTAAAGTGCATTTCTTGAACACTATAGCTTGGAAAGCCAAATGCTTTGCCAGAATATATTTTTGTAAAGTATACATACTGCAGGTGTAGTTGTAATGATATGTATAATTTCTTGTTCATCAGTGAATTGCATGTTTGTTCAAGTGCTGTATTCAATGTATCATTGTCCAACCACTAACTTCCTTCCAAGCATAACACCAAAAAAAGGTATAGATTTTGAAATGTGATACTGGACCCTTTTTGCATAATGCTTCATTGCAGAATAACTGTTAATGAAGTTCTTAAATATTTTTTAATGAAAAGATTTGTTTCTAATTATGCAACCATACAAGATGTTGAGTGTTTTTCATATTGATGTAGTCACAGCCTTGGATTCTCATTTCTTTGGTCATATTACATTGGTACTAAAAGATGGGGTACATCAAACACTACTTAGTAGTACACTTGTTTTACACTTGACATTGCTTCTGAAAAATCTGTGATTGTAGACATTTCTTACAGTTTTGCAATATCCATATCATTAACACTGCTTCAGTAAAACAATTAGTAGTTTGGGCATT
This sequence comes from Portunus trituberculatus, assembly GCF_017591435.1. Lineage (NCBI taxonomy): Eukaryota > Metazoa > Arthropoda > Malacostraca > Decapoda > Portunidae > Portunus > Portunus trituberculatus. The sequence continues at coordinate 25,061,106 of NC_059298.1, read as the reverse complement.
GAAGTTGTTGGAGGAGTGTTTACTTTGTGTACTCTCCCTCTGCATTTAAGATAATGCTCTCTAAAGAATGTCTGTCTGTCATTACAGTTTGAAGTCATTCTCATAAATCCACCTACCACAGACATACCCACCAGGTGTATTATTTGCTGACTAATATGCCCCAAAAGTGGTCTTCCAGCAAATTAGACTTGTACTCATTGCCACAAGTCAGAAGAAAAATGTTCCTCACATATTTACCAGAAAAGTTTATAAAATTAAATATTATTTGATTGTACATGGTACAAGACTATATTTGTTGAATATTAAGAATCCAGTTGTGATTTTATTGTGTATATGGTGCAAGATTGTGTAAAAGTTTGATGAGTGAGTTTTGGGTGAAAGGTATGTAGTCATTGCCTGCTGGATCTAATAGGGTACCTACATTCCTTTTTATAGGTGACGGTTTGAAGAGTTTATATTAAAAGAATGTAAATTAAATCTGGTTTCCCTATCTCCCCAATATATAAATTGTGCCAAAGCTTATTGATAGGCATCAAAATATGTCACAATGTTCATTACTGAGTATGAATATCAATTCAAGTAAAGCATGTGGCATTGACCCACCACAGTGATATTCACTGAGTCCAGGTGTGGGTGGACCTCAACAATGAGTGAATTACAAAACTAATTATCAGATGCTGATAATATAATGAGTATGACCGTACCTTTCTAATCCCTCGAATTATCATCCTATAGCTTTAATCTCTTCCTTGCCTAAAGTTTTTAATCTATCCTGAATAGGAGGATTCTTAAACATGTCACTTTACAATCTTCTATATCGCCAGTATGACTTCCGTCAAGGTTGCGCTACTGTTGATCTTCTCACTTTCCTTACTGAGTCTTGGTCATCCTCTTTTAGAGATTTCAGTGAAACTTTTGCTGTTGCATTAGGCATGTCAAAAGCTTTTGATAAAGTCTGGCACAAAGCTTTGACTTCCAAACTACCCTCCTTCTCTCAGCAACTTTATCTCAAGTTTCCTTTACGACCGTTCTATTGCTGCTGTGGTAGACAGCCACTGTTCTTCTAAATCTATTAATAGTGGTGTTCCTCAGAGTTCTGTCCTGCCACCCACTCTTTCTGTTATTCATTAATGATCTTAACCAAACTTCTTGCCCTATGCACTCCTACACTGATGATACCACCCTACATTTTTCCACATCCTTTCAGAGAAGACTAACCCCTCAATAAGTCAACAAATTACTCAGGGACACCACAGAATGCCTGACTTCTGATCTTTCTAAGATTTCTGATTGGGGCAGAGAAAATTTTGTAGTTTTCAGTGCCTTAAAAACTCAATTCCTCCATCTATCAACTCAATACAACCTTCCAGACAACTATCCCCTCTTCAGTGACACTTAACTGTCTCCCTCTTCCACACTGAATATTCTCAGGTTGTCCTTTACTTATAATCTTAACTGGAAACTTCACATATCATCTTGCTAAAACAATTTCTATGAATTTAGGCATTCTGAGGTGTCTCCGCCAGTTTTCTTGCCCTTCCAACTGCTAACTCTGTACAAGGGCCTTATCCGCCCCTGTATCGAGTATTCTTCGCATGTTTAGGGGGGTTCCACTCACCAGTTTTATTAGATAGGGTGGAATCAAAAGCTTTTCATCTCATAAACTCCCCTCCTCTGACTGATTGTTTTCAGCCTCTTTCTCACCGCCAAAATGTTGCATCTCTCCATCTTTTATTGCTATTTTCATGCTGACTATTCTACTGATCTTGCTAGCTGCATGCCTCCCCTCCTGCAGCCTCACTGCACAAGGCTTTCTTCTTCCCCTCATCCCTATTCTGTCCAACTTTCTAATGCAAGAGTTAACCAGTACTCTCAATCATTCATACCTTTCTCTGGTAAACTGTGGAGCTCCCTACCTGCTTCTGTATTTCTGTCTTCCTACGACTTGACTTCTTTTTTTGAGAGGGAGGCATCAAGAGATTTGGTCCTTAATTTTGACTAACTCCTTACTTTTCTTTTAAGGAACCAGCACTCAAGTGGGTCTCTTTTTTTTTATATGTATTTTGTTTCCCTTGGCTGGCTTCTCTCCTGCATAAAAAAAAAATTAGAAATTACAGGATTACATTATGATAATCACTCACAAACAATAATGGAGGACAATATAAATGAAGTTTGTGACAAAAAAATCAATCACTAATGAAGCAGATTAAAATGTGGAAAGCTACCAAAGCTCTGCTGAAGGATAAATGAACCTCCTGCTGAGTCTTGAACGCCAGACAATTATGCAGGTTAGATAGAGAGAGTAGCATCAGGGATTCTAAGATGTGAATGCCATAGGATTCAAAATACAGTCACAAATAACCAAATGACTATAAAAATTAATCTACAGTGATGAACCTGCAGAAGGCTGACAATTGCCTATTTTTTATAAAAGAGTGCAATAGTAATTTTCTTTGCAGTATGGACCAGATCTACATAGGTGTGAACATATATGGGTAATTTATTAGCACAGATTTTTAGACCACTTGAATTAGTATCTGCAGGTGAGAAAAACAAGAGCAGCATGAAGACAAGTATGACCTGTTGGTATAGCTAAAGAAGAAGGAATGCCACATGATCAATGACACAAACAAAGGTGCATATGTAAAATGACATGCAGGAAGGAACTCTAATAAAGGAAAATACTATATAAAGTATGTAAAGACAAAAGATGGATAAAATTATCATGTTTTGGTAAGGAGGGCAAAACAAGGTATAAAGTATAAGCATGCATTGTAAATCAAAGGAAAATGCATACAATTCTACATTGAGATTACAAATTGACAAAAATTGGACAAAGCCACTTAAAATGGAAAAAAAAAACAATCATAATCATGTGAAGATTTCAAAGAATAGAAAGCAATATGTTAAAGGAAGGACAAAAAATGGAAAACAACTCAAGGCAGGGCAAAATAGCAGGAACAGGAATAAGCCAAACAAAAAATTAAGTTGGACAAAACAGGACATCTGATAGACAAACATGTAAGTGAAAAATATGTTATCAGAGACATGAATGTGAAGAAAACCACATGAACAAAATACAAGTCTGGCAAAATACCAAATAGAATTAATGAATAGTAGAAACATAGACAGGATGCGTCAGATTCAGATCACATGGAGACACCTGGAGTATAAATATGAATACAATTGATTAACATCCATGATAAGTTGAAGCCATTAAAAGCACAAGAAAAAAATATAGACCTGAAAACTTAATAAAGAAGAGTTTGGCAATCAGTAATCCACTTGATTCTGAGACATGATCAGCAGCTATAAGTTTGTAAAGCAAATCACTCCTTCATAAATAGAAAATGTCAAAATCTTTCAAACTCATACTTCCTCAAGACCTCTGGCATCTGGCCAAAAACCATAACTTTGCTTCTTCATCTTTCCCTCCTTTACATTTATCCTGATGGCACCACTGCCATTTCATCTGTCTCTAAAGCTGAACTTTTCTTTCAGACTTCTGCTAACAACTCCAACTTTGATGGTTCTGAGCTTGTCCCTCTCTCTCTTCCTCCCTCTGACTATTTCATGCCTTCAATTAAAGTTCTTCATAATGATGTTTTACACACCCTCGCTGGCCTAAACCCTCGAAAGGCTTATGGGCCTGATGGGGTCTCTCCTATTTTTCTCAAAAACTGTGCTTCTGTGCTTGCACCTTGTCTGGCAAAACTCGTTCAACTCTGTCTCCCAACTTCTACCTTTCCTTCTTGCTGGAAGTTTGCCTACATTCAGCCTGTTCCTAAAAAGAGTGACCGTTCTAATCCTTCAAACTACCACCCTATAGGTTTAATCTCTTGCTTGTTTTTTAATCTACCTTCAATAAGAAGATTCTCAAATATGTCACTTCACAATCTCCTATCTGATCACCAGTATGGTTTCCATCAAGGCCGCTCTATTGATGATCTTCTGGTTTTCTTTACTGAGTCTTGATCATCCTCTTTTAGAGCTTTTGGTGAAACCTTTGCTGTTGCATTAGACATATAAAAAACTTTTGAGAGTGTCTAGCACAAAGCTTTAATTTCAAAATTGCCCTCCTACAGTTTCTATCCTTCTCTCTGCAACTTTATCTCAAGATATTTTCCTGACAATTCTATTGCAGCTATGGTAAATGGCCACTGTTCTTCTCCTAAATCTAATAACAGTGGTGTTTCTCAGGGTTCTGTCCTGTTACCTACTCTCTTTCTATTACTCACTAATGATCTTCTTAACCAAACTTCTTGTGCTATCCAGTCTTACATTGATGATATCACCCTACACCTTTCCATGTCTTTTCAAAGAAGACCACCCCTCCAGGAAGTCAACATATCATGTAGGGATGCCACAGAATGCCTGACTTCTGATCTGGGCAAGAAAAAACTTAGTTGCATTTAATGCCTCAAAAACTCAATTCCTCCATCTATCAACTCAACACAACCTTCTAGACAATTATCAACTTGATACAACCTTCCAGACAACTATCCCCTCTTCTTCAGTGATATTCAGCTGGCTCCCTCTTCTACACTAAATATCCTTGGTCTGTCCTTTACTTATAATCTAAACAGGAAACTTCACATTTCATCCCTTGCTAAAGTTAGGTGTTCTGAGGTGTCTCTGCCAGTTTTTCTCACCCCTCTAACCGCCATCTCTGTACAACGGCCTTATCCGTCCTTGTATGGAATACTCTTCGCACGTTTGGTAGGGTTCCACTCACAGTTTTATTAGATAGGACGGAATCAAAAGCTTTTCTTCTCATAAACTCCCCTCCTCTGACTGACTCTCTTCAGCCTCTTTCTCACCACTGGAATGTTACATCTCTTGCTATCTTGTACCATTATTTTCATGCTAACTGCTCTACTGATCTTACTAACTGTATGCCTCCCCTCCTCCTCCAGCCTTGCTCCACAAGGCTTTCTTCCTCTCACCACTATTCTGTACAACTCTCTAATACAAGAGTTAACAGGTACTCTCAATCATTTATACCTTTTTCTGATAAACTCTGTAACTCCCTGCCTGCTTCTGTATTTCCATCTTCCTACAACTTGACTTCTTTTAAGAGGGAGGTTTCAAGACATTTGTCCCTGTCCTCTGGCTAACTCTATTGATCTCTAAGGGAACTGCCAATTAAGTGAGTTTTTTTTTTTTATGTTACTCTTGGCTAGTTTTCCCTCTTACATAAAAAAAAGTCAATATTGCAAAGAAGCAACAAAAAGCATAGAATATATACTGAAAAGATCAATGCAAAAATAATCACTCATGAACCAGAGAAAGATACATTATGATGCCACAAGAATTAATGAAATATACACTAACAAGGTAAAAGGGAAAAAGAGAAGGCCTTCATTCTGAGAAAAAAAACAGTAGAAAACAGGACGAGTATGGACATAAAAACCACAACCAAGCAAAGAAGCCAACAAACACATCTAGATAAGCAATAACACCCTAAGAATATATATATATATATATATATATATATATATATATATATATATATATATATATATATATATATATATATATATATATGAGGGGTCCCGTGTAAGAAGGGTCCAACACGCCACCCCCAGTGAAAACCACTTAATTGCATAATACACTAGTTTAAGATCTCCTCTATCAATTGGTCTTGGATGGAAGACCCTAGCTACACTGCAAGTATGGTTGAATGTACCTACAAAAAAATATGTCATTTTCACTCTTACTGCCTGGTTCGGCTCCCTTCTTTCACTGAGGCCTCTGAGGCGTGTAAGGGCCAAACATCCCGTATGCGAGTGGCGGCATGTGATACGACAGTTCTGGAGTCCTGGACAGAATTTTGATCCCTTTTCAGGTCATACCTGAAGTGGGATCAAGATTAAATCCGGAACTGTCGTATCTCACTCAAGGAAATTATTCGTTATGAACAGGGAATGTCACTGAGTGATTACACAACAGTTTCGAATCTGTTGTATCTCACTCAATACCATTACATTACTTGCCTGTACATGTTTACAATAATGAACCAAAAGTATACCAGAAAAAGAGGTCGAAGTTCAGAAGTGACAGATAAATGAATTAAAAAATAACTTAACCTGAACAAACTTAATATTAACATTACTGTCTTAACCTACCTAACCAAAAAACACACACTCTAAGCTTCATTTTGAGACAAATGAATGTGATAGTTAAAAAATTAACAGAGTTACAATGATCTAAATATTGCAGAACTTTGACCTCGTTTTCTTGCGTCTTTTGGTTTTAGCGTGTTGGGCCCTTCTTCCATGGAACCCTTCATATATATATATATATATATATATATATATATATATATATATATATATATATATATATATATATATATATATATGATGAAGGATAGCGTGTCTCTAGGTGGTTTCAAAGGATCTTTCCAAATCAGATCAAGGGACTGCTACAGCACACTATTCCATGAAAATGTAAATTTTGGTTTAAGCTATAGAGGGCAATTAGACTACTTTATGCAAGCCATATAGGACAACCTTTATTCACACATTCAATTAACTTTCTAGAGGTAGATAGTGAAAGTACTCCCAGGAAAGGAACTTCTTAAGATTTTCTACTAAAATTGAGAAAGTCAAATCTTTTCTGCATCTATCCGAGCAACTTATCATTAGAAGGCTGGAAAGCATCATTAAATTGTGAAAGTGATGACTCCTAGCTGAAATACAGCATATAGTCTAAATAGCTCAGAAACAAGTTGTGGTAGTGAATGTCAAACTTCCCTAATTCTCAGCCTTCTACCTCTCTCATTTATTTTTATTAAGTTCACTGTCACTTCTGGAGTTAATCATCTTTACTATTGTCCAAGCCAAGCCTATTTCACTTTTACCTCAGCAATTCATGTCAGGAAAATCATTCACAAGATGAAAAAAATAAAAATGTTCAAACGAGAAACCAAGTGTAGTGAATAGAAATTAATAGTAATGGTGGTTTGGTGACTCAAAAAGAAGAGGTTGCTTTGAAGTAATATTCTGTTGCTTTACTGCTGGTTCCTAAATAAGGGTTCTCAAGCAGTATGACTAGGTCTGGCAAAGACAATGAGTAGATGATATGAATGCAAATGAGATGCAATAAATACTGACAGGATAGACCAGCAATGATGATCACTTAAATTATGTCATCAGAATGAACAAAAACACATAGAAGAATATACTTTCCCTTACAAGTACCCTAATATATATGTATGTAAATATGAAAGTGTAATCTATAACAGCTGTTACTAGTACAGGGCAGAGCATTTAAAAATTAAAGCTACTTCAGCCTGAGTCTAAAGAATTTCCCAAGGGAATAACCATGATACGGTTCATGTCAGACAGTACACTGACAAAAGAACAATAGGAAAACATTGGGGCAGCAAGTCAACCTCGGGAAGGAAATCATCTGATAGAATACATGGCGATTGAATGGTAAATAAAAAAAACATTTTGTTTATTTATTTTGCGCAGTATTTTACTTTTTTTTATATATTTTTTTTTAATGATTATTTTCATGTATTTTATTTCTGTAGGGGTGACTTTCGACGTGCTGGAACGCATTCCCTAATGTTATAATGGGTTCGGTATACGGTAAATTCGATATGCGGTAAGATTTTCAGGAACGCATATGTACCGTATAACGAGGACTTACTGTAATTGGAAGAGGAGGCAGGAGAAGAGAAGAGGAAAGCTTTCCGTTATCCTTCCTATATTCGTCCTTTGTCATTCATTCCTTTCTCCTTCCTTTGCTCTTTCTTTCTTTCTGTCCTTCTTTATTTTTGTATTTTTCTTCCATTTTCTCTTTATTTATCCTCCTTCCTTATTTCACTACTTCCAATTTTCCTTCCTCCCCTCCTTATTGCTTTTCTTTTCCTTCTTCCTTAATTACTTCCTTCCTTCGTTCTTCCTTCCTTCTTTCTTCTTCCCTTTCTTTCTAAGACAGTACATTAATTTCTTCATTGTTTTCATCTTTCCTTACTTCGTTTTCTGTACATTTCTTCCTTCCTTCTTTACTTCCTTCCATTCTTCTCTCCTCCTTTGCCTTTTACAGCGGAAGCATCGACCTTTCCTCCTTTCCTCCTACATTGTCTCCATTTGTCTCCTCCTCTACTTCATTCGTCATCTTTATACACTCTTACGTTTCTCCTCCTTTTCTTCCATTAAAAACACTTCCTCTCTCTCTCTCTCTCTCTCTCTCTCTCTCTCTCTCTCTCTCTCTCTCTCTCTCTCTCTCTCTCTCTCTCTCTTCCACTCATCCTTCCATCCTTTCACTCTATCATTCAAGAAGTCACTCCTCCTCCTCCTCCTCCTCCTCCTTCCATGTAAAGACTCAAACATCATGTATTTTGTTCTCAGTTTCCTTCATTTGTTACTTCCGCCCTCCGTCCATCCTTCCTTTCTTTCTTCCTTCCTTCCTTCCTTCCTTCCTTCCTTCCTTTCTCTCCTCTCCTTCAGTTTTCCTCCAGTTACAGGAACTAACACAAAAGTAGTCTGCCTTGCTTTCCTTTTTTTTTACATCCCTTTTTCATTTCTCTCTCTCTCTCTCTCTCTCTCTCTCTCTCTCTCTCTCTCTCTCTCTCTCTCTCTCTCTCTCTCTCTCTCTCTCTCTCTCTCTCTCTCTCTCATTTCTCTTTTCTTTCTAACATTTCTATCTTCTTTTTCTTCTCTCCTCCTCCTCCTCCTCCCTCCTCCTCCTCTCCTCCTCCTCCTCCTCTCTTTTCTTCTTTACTCCATCCCTTCTCTGTTAGTTTCCTTCATATTCTTGCTTGATTTTAGTTCTTTCTTCTTTCTCAATCCAATTTTCTCATTTCCTCTCTGTTTTCTCTCTCTCCTACTTTTTGCTGTCATTTTCCTTGTTTCCTCTTATTTTCCTATCTCTTTTCCTTCTTTACGTGATTTTAGCAATCTTCATTGCATCTTCTCCAACCTATTATCTTTATTTCCTTCTCCTCGTTCTCCTCGTCCTCCTCCTCCTCCTCTTTAAACTTTTTCTCCATGTCCTCTTCCTCATTTACCTCTTCTCTTCTCTCTCTCTCTCTCTCTCTCTCTCTCTCTCTCTCTCTCTCTCTCTCTCTCTCTCTCTCTCTCTCTCTCTCTCTCTCTCTCTCTCTCTGATTTGAATTTAGTTGAGGAAGCAATTAATGGGACTATTCTGCACTGCAGCTCAGGCTGCAGGGCGACTGCGGCATGGTGGATGGCATCAAGCTGTCCCACAGCAGGACCTCCTGCTGGTGCTGGAAGAGGCGGCGGCTTCTGGCTGCCTTTACCTTCCACGGCAAGGAGACGGGCTACACGCCGCCGCCCAGGTGGCGACCATCAAGCTGGACCGTCTGATGAAGAAGGACGGGGAGACTCCAGTTACCGTGACTTGCTTTGCGGGTGGCACCCGTGTCTTTGAGAAGGAAATGCCCCTGGCTGACCTTCTGCGGGCTCTCAAGTGCACCGCCAGAGGGAACCAGGCGGCCCTCTACTTCTGCCTCGTAGGTGAGAAAAAGGGAAGCAGTCAGGCCTACACAGCGCTGTTCTGCAATGGCAAGCGGGTTGGGGATGGCGACATTGCCGGCCGCTCGGGAGGGGTGCTCCGGCAGGCCCGCTTCCATCCCGAGGCTGACTTCCAGGATGCCCTGGACCAGGTCAGCACGGATCCTGAGGATGACTTCCAGGACGCCTTGGACCAGGTCAGCCAGGATCCTGAGGATGACTTCCAGGACGCCCTGGACTAGGACAGCACGGATTCTGAGGCTGACCTGGACGTGGAGAGTCTGGGTTATGAGGTTGACCTGGATTCTGAGACAGACCCAGAAGAAATCAGTCTGGACTATGATGCTGATCTGGAAAGCGTCAGCCAGGACTCTGATAACGCTCAATCTATATTCTGAGGATAACCTGTAAGAGGTCTGATTAATAGGATTTTGAGGCTCCGCTCTCGCTCCAGTCTCGGTCCGGTCAGTAGGCAATGCACCAGGCATTCACACTGGCGGTAACAGGGCTCCGCTCGCAGTCGTGATACATTCAAAAGATATTTTGACTGGAGCAGAGCAGCGAACCAGACTGTTGCAGCCAGTGTGAACTAGCAACGGTCCGCTCCAGTCATGATTCAGCCTAAAACGCCCAACCTAAGGATCAGAAAAACACACAAACATGCAAAAACCAATAAATAACAGATAGAAACCAAACCTAACCTAACAACGAAACCAACCTAACCAAAAAAAAAAAAAAAAAAAATAATAAAAAAAAAACGAAAAAAAACCAACCTAACAACGAAACCAACCTCCACCAACCAACGAAACCAAACCAACCTGAACAACGAAACCAACCAATAAAAACATGGAACTCCAACCTAACCTAACAACGAAACCAAATCTAACCTAACAACGAAACCAACCCTGCCAACGAACAAAAAAAACCAACCTCCGTCACAAACGAAAACCAACCTAACCTAACAACGAAACCAACCTAACCGAACAACGAAACCAACCTAACCTGAACAACGAAACCAACCTAACCTAACAACGAAACCAACCTAACCTAACAACCTAAGAAGGAAACCAACCTGAACCTAACAACGAAACCAACCTAACCTAACGAACGAAACCAACCTAACCTAACAACCTTCCAACCTAACCAACCAGTTCAAACCTAACCTAACCTAACGAACGTAACCAACCTAACCTAACCAACGAAACCAACCTGACCTAACCTAACCAACATAACCAACCTAACCTAACCAACCTAACCAACCTAACCTAACCAACGAAACCAACCTGACCTAACCTAACCAACTTAACCAACCTAACGAACCTGACCTAACCCAACCAACCGAACCAAACTGACCTAACCTAACCAACGACACCAACCTAACCAAGTTGACCTAACCTAACCAACGTAACCTAACCTAACCGACAGGAACCGAGGCTTCCACTGCCCACCGCCACACACTGATCAGCACACCACCACTGGCCACCAATTAGCCTCTTTCACACCACACCCCTGCCACAAGCGGCTTCACTTTCTGTTTTCTTACTCTCTATTTGCATTCTTGGTATTCTACTTTTACTTCCTCATGTTGTTCCTTTTTTTCCTTAATTCTTCCTCCTTTTTTTTTTTTTTTACGTTAAGGCCTATAGCGCCAGTAGGCTCACTTGAAGAGTGTATATATAGGAAGCGCAGTTCAGCTTCCGCCCATTAGTGGCGCAAGCAATTTTATTTATAGTGGTACCCATATTAGGGCCCATATCACCACCCAAGCTCATCTTGGGTGTAACCACCTAGAACCTGGGTATCATGGTGACATGTAGGTAACTTTAAACCACTCGACAAATGGCAAAGTGTTTAATTAAGGCTGTACGTGGTGGTGGGATTCGAACCTACGCGTGGATGTCTGGCCGATCCCACGCTCACCACCTTATCCACTGCGCCACCGCCTCCTTATTACTCACCTATACCTATTACTACTACAACCATCACTCCCAGCACTAGCACCATTACCAATAGCAACAAGAATAGCAAAACCAAACAAACCTATACAACTACACCCAAAACACCTTCACCAACACAACCTGCAGGCGCCCCACAGACAGCAACGCCCTTTCCTTCCTTCCTGTACCTTGAACACGTTCTGTGAGAGGCGACACAGCTGCTTCTGTTTGGCCACGAGGTGCGTCAAGTCACCTCAATCCTTTACCCTTACTTCGTAGACCTATTCTACATGACGTGCTTCTAACCTTTTCCCTTTCTTTCATCTCTCTCTCTCTCTCTCTCTCTCTCTCTCTCTCTCTCTCTCTCTCTCTCTCTCTCCAACCTATCCTTCATTTTTTTCTCCATGACCTTTTCCTCCCTATCCTGTACCTTTTCCTTCTTTCCTCCTTCATTTTCCCTCCCTCATTCCTTTTGTGTGGTTATGTTGTTGTGTCGGTAATGAAGGTGTCTGGAGGGTTGGTTTCTCTGCATCAGCGTGTTTAACAAGGAGGAGGAGGAGGAGGAGGAGGAGGAACAAGAAGAAAGATAAGGAATGAAAGAGAGGCACGGTGAAGAAGGAGAAGGGAGAAAGAGAAAAGGAGGAAAAGAGAGGCTTAATGAAAAGGATGAGGAGAAGAGAGAAAGGGAAGAGAATGCAGTAGGTCCTCGTTATACGGTAGTTCTTTATCCGGTAAATTCATAGTTACGGTATTTGGAAATTACTACCCTCGATTCGATATACGGTAAGAAAAATTCGCAGATACGGTATCCGCTCATGTCATCCAAGAGGGCCCAGCAGGGGAGCAGGGTGATGACGTCATCCACACCACACCTCCCCGCCACTCACAGTACTAACTTTAACTTGACCACCCTTGGAATCTCTTATCTCTTCCCTTCCCCTTTTTTTGCATTACATGCATTACTAATTAGATGAATAAATGGAATATTAAAGGGTTTATTGTAAGCACTAATATATTCATAGTAATCATGGCAAACATTTAAAGCCTACTACCAGCGGTGAACCATGCAGCAACTGATAAAGGGCACAGATGGGCCTGGCAAACCCACTATCAGTGAATAGTGGAAGTTGTATAACATCAAGCACGCCTTAGATAACATCAAGTCATCTTGGGACGAAGTGAAGACGTCTACCATGAACTTGGCGTGGAATAAAGTATGGCCAGAATGCGCACATGACTTCCCAGGCTTCGCTGAAGACAACATCGGTGCGATCAGAAATGACATAGTAAATCTGTGCCATAGGGCTGGCTTCGATGTTGATGATGATGATGATCATGTTCAAGATCTTTTGGAAAGCCATGCTGAATCTCTCTCAAATGATGAACTTATAGAGCTAGACAAGGCATCACAGGAGGCAGAAAAAGAGGGAGACGAGGAAGAACCTGTGCGTGGACATCAAAACTCTTCGAGAATGTCTCGGTGGTATCGAAAAAGCTCTGAACTCTGAAGGAACGTGACCCAAGTTCTGTCAGGAGTAGCAAAGTGGCTCATGACGTAAAGAAAGGTGTCAAGATTTATCAAGAAATCTATGATGAAAAAAAAAAAAAAAAAACTAAACAGTCCTCCATCTACTCGTTCTTCAAGCCAGTCAGACATGCCGTCCTTGTGCTGACCCTGCTACAGCTGGCCCTTTCTCAATATTCTCTTTCTTCAAACCATTGAAACGTGCTGACCCTGCTACAGCTGGCCCTTCTACATCTGCTTCCGACAATGCAGACGACGATGTCTTATCCTCGTCTGCCCACTCAGCAGAAGATAAGAAGGGCTGAAATCCCTACTGTCCCTTAGCCTCGGGAAGGACATCATCTGATAGAATACATGGTGATTGAATGGTAAATAAAAAAACATTTTCTGTTTATTTATTTTGTGCAGTACTTTACTTTTTTCTATATATTTTTTTTTAATGATTATTTTCATGTACAGTAAGCTCCCACATTTAGCGATCCTATTAGTCTGCCGAAACCATCGCTAAATTGGAATTTCGCCAAATTTGAATACTACTTTAAATAGGGAAAAATACCAATCAGAGTTTCGTCAGCCCAAAGTACCTATTTCGAGTCCCCATTTACAGCTGCAACATCGCCACCTTCACGAGAATCAGCATCCCTCGAACCACTAGTGGAGGCCATGGTGATAGCGAAACTTGCTAAACAGCGAGGATAGGAGCACACACTGGATTAACACACACAATAGCTCAAGAGTGTCAAGCGGGAATGCCGGAAGCACTGTGGGACTGACGTCACGGCCAAACAGACACGCAATTGGCTCAGAGCGAGCTGGAGGCGGGACAATTGGTTCAGAGCGAGCGGGAGGCGGGACAGTGTAGTGTGGTACATTCGCTAAATATGAGAGAAAATCGCTAAACTTGAGGGCTTGGCCAGACAGTCGCTAAATTAGGGTTTCGCTAAGCTGGATTTCGCTAAATTCGGGGGCTTACTGTACGTATTTTTATTTCTGTAGGGGTGAATTTTGACGTGCTGGAACGCATTCCCTAATATTACATGTTATAATGGGTTCGGTATACGGTAAATTCGATATGCGGTAAGGTTTTCAGAAACGCATATGTACCGTATAACGAGGACTTATATAATTGTATATATATATATATATATATATATATATATATATATATATATATATATATATATATATATATATATATATATATATATATATATATATATATATATATATATATATATATATATATATATATATATATATATATATATATATATATATATATATATATATATATATATATATATATATATATGTAGTAGCACAGACCACCAAAAGCAGCTGAAAGTAATGCTACTGAGTGCGGACTGTTGTCTTTATTTATTTACTTTTTTTTTTTTTTCCTTGAAAATCTCAGGTACGGAAGTAAAGAGACAGGTGCATTGGTACACACTTAAAATTTTTTTTGTCTTTTTGTACCTTTTAGTTCTACACTTCTGAAAATTTTTCCGCACTTTGGACATCCGCACCTCGTTTGGTGGTCAGCAGGTACGGAGTGTGCAGCTCTGATATATATATATATATATATATATATATATATATATATATATATATATATATATATATATATATATATATATATATATATATATATATATATATATATATATATATATATATATATATATATATATATATATATATATATATATATATATATATATATATATATATATATATATATATATATATATATATATATATATATATATATATATATATATATATATACCGTATTTCCCGTCTCATAAGACGCACTTTTTTTTTTTTTTCCTGAAAAATGCCCCCAAAATCACCCTGCGTCTTAACACTGGAAGGTCAAGTTGATAGGGGTGTCTGACAAGCCTCCAACGCCCCAGGAATGACATAGAAACACTTATACACTCAACAAGCATGCAATGTAATCCTACAATTATCATTTACTTTGATACTACACTTTGTTTAATGAAGATACAGTATACGAAAATATCTATTTTGATACTGCACTTTTTCTGATGAAGGTAACAAGATATTTACAATAACGATTGTTATGAAGTGAATTGGTCGTTTTCATGACTCACCAACGCCATCTACACACAAACATGCCAACTAACGGTATCCTAGCGGACGTCGCAACTCCCCTTCCCTTGCCTTCCCTGTCATTCAGCAGACAATACGCCGATGTAGATGACCGAGATTCAACTACGGTAAGTGACAGCAGCAATGAACACAGTAGCAACGATGAATTCGCAGGATTTGAGGATCAATAAATGTCTACAATTTGTTATTTTGTAACAATTATTTTAGCAGTATTTATTTTATTATTTTTTTTTTTTTTTTTTTTTGTAATAAAGCAATATTTTGATGCTGTTATTGGTGCTGTAGAGTCGCCGACTTGTAACTGATGCTCAGGTAGGTTGTAAAACCCTCAAAACTTTTTTTTCCAAAAATTGCTTAGCTAATTATAGGGTGCGTCTAACCACTTGTAGCGTCTTATGAGACGGGAAATACGGTATATATATATATATATATATATATATATATATATATATATATATATATATATATATATATATATATATATATATATATATATATATATATATATATACAGGTAACTCTCGATTTACAAGATAAATGAGTTCCAAGAGGCATTGCGTATTTCAGAATTCGCGTAAAACAAACTTTTAATTCTCATAAGAAACAATAGATAATAAGGGGATGCGGGATGTGATCCAAATCGTGTATAGGCAAACTGATCGCACAAATTTAATTCATTATATTTTTTCGGTCGCATATTAACAAAAACACGTAAATTAAACACGTGTACATCAAGAGTTACCTGTATATATATATATATATATATATATATATATATATATATATATATATATATATATATATATATATATATATATATATATATATATATATATATATATATATATATATATATATATATATAAGACCCGTACAAAATTAGTTTGTTAATTGGACTGATGATAGAATGAGTTCTGACAACAAGGTTCAGCTGGCAGCCACTAACCCTGAAACATCCTCTATAAATGATGAGCAAATGTATCCTTTAGCAGCTACACATGCACCATTAAAAAACAGTAAGAGGGAGACTAAGTAAATTTTTAACACAGCACATGCTTGGCAAATGACTTTTCATTCAATGACACTAGTATATAAAACTAGTATATATAAGATTATTAGAAAAAAGCAGCATTAAAAACGTTACCAGTACATTTTATATCACGTTTCTATGATGATGAAGGGAACACCTGTATAAATACAAATTTCAGGTAAAAAATTCCTGGTGATATATTTATTAGAAAATTTACTTTACATAATGAATACTGACAAAAACAATCAATAATATATAGATATGCTATAATGAAAGGACTTCTATAATAAGTATTCTTTTCCTTTTGTAATGACAGCTTTCTTGCCCATGCAAGGAACAGAAAAACAAGAACAGGACAAGAACAGAACCCATAGAAAATACAGGAAATCAGATTAAACTAATAAAGTAGAATATGAAATCAATGAAATAAATATTAGTGAATGAGATTCGTCAAATTTATGTAGATATGCAACGCAATTCCATCACAGTAGAAATCATAAAACTATAAATAAATGAGCTAATAATATGACCAATTGTTGGCATACAACTAAGAGCAACAAATTTGCTGGATGATGGAGCACTATTCAGGTACACTTTATAGTTAAGGGCAGGAATATTCTTATTACAATATTTTTGGAGGGTCAAGTGGATCAGGTAAGTACTGGAAGATAGCCAGTTAATACATGAATGGATCACCAGCCACAGCCAGACACTCAGCACTGTTCATGAGCATATCTCAACTTGATGTACATCCAAACTATAAGCCGTTACAATATGAAAACTTATAAATCTATCTACACATTTCAATAATTATGTATTCATTATGCCAATGGAAATCTTTAATACATATACCTCATATAAAAGTAACTACATAAAAAGCAAATAAAGGCTTCTGTATAAAAGAGCACATCACTATTCAACATGAGAATCAAGTACTGTATGTAGATTAAAAAATGCATCAAATTAAATGATCCTCAATCATAATTCCCAAAGGATACAGGTCAAGGCATTCCAGAACATCACAAGAAATAAAAATCTGGGCATTCAAACCCTGTGCCTGATAACAATATATCTGGGAATCAGTGACAAGATCTGTTCAAGTCCCAGACCTGGTGTTTTAGAAAATGCTGTCCTAGTGCACTACACAACATTTACTTGGGTATTCCCTAAAAATAAGATTGCTTATCAAAAAATACATTGCCAGAAGTTTTCTCTTAGGTCACTGTGAGGTTGACACCCCTAAGACACATATAAAATATACAGACACCTGAATAAAGTATTCTTCATTGGAATTGAATGAACAAGTAATTTATTAGCATGGTGTAAACATTCACCTCTTTCATAAAACTTATTGATTAAATATATATACATATATAATCTTGAGAATTTAATCATATATTAGTATACAATGATATATAATTTTTTTTTTTTCTGACTGCTAATATATCCAACATTACGAAACAAAAATCTGTTATTATCTAGCTTTTTCATATGAGAGTTAAATCAAATGATTCTCAATATGCAAGCAATTAGATAATAAATACTTGCATTCCTGAGAACTGTATCAATTCCACACTTCACAAAAACCAGATTGTATTTTGATTGGTTCTAATGTCCTTGGTATCTGTGCTTCATCCATCCAAACAAGTGTCATAAAAGAACAAGCAAATTTAAGGAATCTAGTTCAACAGGTAAGCAATAAAAATATGTTACATGTTTAAAAAGCTAAGCATACTGCCACTCATGCGAGGCATACACACATTCAAATGAATATTTGGTGCTGCTACCTCAGTTTATGTCTGCTTTGGAGTAAGTCCAAATTGGTACACATCCTGTTTGGACATAAAAAAAATCATACTGTATACATACAACCTTTGTTTGAAATACCACATATGTGCTTGAAATTGTATGGGTTAAAATGAGTCACAACATCTAGCTATCCTTGTTTGTGACTCTGGAAACAAAGTCATGATGGTTCATGAGTATATTATTTCATCTACTAATTGCTTTTGTATTTACTATATTGATGGCATCTAAGACACACCTTTTATCATAAAAATGGTGAAAAATATTCATCCCCCTGTAACTCATATACAAATAAGAGGCCTCCTTTAGATTTAATTTTGAAGTTTTCTTAACCTGTACATCCAAAGACTCACACTACAGTGCTATATCATATTTTTCAACCATAACATAAGGAAATATTGAAAATGAGAACATGGCTGTATTCAGTGATCCGTTGTGTGTTGCTGACATCTCAGCCTGGGCTGCATTCTTCACCTCGCCTTTGTCACTGTCTTATCATTGCAATCATGTAATACATTTTCACTGTATGATTGTCTGCTTTTTGATCAGCGGTAATGCTAGTTTGCTTTAAGTATTTATTACATGCTTAACCCACACAGTGCCAGCGACGTGTTAACACGTTGTCAAGTAGTATATCCCGTAGTGCCAGCAACGTGTTAAAACGTCGGCAACTTCAAAAATTCATAACTCAAAAACTTATCAATTTGGAAACAAACTATAAACAGTGACAGATTCGCCAACTCTTCCCATACATGCCCTCAGGCTAGACGCCTCCCAAGTGTCGAGTGGAAGGAATATACAAAAAAGTACTGATGGAAGCCTGAGCCTGTTCCAGATTATAACCTGTTCATGCGTACAGTTGACCAGTCTGACGCAATGATTTCAAGCATCAAGTGTGCCAGAAAGACGATGAAGTGGTACAAGAAGATGTTCTTCCATCTTCTTGAATTGGCAGTTTATAATGCCCATGCTCTCTACCAGCAAGTACATGGCAAAAGGGAAGTCCTGAATGAGTTCATTCTTGAGGTCATTCGGGGGGTTGTGAATGCCCATAGTACAGTCAAACCAACCCAACCTACCAAGAAACCAATGCCAGGTCCTCATGAACCTCGCCTGACAGAGCACCACTTCCCTAGTCTAATACAAAGTAAAGCCACTATGAAATGTCGTCAGCGCCGCTGTAAGGTTTGCTCGTCAAGTGTCAGACGTGCTCATGTTCGAAAAGACACACGTTACGAGTACAAAGAGTGTGATGTAGGTCTTTGTGTGGTACCTTGTTTCAAGGAATATTATACAATCCAAAGCTACTAGTGTACAAGGTGAATAAACATGTAAATAGCAGTGTAAATATAGTGTACAGTGTATATAGATTAGTTTTCCCTTCCCTCGACCAGAGAAAATGAATCCGTAAAAAACAGTGTTCTGGCCGATTTTGACACATCTGTTTCCTCTCTCCATGTGTACTGAAACTTGTTGGAGTACATAATTATACTGAACGTACTACATACTTGCCACAAAACCACACAAAACTGAAGTGACACCCACACTGTGGTTTACAAAGAACCGCAAACTTGCTACCGCACGCCATCCGGGAGCGACAAAACATCGCATCGCCTCAAATACAAAAGCCTCTATATCTCCACAACGGCTCGTAGGTAAGTCTTAAAATTTTACAGGCATGTTTCTTAGACTGAAATTAAGTGATTTATGTAAAAAAAAATAAATAAAAAAATCGCTGGCACTGGGGCGTAATTTTTGGTAAAACCTTCTGGCACTGTGTGGGTTAACTACATAAAACTTTTTTTTTTCTTTTCTGAATATGCCCTGATGAAATTGGGGTGTCTTATATGTCCGTATGTTGTATATGCCATCAAAATGGTAGGTATTCTAGTACAAACCGTGCTTGAATTATTTTGTACAAGCCAATCAATGTATTGTATATACGTATATACATATATATATATATATATATATATATATATATATATATATATATATATATATATATATATATATATATATATATACAGTGGAGACTCAATACTTGAACTTAATTCGTTCCAAATGGCTGTTCGAGTATTAAAAAGTTCAACTATTGATACCCATAAATCAGGCAATTCGTTTCAGCCATTGCCAAACCCAAGTTAAGAAAAAAGCAGCAGTTTAATTTTGCATTCGCTGCTAGCAGTGGCGCACAGAAGCAGGTTTAGCCTGTTTTTGATGGGCTTGTGTCCTAGCAAACACTTCTCTTCCTTTGTTATATAAGTCCTATTTGGTAGTTGTTGTTTTTTTTCCAAAACAGGCCAGTTTCATCAAATTAAAGATGTTGTGGGTTTAAGCGCTCCTCATCTACAAATTTCTTAAATTCAGGCACAAATTTCTCAGCGGCAACTTTATCAGCACTTGTGGCCTCGCCGTGCCTCACAACAGATTGAATTCCAGTTCTTTTCTTGAAATTCCCAAACCACCCTTTACTTGCTTTAAAATTATCATTGGAGTCAGATGTAAAATCAGAAATAAGATCAAAATGCAGCAGCCTTGCCTTTGCACAAATTGTGCCCTCTGATAAAAAATCACCAGCCATTTCTTCATTTCTTCCACTGACGCAGGTCGCTTAAATTGCCTTTTCACACCAATCGCCACATCAGCTGTTTTAATGAGCTTACATCTTCAGTATTGTGGCTACAGTAGATTTAGCCATACAGTAATCAGATGGAAGATCGGTTATTCTTCCTCCTTTCTCGTATTTATCAATAATCAATAATTTCCTTTCGATGGTTGTCACTACATTCTTTCTTGTAGGCTTATTCTCACCACTCACAAGCCTCTTTGGTGCCATTGTAAGCTTCTAAATGCAGAAAAAAAAAAAAAAAAATTCCTGAGAGAAAGCACAGAACAATGATATTCTTAAGACCATGGAGGATCAACTGGCTGCAGTGGCCAGCCAGTGGGGCACGTGCGAGAGCAGGAAGATAAAGACCATTTGTTCACAGCCAAGTGGATGGACATTGGACATTCGACTAATAGATATTTTTTCGAGTATTAAGTTGAACTTTTGCGTTTGACTATCGAAATGTTCGACTATTTAGACATTTGTGTATTGAGTCTCCACTGTGTATATATATATATATATATATATATATATATATATATATATATATATATATATATATATATATATATATATATATATATATATATATATATATATATATATATATATATATATATATATATATATATATATATATATATATATATATATATATATACCAATAACAATGAGATTTTCTTTTATAAGAATGGATTAATAATTTTTCCTTTACTTCCTACAGGAAATATTTGTTTGGTACAGTATATGTCCTATTTAGTGTAAGTCCAAGGATCTGAAACAGATTAAAGGTGTATACCAAGATGCCACTGTCCATAAAATTAGACACATTTACTCAGAGCAAACCCTTCAGTCTGGCTTAACATGATTAATAAAGCAAATTATCGATTATTACAAGTGCTAATGTTTCATCATGAAAAATACAGCAAAATATAGTGAAAGATTATAATCTAAATGTCACATAATGGCTCAACTACAAAGGAAGATAAAATCTAATGAAAATGAAGTAATTATTCTAGAAAATATTTGCATAAGTACTCACAAGAAACAATGAGATTCCCATAATACAAGCTGTCACAACTATCATGTCAATTATTCCTGCACTGTGAGATACATATTGCTGTTTGTAATCTATCTATTATAACAAAAATATTTCACTATTTCACTGATCCACTTTACAAAATATCTGATATTGACTCATAAACAAGTATCTCAGATTCAAACTGACTAGCAGCAAATTTTGTTATTTTCTCTTAAATAAACATTAAAATTATGAAATCACATTAAAAGTAATATAATCACCTGACTGTACATGTGATAGATGCAACTATAAGCCAGACTGATGTGCCCTCTTGAAGGAAAATGGCCAAGACATGATGTTTAGATAATTTCATGCCAACTGTTCTTCTGATCTTATTAAATGCAACCTGGATCCGTTTTCTGCAGCTTCACAAAACAAGGCTTTTGACTTTCACTCACCCCTATTCTGTCAACAATTCTAAAGAAAAAATCAATCAGTATTTTAAGTCTTTCATCCCTTTTACTGGTAAACTCTGGAACTTCCAGTTGATGTCTGTATTTCCTCCTGCCTATGACTTAAACTCTTTTAAGAAGGAGGTTTCAAGACACTTCTTGAGCTAATCACAGACTTGCCTTTGAACTGTCTCCTCTAAGATTGGGCATCTCTATTGGGATTTTTTACAAGCATTCCCTCTCATCTTTATCTCCAAGCCTTCAGTGTAAAATTATTAAGACTGTCTCCATTGATGATTGCTCTTCATTAAGTCACATGAAAAAAAAAAAAAAAAAAAAAAAAAAAACTTTCTTGGTCCACAGACATCTCCCTTGCATCTGAAGCCTTCACACCATCCATGCATCTCAAACTTATACATTTCACATCAGTTGCACTTATTTTTTACATTTTTTGCATTCCTTTAACACACCTCAAAAGCACTGCTACACTATTTGTTCCATTCAACCAGCTTACACTTGCAGAAAATTAGGTCTTCAAGCCTCCTCATTCTTCAATCAATCCATACATTTCTATTCTCTACATGATCCTCAGATACCTCCTGTCATTGAATTTAAAATCTTCCACCTCCTCCATTACTACCTGTTCTACTACTGTCAAAATTATCCTTCTAACAGGTACTTTTATGGTGGTAGGTACTAATATCAATTTAAGTCTAACAATCCATATCTAACGAGTAGACGAACCAGTGAGAAACCAGATGGAATGGCTCCCCATTTCCAGAACAAAGCCAAGTGGTATCAGTTACACTCCTGCTCCCACTCAAAGCAGTTCCACCCAAGGAGTGATTGGAGTTAGTATATTCTAGCTGCCACATATATACATCATTCACAGCATTATTACTCCAAGCGGACGTATCACCCAAGATTCCAGCTAAGCACCTATATACCCTGGGCCTGTGAACTGCTAGGTGCTTAGCTCAAATTAGGTCAGCCCTCACATCCATTGCATGGTCTGGCTTTAGTTTATCCATGCTAAGTAGTCACAACTCCTTCACACAACCTTTTCTTTACATTTATCCCAAGAGGTCTTACTATAAACACTTTCCAGTCTCATCCACACTTTCCTTACTTTATCTCCTGCCTATAATTATCATTCCATTCATAGCAACATGTAACTTGAAGTACTATTCACATAACTTAACAGTAAAAAAATACATTAACCCTACAATCATCATTCTTGTACAGCATAATAATTATTTTCCTCTTAGTTTCATTCACTCTTCATTTCAGCCTTTTATACACTCTTGTAAACTCTTTTATCCTTTGCCTCATCCTCTCCTCTAAATCAGCGATCAGTGTACATCTGCAAATGGCACCTCATTCACATTTCATGCATCTCTGGTATCAGTATCCATCAGGCTCAAACTTCAGTCAAATACTTACTATCTTCCTCAAATTCATATTCATGTGTACAACTAAATACATACTAGTGACTAAAGACAATAGAAGAAAATAAAAGATGAGCAGTATAGTACTCTCCCCTTATACCAAATCTCTCTCCTGTCAAGACTGACTCCCTGAGAGCATCTGTCACAGGTATGGGCAAACTACGGCCTGCACGCCACACATGGCCCACCAAAGGAATTCATGTGACCCGAGAAATGTTAGTAAATTTAAAAAAGAAACTTAATAAACAGTGCCAAATAATATTGTGAGCATTTCATTTTCTTCCCGCAGGTGTGCATATGTGTGGGAGAGTGGCTTTTTCTTTAAAAGTGTTTTATTTTATATCTTAAATACTAATCATTTTGGGTTAATATAGTATTCAATCCTATAAGATTGTGACTTTTTTTAATGTGGTCCTTCCACTGGAAAGTTTGCCCACTCCTGATTTATCATGACTGTCATTACCTCCATCACTACCACTGCCTTGGTAACAGTCTTATACAAGAGAAATAGAAGAAATAGTTAATTATGTCAGGAGCCAAAATGAGTACAAAATACTACTTCTAGTCACTATAATACTATCTTACTATTTAGTTTCCCACTAAACTTCCACCTCACTACAAAGGAAAACAAAACTTCACTTATTATCTATGGGCAGACTACTCTCCCAACACAGTCTCTTACTAGGTGGGGTCAGCAGCCTGATCTGCTGCATCCCTGAGGGCGGCCATCACCACGGGGGGAAAGTGGTGGCGCATCATGAACGGTGAGATGAGGATCTGTGAGAACTCTTTTGTCTCACTCCAAGTGAACTCCCATTCTCCCACACTGCCCTCCAGCCTGAGATTTGAATAAAGATTAGATACTACACATATCTGGTATATGCAATAGATATTTATGACACCTTGTATTATGCATGACACATTCTAGAAAAATATTCATAAAATTAAAACCCATACACATGCTAAAAAAAAAAAAAAAAATTTAAACCCATACAACCAAACCATTTCAAGTAACTGTTATTTGTACATTTTCCTTATACATAAATACATAGTGACATACAAAAATAAATAAATAAATAAATAAATAAATAATAAAAGAATACCACATGTCATCATTGTTATTGTCACTATCATCACTACCACCACCACCATCATCACTTATTCCCCTCCTCATTCATGCTACACAATATTTTCTCCCCATCAACATGGTGCATGATGCTCCACTCTATTCTTTTATACCAGTGTTTCTCAACCTGGGGTTTTGCAAACACCCAGGGATTCGATTCAAGAAGATTTCCAGGAGTACTTAGATGGCTGATCTAAAAACATCCTTTGCAGTACCATCGCATACTGATTTAATTTCAGTCACTAAATTAACATCAAGAAGATTTCCAAAGGTACTTAGATGGCTGATTTAATAATAACCTTTGCAGTATATCTTTGTATATTGAGTTAGTGTCAGTTACTAAATTAACATTCTGTTCAATGTCAGTTTACTGGGGGTTCAGGTAGATGGTCTTACAACTCAAGAGGTTCATATCAAGAAAAAGGTTGAGAACCCCCTGTTTTATACTAAAAGGTCTCCCAATTTTAGCTCCCTAATTTTAAACATTTTAATTCACTAAAAATGCTAGATAGCCTCCACTCATCTCTTGAATATGTAAAAACTATGGTACATACACCACATAATATCACACCATACAATAACCCTGCTATAAAACTTAGAGGGTAAGAGGTGTTCCCTTCCAACAATGAAAAGACCTTTTGTATAAATTAAAGTAAACATTAATGCCACTTACATGAAAACTTATACTTTATGCTTTTCTTTCATGGATGATCTCAAGAGATTGATGAGTGCAAACATGAGAAGTGAAATGATGATATGACACAATATGGATATGTAATGCTACACTGAAAGAGACACGCAAGTGTGCCATTGAGAAGGAAGGATGTAAAGTGAAGGGATGGAGATATGAGTTTGATGCGGAAAAAAGAAAGAAGGAGAAAGGCTGCATTAAGCAGAAAAAGGAAGTGCTATTAGGATAATTAGTTAATAAGAATAAGATATGTTTTTTGAAGAGAAGCCTATGTACTAAAAATCTAGAAACATTGAACATTACGGTGAGGCTTGGCACCCTGTCATCAGTAACTAAGACTGATGAAGTAAACCTGGAACTTACCATTCAAAACAGCAATGGTGATGATGGTAATGATGATGATTTCTCTCATCTTTACATTTCACTAAAGGCATTTTAGAAAGAAACAAGCTGATGCTGCTTCCATAAGCAATACTTCTGGTACATAATAAGAATAGTGTATTGTTCATAAAGTAAATCATAAGCTCACCTGTCTTCTTCTGGTAGACTAGGGAAGCAATAAAGAACCCTGCCAGGCAGGAAGAGCGGTGTTTCTGTGTGTCTAGGGATGTGGGGCCGCTGGGGATCTGGCTCGGAAAACATCACCTGCACGTCATCCACACTCTCCTGCACAGAGGGAGTGGATGGCTATAAATGACAAGAAGAATTAGAATTTCATTCCACTGTGTCTTGTAGTAAAGTACACTGTGAAGATGCAATCAATCATTCATTTAAAACTTGTAATTCATGCATGTAAAAATTTCCTTTTTACCATAAAATACAGCTTAAAAGGAAGAAAATCTGAAGTAGTGATCAAGATCAAATTATTAATCAAATTCCATGGTAAATCTACTTAATAAAAAAAAAAAAAAGCTATTAGTAACTACAGTAGCTTGTCAAAATTCCTAGCATTAAGGGTATGCTTTTGGCATGCACTTAAATAACAATACTCATTAGTTCATTCATTTATGGATACTCTCCCATTGATAATAGCATGAAATGAGTTCTATGAATGTCAAGAAGGATTTGAAAAAGGAAGGTAAGTGTAACATAAAATGAATGCCAAAAATAAAAATAATAGAAAATTTTTGCAATAAATAATGATAAACTAGAAACATGAGATTATAGTAATTTAGAAGCTGTATTTCCTGAAAGGAAAATTTCATCACATGTTTTCTGCAAACAATGAGTCATACAGACACAAGTTAATTAACAAAAGGGATCAACTGACTTATATACCTGTGTAAAAAACTGTTGATAAATGAATGGAAAAAAAAAAAAAAATCTTTAGGTTATTGTGATCATATTTGAAAGATCAAACCATTTTGATTAGTCTATAAAAAAAAAAAAAAAAAAAAATCACTGAAAATAAAAAATTAATGTCTCAAGTTAGATAATAATATGCAAGAGAAATTTTATGTAACTGTATTTATAAGCCCAAATTAAATTAGAACAAATTGTAAGAGGAGATATGAAATCAAGCTGAATATGTATGCAAATCTGTAGAAATAGTGAAGGAAAGGAGGAATATGAGGAAAGTTTTTAAAAGGAAAAAAAAAAGTAGGATCTTTATGATATAAGATGACAGGTATGACAGAGTAGTACAGAGATAAAGAAGCCACTACATATTAGATAGCTTAACCAACATGGTAATAAAATGAGCATGAAAGACCTAGGATGTATACTTTGATAAGTGTATTAAAGATGAAGGAGAGAATTGTGGAGTGGTAGAGATGACTAAAGGTAACACTTCCTGATGGTTTGGTCAAGTGGGGAAAATACAAAAAAGGAAGATAAGTAAGGAGACTAAATGTTTTGAATCTACATTCCTTAAAGGAGGAGTACATTAAGAGGGTATCTGATAGATATTTCAAGAATGGTATAAAGAGTATAACATGAAGGATACAAAATGTTCACGGGCAGTAATAAAGATTGGAAAAAAAAAAAAGTTCAAACTTGATGAAAGAAGAATTCTAAAAAAAAAGTGATGGGAAGAAAATGGTTCTCAAATAAAGTAGTAAATAAATGGAATAAACTCATTACTCTGGCTGTTAAAGCTGAGTCATCAGAGACCTCTAAAAGAAGATTAAATAATATAGATGATGATGAGTGGTAAAATATGTACATATGCAGGGATATATATATATATATATATATATATATATATATATATATATATATATATATATATATATATATATATATATATATATATATATATATATATATATATATATATAGCATCATTTCCCAAATAGATTTTAGATGTCAATATTCCTTCTGACTTTGTTAGCTGGACTAATCTTTATCTATTCCTAAATAGAAGAAAAAAAAAGTTTGGAAAGATGTAACCAATAAAAGCAAGAAAATGGTAATACACTAACAGAAGTTATGATAAGGAAAGTTATTCTTTCTGGGACAACACTAATGTGTGATCAATCACTGTTCTGTTTTGAAATCTAATTCAACACCAATGAGAAGTAAGTGCCAGTCCCCATAGGACTGGTCTAGGATACATGTAGTACATCTAAGAATGGTGAAGTCTTCCTTATAGATAACACAAGTTCTCAGTGTAAGCCACTGCAAAACAATGCAATTAAAAACATGGAACCATAGGTAACATTTAATTTGTTCCATCATCAGTCATGAGCCATTCATGAATGACTCTGGAAATACCTTTCCATCTTGCTAACTGCCAAATTCTGACAAACTCAGCAACATACCAGATAAACATGCTCATACATTTGATTATCAGATATCCGTTAGAGGAGAATATGCAGTTGATAAGAATAACATAAGTGTAGGTTAAGAGATAAGATGCAGGTGAAAGTAAGTACTGACTGGCAGGAAGCATGCCATGATTACAAAATAATAACAATGGGTAACCCAACAACTAATAAATGACTTCTGCTACATGATCCAAATTATGCCCTCTAGTTAAAAGCTTCAACCCAGAACAGTTTCACTAATATCCTTTAAATGCAAGAAATTCTTGACACTGGCTTGAAACAAGCACAAAGTGAAGCAAGACAGGCTTCTTGTAGACTTACCCTTTGACTGACAGTATATAAACACTACATATGAAAACAATTCTGAGTATAATAGTACAAATGATCAATGTGAAGCCCTATATGTCAAAGAACATGAATGTGATGAGGTTAGTGCTGAAACACATTCATTTCTGGTGACTGCTCCTCCCTCTATTCACTGCTGTTTTCTATTGCATTTTTTTTCTAGCTCAGGGTTGATTATCTCAGATCTGACACATAAATATAAAAGTGCAACCATTTTCCATGTCTTATCTCCAAACAATACAAAAAATCTAAATATATAAATGGACTCCAAAAATTCAGGGGCTCCTGTGGAAATTATAAATGAAAAAAAGGGACATGTGTATGCATTGAGATCTGACTGACTACCCTCACATACAAGTCTTTACAACCCAAGCTGAACTTTCACTCTTTCAAGATGAAGATTTCAAGATGCTTATTTTCCAACTCTGGTCTTCCCTACCGGAAATGGTGGTTCAGGAGCCCTTTCTTTACTAAATTATTGTTGCCCTAGGCCATGGCCACAGAGAGAGAGAGAGAGAGAGAGAGAGAGAGAGAGAGAGAGAGAGAGAGAGAGAGAGAGAGAGAGAGAGAGAGAGAGAGAGAGAGAGAGAGAGAGAGAGAGAGAGAGAGAGAGAGAGAGAGAGAGAGAGAGAATTTAATACATATCTTCCCTACATCAGACTACTACAACTACCATTCATATAAATAGCTAGTACTGTCTCTACATTGATTTTCAATTACAGCATATTATTCTCCTTGCTTTGCCTTGCTCAAATCCTGATGCTGCAGCTGTTGCCACTCCTTTTACTTGTGTACCTTAACTGTTCACCTGCCAGACTTGATCCATGATTCATATTTAATTACTTAACTGATATGCTATCCCAAAAGTCTTCCTCTCGGCATGTAAGTTTACAGACAAGAAAGAAAATGCACTGCAGGACATTTTCATTTGGAAAACATATTTGCACAAATGTGATCCATGTGAAAACCAATCAAATTAATAAGTATAGTTAACCAGTTAGGAAGACAGAAAATAAAATAATACAGGCAACCCCCGCTTAACGAAGGGGTTACGTTCCTAAAAAAAAAACTTCGTTAAGCGAAATTTTGTTAAGCGAACCGATTATAACAAGTTTAACCCCTGACTTGAACTTCCATTGAGAGTAAACAAAGCGAGAGTGCATCATAGTACAGTCAAAGGTTTAATGAAAGTAAAAATTATGAATTTAAACATTTAGGCAGTTTAATTTAAGTCATTACAATGTACACTAATGTATGTGTGTACATAACTTTATAATGTTGATGATCTTAAATTTATGAAGGGAGGGAGAGTGAAACGGGAAAGACACTAACCGGCAACTGTGGAATGTAAACAAAGGGCACATCATTGTATCACATACAAAACTTATGTACCACATTTCCACAAGGCTTTCCATTTTATCCATTGTAGAGTCATGAGTTCAGGTGGTTCTTTTAGTTTGCAAAGAAGATACGGTCTCACCAGCCTTCTTAATAGAGTCTGCTGACTTGAAAATAGTAGACAATAGATGGAGTCAAGATGGTGGCGAGCAATGCTATTAGTTTTCTTGCCTCTCTCGTGTCTGTGAATAATATCCAGCTTCACTTCAAGAGTAAGAGACTTCCTGGTCTTCTTAGCAATGCTAGGCGACATTGCAGGGCGTTTTGGTGGTAAGTTGACGCTGTTATTGTTTTGAGCATGGGGAGTGAGTGGTGTGCGTGTTGTCCACGAGAGGCGCTGGTGTATTCAAAAGCCTGTCGGCTTGCGTGATACGGCGGGGCTTTCAAACTTGGAGAAAATTACCTGGATAAAACTTCGTTAAAGCGAGTTTGGTGTTCATTAAACGAGCACATGGTAGTAAAATGAAATCTTCGTTGTAATGAAATTTCATCGTGTGAACCTTCGTTAAGCAGGGGTTGCCTGTAGTTCATTTAAAGTTTGATAAAAAAAATATAGATTTTTTAAGGCATGTATGTGTATATACAACACTAAATCCTTGTTATGTTTCTAAAAATAATTATGTATATAGACACACAATCACATGCTCCCCCAAAAAAATAATGACTAACAACACATAGACAACAAGTTAATGAAAAGAAAAAAACTCAGTTCTGAGAAAAGAAATAAAATGTGCATATGAAGTGAGCTAGGATTTTAATGTTACATATAAGGAAAAGAAGAAAAACAAATGCATGTTAAACTCATAAAATTACAGGAGTATGACAAAAAGAATGAACCAGATTTGAGGTTATTTTTTGAGCAATTGTAAAATAGGTACAAAAATAAAATTACATAAAATAAACTTTGAAAATAATGTAAGAAATAAAGATGGATTGAAATATTGGTAATAAAGAACTAAAGAAGATGCATAAATAAAAGAAAAGAAAAAAAGTGGAGTCTTAATGGAAATATATTGTAAAAAACTATAAGATGAAAGATGCTGTTATGAAAAGATTGACTGTATACATACTTTGAGATATTGAAAGTAGAGAATGATATAGAAAAAAATGTCCATGACAGGCATAAGTAGTAAAAGGTAGTAAGATATATACATACTATAAAAAGGTGATCTTCAAAAAGAGAATGGACAAAAGGATATAGTGTTCCACTTTATAAAAGGAGGGAGAGAAAGGCAAGAATAAATGTGGTAATATACTTGTAACTTAAATTTTTTCTTTTCCCCCATTCAAACATCTCCCTGCCTCAGTTTGTTTTCCTGTGTTCTTTCAAATATAAAACAAATTTTTGTCTCCACAATAATGTGTGTGTGTGTGTGTGTGTGTGTGTGTGTGTGTGTGTGTGTGTGTGTGTGTGTGTGTGTGTTTCATTGTTTGATCTACTGCAGTCTCTGACGAGACAGCCAGACGTTACCCTACGGAACGAACTTAGAGCTCATTATTTCCGATCTTCGGATAGGCCTGAGACCAGGCACACACCACACACCGGGACAACAAGGTCACAACTCCTCGATTTACATCCCGTACCTACTCACTGCTAGGTGAACAGGGGCTACACGTGAAAGGAGACACACCCAAATATCTCCACCCAGCCGGGGAATCGAACCCCGGTCCTTTGGCTTGTGAAGCCAGCGCTCTAACCACTGAGCTACCGGGTATGTGTGTGTGTGTGTTTTACTCAATTACAGTTATCTACTAGTCTTGCAACACATCCAGTTATTATTGTATGGAAAGCTTAGATCTCAGAGCTCATCTTTAGATAATAATGAGAGATAGCAAAGTCAGAACCACTCCACTTACATCCACACTTGCTAATAAAGCCTAGTACACACTATGCATCATGTATCAGCCATGTGGTGCAGCAGTGGTGTTGAAAAAAAAAAAATACTAGCAGCCAAACTGCACTTCAACACTGCTCACTTGTTCCCATGTGTGCCGTTCGTCAGTACTCTGGTTTAGTTTCCTTTATGTAAGGATGTCTGTGTCTGCCAAAGATGGAATCTGCCAAGAGACTGTATTGTGGAGGGTAGTTGCACTGTGTTGCAAAAAAAGAAACTTTTGAAGAAGAAATGTCGAACCTTGTTAT
This sequence comes from Portunus trituberculatus, assembly GCF_017591435.1. Taxonomy (NCBI): domain Eukaryota; kingdom Metazoa; phylum Arthropoda; class Malacostraca; order Decapoda; family Portunidae; genus Portunus; species Portunus trituberculatus. Next base: position 25,029,178 of record NC_059298.1, on the reverse strand, counting down.
GTAAACAACGGCTTTCTCAGCAATTTCTGAAAGGAAGCTTCAGTCAAATATTTTTTGGGCTACAAGTTGGAAATCCAATAGACTTTGAAAATTATGCAAGAATGCTAATCACTGTATTTCATAAATTGCTGTCAAAAATTTATCCATACATTTCTAATGGCTCCAAGCCATAAGAGCTGCAGCTACACGCATCCTCCTACTCTAAACTCTGGTGCATCACTGAGCAGACACTTGAAACTGGAGTGGCCCATCATGTTGAAATAGACATTTTGCAACACATCCATACAACACTGTGCACAAATGCATAGTGTGTATAATCTTTAAGTGAACGAGGATTACATTTTCAGAGGCTCACACATCAGCCTTGCTACTTATGGGACTTCAATTCAATGTTAACCATGTATATTAACCTCTATAGAGTCAATACTATATAGTGTGTGTGTGTGTGTGTGTGTGTGTATTTACCTAGTTGTATTTACTTAGTTGTAGTTTTACAGGGCCTGGGCTTTACGCTCGTGTGGCCCCGTCTCCATATCTACACTTATCCAATTTTTCTTTAAAACTAAGCACACTCATTGCTGACACCACTTCTTCACTCAAACTGTTCCAAGTCTCAACACATCTTTGCGGGGAAACAATATTTTTTAACATCTCTCGGACATCTTCCCTTCCTCAGTTTTTTACTATGTGATCTTGTGCTTTGAATGTCATATTCTCCTCTCAGGATCAGTTTCTCATTATCCACTTGATCCATTCCGTTATTCAATTTATAAACTTGTATCAGATCCCCTCTCTCTCTTCTCTGTTCCAGGGTTGGTACATCCATAGCCTTTAGTCTCTCCTCATATGTCATCCCTTCAAATTCTGGAACCATTCTTGTAGCCATTTTTTGTAGTCTCTCCAACTTCCTTATGTGTTCCACACAACTCCTGCATATTCCAATCTGGGTCTTATTATAGTACTTATCAATTTCTTCATCATTTCTTTGTCCATGTAGTGAAATGCTAATCCAATATTCCTTAGCAAATTATATGTCTCTTTGAAAATTTGATTAATATGGCTTACCAGTTGATTGTTTTCTTCCATCGTCAGTCCTAAGTCCTTTTCCTTTTTTACTTTTTCTAGTTCTACTCCATCTCCCATCTTATAGATTCCCACTGGTTGTCTTTCACTCTTTCCCATTTCCATGACATGGCTTTTGTCCACATTGAATTTCATCTCCTACTTTTTACTCCATTTCCAGATCTTGTTTAAGTCTTCCTGCAGTATTTCACAATCCACTTTTTGCTTTATAATTCTGCACAGTTTCGCATCATCTGCAAACAGATTTATGCAGTTGTTCACTCCCTCTGGCATATCATTTATATATACGAGAAAAAGTATTGGCGCCAATACTGACCCCTGTGGCACTCCGCTTTCTACTGCTCTCCACTTGGACATCATATCTTTAACTACCGTCCTTATTTCTCTCCCCTTCAAATAATTTTCCATCCATCTCAATGTGTTTCCTTTTAAGCTACCCTTCTCCTCTAACTTCCACAGTAATCTTTCATGTGGCACTTTATCAAACGCCTTTTTTTAAATCCAAATAAATACAGTCAATCCATCTCTCTCTCTCTCTCTCTCTTGTACTCTATCAACTATTCTAGAGTAGAAAAACTCAGTAAATTTGTTACACACGACCAACCTTTTCTAAAACCAAATTGGCTATTTGATAATAATTTGTTGTCTTCAAGAAACTCAATCCATTATTTATTTATTACTCTTTCACACATCTTACATATTACACTACAGTATAGTCTGTTCACTTTAGTCTGAGAATTGAAGCTGAGCCTCATTTGAAAGGAGGCCGCTGATTGGCTGGCCCTCTCTCTCACTCACCTTGTGTTGAAAGGCTGCGTCACGAATGCTTTGTGGTACATGCTTTTGTTTTATGCGTTATATCTCATCTTATACATATAATAGACAGTTTCTGTTGGTACCGTTACACTCAACAGTAAATGCAGAAGCTTTGATACTGGGGAAAAACAATTAATAAGCAACTATAAAGAAGTTTTAGTGAGTTGAAGTGGAAAACTTTTCGCGACATCTTTATAAGACAGTTTACTTATCATCATATCCTTTGGATATATTTAAAGGAATGCTGTTATAAATTATTGCATTTCATAAAAGAATGTCTCCTGAATGGTATGCAACTTCCAAATTATAGTTAAAAGATAATGTAAGCGAAATAGAGAATTATTTATGGGAAAGTATGACTCATGAGGAAGGGCGCGGCAGAGTGCCGCCAGGGAAGACACACTGCTGGTTCATCTTGATCCAGTTATAACTGGATTACGCTCCCACCACGACCACTCCTCCGTGCCCTTCCTCGCAAGTCATACTTTCCCATAAATAATACTCTATTTTGCTTACATTATCTTCTAACCATAATTTGATAGTTGCATTACCTTCAGGAGACATCTCTTGATGAAATGCAATAGTTTAAAGCAGCATTCCTTATAATATACACACAGAAAATGATGATAAATAAACTGTTATAAAGTTATCGCAATGCAGCCTTCACTTCAACTCGTCAAAACTTCTTTATTGTTGCATATTGCTATTTTTTACTTGAGTATCGAAAGTTACGCATTCACTGCTCAGGCTAAAGGTACCAACAGAAATTATCTGTCATTTGCATGAGACAAGATATAAGGAATAAAACATAAACATGTACCACGAGAGCCGTCAGTACACAGCCTCTCAACACTGTGAACGGGGAGTGTGCCAACCAATCAGCTCTTGCCTTACCTCCATCCTCATCTCCTGGATACAGTATCGTCGTGCTGCCCACCGTCACTTGCCCATCACCGCGAGTGACACCGTCTCATAAATAATTATATAATTCGCTTACATTATCTTTTAACTATAATTTAGAAGTTGCATACCGTTCAGGAGACATTCTTTTATGAAATGCAATTATTTATAACAGCATTCCTTTAAATATATCCAAAGGATATGATGATAAGTAAACCGTCTTATAAAGATGTCGCGAAAAGTTTTCCACTTCAACTCGCTAAAACTTCTTTATAGTTGCTTATTAATTGTTTTTCCCCAAGTATCAAAGCTTCTGCATTTACTGTTGAGTGTAACGGTACCAACAGAAACTGTCTGTTATGTGTATAAGATGAGATATAACGCATAAAACAAAAGCATGTACCACAAAGCATTCGTGACGCAGCCTTTCAACACAAGGTGAGTGAGAGATGGGGCCAGCCAATCAGCGGCCTCCTTTCAAATGAGGCTCAGCTTCACGGCTCAGACTTAGGTGAGCAAACTATAGTTAGTGATACTGGTCTGTAATTTAAAGGTTCTTCCTTCCTTCCTTTCTTATATATGGAACCACCTCAGCTCTTTTCTATTCTACTGGTACTGTTCCATTTTCTATTGAGCATTTTATGATGTTGTATATAGGACTTGCTAGTTCTTCCCTACATTCTTTTAATATTCTGCCTGAGACTTCATCCGGTCCGATTGCCTTCTCTTCATCTAATTCCGCCATCAACTCTTTTATTTCAAGCTTGGTTACTTTAATCTCTTTCATATAGACAGTCTCTCTATTACCCTGTGGTCTTTCGAATTTGGATTCCTTAGTAAAGACCTCCTGAAATTTACTATTTAACAGTTCTGCCATACTTTTTTGGGGTCTTCCACCATCCCGTTCTCTCCTTTTAACCTTTCTATTGTTACTTTTTGCCTTATTTTTCCATTTATGAATCTGTAGAACAATTTTGGTTGCTCCTTACATTTTTCGACAATGTCCTTTTCATTAGTGTGTGTGTGTGTGTGTGTGTGTGTGTGTGTGTGTGTGTGTGTGTGTGTGTGTGTGTGTGTGTGTGTGTGTGTAATTCACCTTGGTCGCCTGCTGGTCACCCAGCCAGTTTTCCCCATTACAGAGCGAGCTCAGAGCTCATAGACCGATCTTCGGGTAGGACTGAGACCACAACACACCAGGAAAGCGAGGCCACAACCCCTCGAGTTACATCCCGTACCTATTTACTGCTAGGTGAACAGGGGCCACACATTAAGAGGCTTGTCCATTTGCCTCGCTGCGCCGGGACTCGAACCCGGCCCTCTCGATTGTGAGTCGAGCATGTGTAGAGTATGTGTGTGAATGAGCAGTTAGTTTGTTCTGTCTTTCAGTATGACTGTTGTACGAGCGAATGATGTTAACATTGTTGGATCGTGTTTGGATGAGTGCTTCACTGATATGTATAAAAATTGTGTCTGAAGCTTCGAATCCTACCTGTAAGGTTGTTCTGTGAGTTGGGAGTGGGGAGAAGGAATAAACCGGGCAAAGGCAACTGTCGTGTTCCTATACTAAGTTGCTTCTACATGCTATCTAGGCCCGTCAGATTGATTGTCGTCATGGCGTCCAAAGACTCTCATGAAGATAGCCAGATAATGGACCTTCGTCTGAATTCGACGGAGAGTCACAGCCGGTAAAGGAATGGTTGGAAAAACTGGAGCTGGTGTGTACTCTTCGAGGAATCACAGAGCTCCACACTGTTGTGCCTCTTCAACTCGTCCCAGGTGTTCTCCGTCTACCAGCAACTAGACAGCAAAGACAAAAGACGAATTTCAAACAAATAAAAGCTGCGCTGATCTCTGCCTTCGCTGTGGACAAGTTTGTCGCCTACGATCAGTTTGTCACCCACCGGCTTCGAAATGGAGAGTCGGTCGATGTGTATTTGGCTGACCTGCGCCGCCTGGCCGCCTTGTTTGGAGGAATTCCAGACGCTGGCCTAGGCTGCGCATTCGTGGCCGGTCTACCTGCATCAGTCAGCCGCATCCTGAGAGCCGGCTCACGTCTGGAGAACTTGAACATCACAGAAATTTTGAACCGAGCCCGTGCTGTCCTGGCAGAAGAAGAAATCTGCGCAGGAGCAACAGTACCCTCCCACAGATCAAATCAACGATGGTGCACAACAGCCCCGGTGGCGGCCGAGGTAGTGTGCCACAAGTGTAGACAACCGAATCACTATGCTCGTGATTGCCGGGTCGGTCGCAGTGGACGCCTGGGAAGCCGAAGCAACGTGCGCTGCTTTGGTTGTGGGCAGCCTGGTCATATTGCTTCCTCGTACCCGGGAAATGCCACAGGGGAGGTGGTTCAGGCGTCAGCCACTTCTTCGGACTATCAGTAACAAGCGCCCTACCGATTGTTAAACTGTTTGTTGACGAGTGAAATGTGATGCCCTTGTTGATACCAGTTGCACCAAGTGTATTGTGTACGCCCCATGTGGTCACAGTAGAGGAAAGCCAGTGTGAGCATAACAACAATAAGTGGTGACCGTTTTGAGTGTGTAGGGACGGGCCAGGTGAAAATTAAGTTGCTGTCAAGACCATCTGTATCAGTGAGTGCACTCGTGATGCGAGACATGCCACTTGGTTTCGACTTTTTCATGGGTATGAGCGGCATAAGTGTTCTGGGTGGTGTGACAGTGCGTTCCCTGGATGATGTTAAATTTGGTGTTGAGGAATCAGAAGTGGTGTCAGTGGCGGGAAGTGCTTTGTCGGCAAACATTGAAGAAAGGGATTTTACAGTAACTTATGATAACAAAGCTAACAAATGGATTATGCTGTGGAAGTGGTACAGTGGAGTGGGGCCACAGCATCTGCATAACACAGTTCCAGAGTACATAGTATCATGAGATGTTCGGCAGGAATACGAAAATTAACTGTGTCAGTGGATCAAAGATGGTTGGCTGATCCCATACGAAGAGAGTTTTCATAGGCCAGTGAGAGGAACTATTCCCCTGATGGCTGTTGTACAGCAGAATAAGAAAAAAGTTCACCCTGTGTTAGACTCTCGTGAACTTTATTCTCACCTTGATGTGCACACAGGTGAAGCAGATGTTTGCGCAGAGAAGATTCGAGTGGCGTAGGCAAAGACAGAGAGTAGCTCTCGTGGATTTGTGAAAAGCCTACCTGCAAATCCATGTGCACCAATCGCTATGGTCGTGCCAGACGGTGCTGTTTCAAGGACGGAGGTATTGCCTGGCAAGGACGGGATTCGGGCTTAACATAGCGCCTCTCGCCCTGAAGAAGATTCTGAGCACTGTGTTAAGTTGGGACGAGAGAATTAACACTGCTGTCTCGCCGTATCTGGACGACATGCTGGTGAATGAAGATGTAGCTTCTGTAGCAGACGTTGTCCCATTATGGCCTGACTTGCAAACCCGCAGAAAGTGTTTATGAAGGAGCTCGAGTTCTTGGCATGAGAGTCTGGGGGGAGCAACGGGGCCTTTTTTGGAAGAGGGACAACATCATCAAAGACATGCCAGAAAGATTAACGAAGCGGACGGTTTTCTCTCTGTGCAACCAGTTGACAAGCCACCTACCTGTATGCGGCTGGCTGAGAACGGCGGTGGCATTTATGAAAAAACAAGTCAACGCAGCTACCTCTTCCTGGGACGACAAGGTTAATGACTCAAAGCTACGTTCAATGCTGGAAGAGACTTTGAAGAAAGTGGAGAGTTCAGATCCAGCCAGAGGACGGTGGGACGTTGAGGGGAAGCATGCTTTGCTGTGGGTGGATGTGAGCTCTCTTGCCCTAGGTGCCGGTTTGGAAGTGAATGGTGACATTATTGAAGATGTGTGTTGGTTGACACGGGACGAGTGCGTGCACATTAACCTCACTGAGCTAGATGCAGTTATCAAGGGATTGAACCTTGCCATAGCATGGAAGATGAAGAAGGTAACTCTTCTAACTGACTCTAGGACTGTTTATCACTGGATTCAAAATACATTGTCAAAAAAGGCCCGGGTGAAAACAAAGGCCTCGAGTGAGATGTTGATCCGTCGGCGTCTTGGGACACTGAGGACCATCGTTGAGGAATACAACTTAACGATGGATGTAAAGTTTGTACCATCTACAGAAAACAAAGCAGACACTCTCACTCGTGTGCTGAAGAAGTGGCTTAGCCCAGACCGTGAACACCTGGTATGTGGAGCTGCCGACACCGTCACTCCGGAAGAAATAACCACTATCCATGAGACCAGTGGACACCCAGGTATCAGGCGCACACTATATTTTTGTAAGAAGCTTTATCCTTTAGTTCAGTGACAACAGGTACGTGATGTTGTTCAAGAATGTCGACAGTGTCAGTCAATTGATACAGCACCAGGAAAATGGCAAAGAGAACTTGGCGACCCTAGAATTTGGAGTAGGGTAAGCATGGATATATGTCATGTTAATAATAAACATTACCTCGCTCTTATAGATTGCGGACCATCACGCTACACCATCTGGAGAAACATAAGACGTCAAGACACTGCCAGCATCATCGAGCAGTTGGAGTCAGTGTTTTTGGAGTGAGGAGCGCCTGAGGAATTACTGACTGACAATGCTACTAGTTTTCGCAGCTTACTGTTCAGAGTTTGCTGATCGTTGGGGCATAGCTCTTCGGCACCGCTGTGCTAACATCCCATCAGGCAACGGTATATCAGAGCGGTGTCACCAGACGGTGAAGACAATACAGGCGCGCACAGGCTGTCCGGTGGCACAGGCAGTCTACCACTATAATGTGATGCCGAGAGGGAACAGCGTGGCATCCGCCCCAGCCAAATGGATACTCCACTATGAAGTTAGGTTGTTCGCCATTGATGGGGTAAGTCAACAGCAACCATGGAACAGCACACATTGCTCCAGCGTTGGAGATTGTGTATGGGTTTGTCACCCCAGCAGGTGTTGCAATTCCAGGAGCCTCCAGGGCACGGTGACAAGAATTGTATTGGCACAGAGTGTTGAGATTGACAGCATGCCTCGCCACATACGGGACCTACGGTTGGCCACTGCGCCGCTACCGCCTGCCCCAGAAGAGGTGCTACCCGCGAGGAGACCGGATGCATAAGAGGAATACCCCATACTGTTCCAGGTACGAGCCCCAGCTGTGGATCTGGACAACGAAGAAACAACCGAGGAGGAAGATGAAGAAAGAGGCAGCGCAGAAAGACCACAGCTACGACGGAGTACACGAAAGCGTCGTCCTACACAGCCGTGTCAATACTGTGATCTATAGGATCAGGGGGAAGTGTAGTGTATGTGTGTGAATGAGCAGTTAGTTTGTTCTGTCTTTCAGTATGACTGTTGTACGAGCGAATGATGTTAACACTGTTGGATCATGTTTGGATGAGTGCTTCATTGATATGTATAAAAATTGTGTCTGAAGCTTCGAATCCTACCTGTAAAGTTGTTCTGTGAGTTGGGAGTGGGGAGAAGGAATAAACCGGGCAAAGGCAACAGTCGTGTTCCTATACCAAGTTGCTTCTACAGCGTGCTAACCACTACACTACGCGGTGTGTGTGTGTGTGTGTGTGTGTGTGTGTGTGTGTGTGTGTGTGTGTGTGTGTGTGTGTGTGTGTGTGTGTGTGTGTGTGTGTGTGTGTGTGTGTGTGTGTGTGTGTGTGTGTGTGTGTGTGTGTGTGTGTGTGTGTGTGTGTGTGTGTGTGTGTGTGTATTTACCTAGTTGTAGTTTTACAGGGCCTGGGCTTTACGCTCGTGTGGCCCCATCTCCATATCTACACTTATCCAATTTCTCTTTAAAACTATGCACACTCGTTGCTGACACCACTTCCTCACTGAAACTGTTCCAAGTTTCAACACATTTTTGAGGGAAACTATATTTTTTCACATCTCTCAGACATCTTCCCTTCCTCAGTTTCTTACTATGCGATCTTGTGCTTCTAATGTCATATTCTTCTCTCAGGATTAGTTTCTCATTATCCACTTGATCCATTCTGTTAATCAATTTATAAACTTGTATCAGATCCCCTCTCTCTCTTCTCTGTTCCAGGGTTGGTAGATCCATAGCTTTTAGTCTCTCCTCATATGTCATCCCTTTAAATTCTGGAACCATTCTTGTAGCCATTTTTTGTAGTCTCTCCAATTTCCTTATGTGTTTCTTTTTAAGGGGGGTCCACACAACTCCTGCATATTCCAATCTAGGTCATATTTTAGTACTTATCAATTTCTTCATCATTTCTTTGTCCATATAGTGAAATGCTAATCCAATATTCCTTAGCAAATCATATATCTCTCTGAAAATTCTATCAATATGGCTGTGTGTGTGTGTGTGTGTGTGTATTTTACCTAGTTGTATTTACCTAGTTGTAATTTTACAGGGCCTGGGCTTTATGCTCGTGTGGCCCCGTCTCCATATCTACACTTATCCAATCTTACTTTAAAAGTGTGCACACTTGTTGCAGACACTACTTCTTCATCTAAACTGTTCCACGTCTCAATACATCTCTGCGGGAAACTATATTTTTTAATATCTCTCAGACATCTTCCCTTTCTCAGCTTTTTACTATGCGATCTTGTGCTTCGGGTGTCATATTCTTCTCTTAGGATCAGTTTCTCATTATCCACTTGGTCCATTCCGTTGATCAATTTATAGACTTGTATCAGGTCTCCTCTCTCCTTCTTTGTTCCAAGGTTGGTAGATCCATAGCCTTTAGTCTCTCCTCATATGTCATCCCTTCAAGTTCTGGAACCATTCTTGTAGCCATTTTTGTAGCCTCTCAATTTCCTTATGTGTTTCTTTTTATGAGGGGTCCACACTACTCCTGCATATTCCAATCTGGGTCTTATTATAGTATTTATCAATTTCTTCATCATTTCTTTGTCCATGTAGTGAAATGCTACTCCAATATTCCTCAGCAAATTATATGTTTCTCTAAAAATTCTATCAATATGGCTTACTGGTTGATTGTTTTCTTCCATCGTCACTCCTAAGTCCTTTTCCTTTTTGACTTTCTCCAGTTCTACTCCATCTCCCATCTTATAGATTCCCACAGGTCGTCTTTCACTCTTTCCCATTTCCATGACATGGCTTTTGTTCACATTGAATTCCATTTCCCACTTCTTACTCCATTCCCAGATCTTATTTAGGTCTTCTTGCAGTATTTCACAATCCTCCTTTTGCTTTATAACTCTGCACAGTTTCGTATCATTCGCAAACAAATTTATGTAGCTGTTCACTCCTTCTGGCATGTCGTTAATATAAATGAGGAAAAGTACTGGTGCCAATACTGACCCCTGTGGCACTCCGCTTTCTACTGCTCTCCACTTGTGTGTGTGTGTGTGTGTGTGTGTGTGTGTGTGTGTGTGTGTGTGTGTGTGTGTGTGTGTGTGTGTGTGTGTGTGTGTGTGTGTGTGTGTGTGTGTGTGTGTCTGCATGTTTGTGTGTGTGTGTGTGTATGCATGTACACATGCATGTATGCATGTCCCCATGTATATGTGTGTGTTTGTGTGTGTAACATGTATATAGTATAAAGAGGGAAAGGAAATAAATTATTTTTGCCATTGCATGCTCTTAAAAGGAGTCACATGGAAAGAGTGTAAGAGCAGATGGACAAGCACATAAAAAGAATGACCTTTGGAGTGGCAGAGGGCAGGCACAGTACCTTAATGTGGCCTGAGAGAAGGAAGTATGAAAGAAATTAACAAAGCAAATGAGACATAATGTATGGGAGCAAGAAAAAAGTTCCCACTGAATGATTAATACTAAAAGTGGAAGGAAAGGGAAACGGAAAGACTGATGTATGAATGATTGGAAGCAAATCCTCTTTACAATTATGAACACCTGCCACGTAACTGAAAAAAAATGTCAAAAGAAAAAAGTAAATACAATATTACTGATTCATTGCAAATAAGGTTCGCAGACATCATAACTATCTAAGAGGGTACATATAACTAATGCAACTGTCAACTACTTCTGTTACAGATCTGGGCAGACAGCATATACATAATTCCTACATAATCACCTGTTCCTCATGAAAGCCAAACACTGGATTGAACTTTCAAAGAAAAAAAGTAAGACTCATTAATAAGCCCTTATTATCATCAAAGAAATAATATTTGCCACAGACTAAGCTGATCCGAGTGCCATGTCCTGCCTCCTTCCCCATTGTTGGCAGGACACCAACTCTTGCCACTTCAATCATTTTTAACTAGGATAGTTTTCTGTCACATTATCATTTGGCTTTGGCCTAGGATAATCTCCCAAGAGACATCAGTATGACAAAAAACTATAAAAATATTTAGTCTTTAGAAAATTTGGAAACAGCATAAATCATTTATATAAATGCATCAACATGATTGTCAATGAACATCACAAGAAACCTCACTCAGATCTACAATTATGTTGATGTATTTATATAAATAACTTCATCACAATGTGTTATAATACATGCTCCAAGCAGCTGGCATGCTAAGAGGGGGTAGGAGGCAGGACATGGCTGATGGATCACCTTAGCCTGCAGTGACTGTACTTAGCTCATCACTATAAAATACATCAGAGTCCATTCAAAGTTTTATGACAAAAGGTTATAATTATCAATATAGTTTCTTCTTTAGTAATATGAAACTGATTTTGATATGAGTATCTTCCTTATAGGTCTGTGGACGAAACTTCCCTCCAATGCTACAATAAAATTCTAAAATATATGTATATCTATTTCTATATGAATTTATTTACTTTTTGTCTTATCTATTCAGTTTACTTTTCATTCACCAAGTTAAAAAATTATACAGCTCCTCACACATGACATTACACTACACACATCACCCCTCAAACAGTCACAAAATCACTGGCCTCCTATCTACTTACGTAAGTGTAGGTACTGCCACTCCCTTCCAGCAGTGGCCGATCCTGTGTGGGACTGTCCACAGAGTTGGCAGAGTGAAGGGAAGACGTTGATATACCAAACAACATGTACCAACACCCCTGCGCCAACACACGGTACTGGAAGGAGATAGAGGAGAAGAATTACATGCTTGAGATCTATATTACTTAAAAAAAAAGGCTTGCATGTTCTACCTGTTATCAGCAAGTTTGATCGCAAGGAGAGAGAATGTAGAGACAGAATGTGTTTGTGTGTGTAAAGGTAAATTAATATATATATATATATATATATATATATATATATATATATATATATATATATATATATATATATATATATATATATATATACTCATCAGAATTGAAAAAAATTACATGAAATAATTAAAAGCTGTTATGAAGATAAGGCATTTTTAGCAACTTAGGCAAACATGAGATTAATAACACCAACTGAATTATTTCATAACCAAAATCAGTTACCATATTGGCTAAAAAATTAATCAACTAATATAACTGATCATGAAAGCTTCAAAGTCTGTCATCTATCCAACACACAACAGTCAATACAATGCCATCATCCTGTATGAGTGAGAAGACACATACCTTGGGCTGAGGACAAGTATCCAAAACACATTTAATCTTATGGCGCAGGTCATGGAGGGAGTTCAAAGAGAGTCGAGGGACTAGATCATCCCCAACCACCACTGACATCACAAAACTCTGAGGAATATTTTCTTATTGCATTATGGCTCCACAACAGAGGTCATATAGCACTTGCTCAGATTACAACACAGCACTCTCTCTCTCTCTCTCTCTCTCTCTCTCTCTCTCTCTCTCTCTCTCTCTCTCTCTCTCTCTCTCTCTCTCTCCCTCTCTCAAACAGTTTGAGACAGAAGCAGAGAATATGAGAAGCCAGTTTGACTTTGAAGAGTTGAAAAATAAACTAAGCAAACAAGATAGTGTTGAATGCCTTACTTAATAATGTGGAAGAAAATAATAAAGCTGTAGAGTCAACTGTAAAAAAATCAGAGGAGTGTGTAGGAAAAATGGAGCAAAATAAGAGAGAAATTGAGACAAGTGTTAAAAAGTCTGAAGAATTAGTGGAAAGAAAGTATAATGAGGTTGTAAAATTGAGCAGGGATTTAAATGAGGACAAAAGTGAATTAACAAAAATGAGCTCCAGGGTGGAAGAAATGGTGGGTGACATGAAAGGACTGGTGAAGGGAGAAATCAAGGAAAATGCCAACCTAATAAGAGAAGAATGTGAAAGGGCTTCCTCAATTATTATATCAGGAATACAAGAACCAGTGATTGAAAGTATAGTTAAGAGACAAGATCATGTCAAAAATATGGTGCATAAGATATTTGATGAAATAAAGGATGATGAAGACAGATGGATGGAAGATATATTAGATATAAGGCGAGTGGGTAGATACGATCACGATAAGAAAAGTTGTAACAAAAGACCTGTGAAAGTGAGATTCAGCTCTGAAAGAACTGCAAGGGAGGTGTTGGCCATGGCAAGCAGGCTCAGAAGGATAGAGGGAATGAAAGAAATCTATATAAATAGAGATATGTCATTACCAGAGAGAATGAAAGTTCAAGAGATGAGAAAAGTGGCTAGAAGTCAAAATGAAAACAGAACAGATGAAGAAGCTAAGAAATATTTTTTTGCTATAAGGAGGGAAAAGTGGTGAGACTGTTCAAGAGAGGTGTGTCAGTAGAGGTGGAAGGGGCCATAGGAGGGATGATGGCCCCCAGGGAGTAGTGACAAGAGGTGTGAAGGAAGAAGTCTTTGTGGATCTAAGGTTAATTTATACCAATGTGGATGGCATAAGCTCCAAAAGACTAGAAATAGCAGACTTGCTAAGGGGAAAAAAAAATCCCATGGTATTTTGTATGGTGGAAACTAAAGTAAAAAAAGAGATAAATTTGGAGTTGTTTGGCTGGGAAGGATACAACATTTGGAGGAAAGACAGAGTGGGTAGATTTGGTGGAGGAGTTTGTATTCTGGTCCACAACAGTTTAAGGGTGAAAAATATAGAGATTGAGTCTGAATTAGCTGAAGTGTTAGCAGTGGAAATTACAACGAAAGAAAATGAGAAAATAACAGTGATAACGACGTACGTAGCACCATACACAGGAGCTTGGACAAGAGAAAGCCACGAGAGAATGAGGAAAGAGACCTTGGATACCTTAGAAAGATTAATCAGAGGATCAAATCGCATCATACTTTGTGGTGATTTTAACTGTAAAGAAGTGGACTGGGAAAGTATGGAGCCGAAATGCGAGGAAGGGAGTTGGGGAGCTAAAGTATTTGATCAAATGACAGAAAATGCTCTGTACCAACACATCAAAGAAATGACAAGAGTTAGAGGAGATGATAACCCATCAAGATTGGATCTAGTATTTACTAGAAAGGAGGAAGAAATAGGTAATATCACGATTGAGAGCCCACTAGGAAGAGATCACGTAGTCCTAATATGTGAAGTGTGGCTCAGATATGGATTGGAGTGTGAGTCCCAGAAAACTGCGATTAATAAGTACAACTTTAAGAAGGCTGACATAGAGAATATGAAGAAATATTTTAGAGAGAGGAGGTGGTTCGAGAGGATTTTGGAATTTGAATACAGAGGCAATGCTGGAAGAGGTACTGAGAGTATACGACGAAGTGGTTCAGAAAACAGTCCCTTTATATAAGCCAAGAGAGAGATAAAAAGTGTGGTTTAATGAGCGATGCAGAAAAGCCAAAGAAGAGAGAGATAGAGCATGGAAAAATATGAGAAAAGAAGGAATGAAGGGACAAAGGAAAAGTATCATAGAGCACGGAATATGTATACAGAGGTGAGAAGAGAGGAAGAGGCTAAATATGAGAAAAACATTGTGGATAAATATGAAAGTGATCCTAAACTTTTTTACAAATACATTAATGGTAAAACAAAAATTAAAGGTGCAATTCAGAGGCTGAAAGTGGAAGGAGAGATTATTGAAGATGAGCGAGAAATAGCTCAGGTATTAAATAACAAGTTTAAATCAGTGTTTGTAAAAGATGGTGATTACGTTGGAGAAAAAGGAGTACTAGGAGGATATAAAGGCCCCAAGTTGGAAAACATTGTATTTGATAGAAAGGAAGTCATAACAAGACCAGATGCTGGATGTAAATAAGGCAATGGGACAGGACCAAATGTCAGGATGGGTGTTGAAATGTTGTGCTGAGGAATTAAGTTGGCCAATTCATCAGTTATACATACATGAAGTCATTAGAAGAAGGATATGTTCCAGAAAAGTGGAAGGAAGTGCAAATAGTAGCCATACATAAAGAAGGAAGTAGAGAGATAGCATTAAACTACAGGCCTGTTTCTCTTCTGTGTATATTAATAAAGGTGTTAGAGGGAATAATAAGAGATAGATGGATGAAGTTCCTAGTAGAAAGAGAAATTCTTTCATCAAAGCAATTTGGATTTAGAAAGGGAAGATCTTGCGTTACCGATCTTCTAAGTTTTTATTCAAGACTAATTGACATAGTTGATCTGAAAGGAGGATGGTTTGACTGTATATATCTTGATCTAAAAAAGGCTTTTGATAAGGTATCCCACAAAAGACTTAAGTGGAAGATGGAAAATGTGGAGGACTTGGGGACAAGATACTTAAATGGATGACAAGTTACTTATCAGGAGAAAATGAAGACAGTAGTACGGGTGTAAGCTCTGAATGGGCTGAAGTAGAGAGTGGAGTCCCACAAGGGTCTGTGTTGGCACCCCTAATGTTCCTGACATATGTAAATGATCTACCGGATGGAGTGAGAAGTTATATTAATTTGTTCGCAGATGATGCAAAAATAATGAGACAAGTAAAAACCCAAGAAGATTGTCAAGGTTTACAAGAGGACTTGGATATTATTCACGAATGGAGCAATAAATGGATGATGGAATTTAATGCTGACAAATGTCATGTGTTGGAAATGGGAAGAAGTATACACAGACCTCATGCAAGCTATAGGTGGAGTGAATCTAATGTGTGTAGAAAGAGAAAAAGACTTGGGGGTTATAGTACAAAACAACTTGTCACCTGAGGGACATATTAACAAAATTGTAGGGGAAGGTTTGGCAATAGTTGCAAATATCAGAACTACATTTACTCACCTGAATGAAACACTGGTCAAAAAAGTAATAGAATCAATTCTGAGGCCAAAATTAGAATATGCACAGGTGGTATGGGCGCCTTATTTGAAGAAACATATACATAAACTCGAACGGGTACAAAGAGCGGCAACGAAACTGGTGCCAGCCTTGCATGATATAGATTACCAGGAAAGATTATGTAGACTAAATCTGCCAACGTTGGAAGAGAGAAGAAGAGGTGATATGATCGAACTGTTCAAGTGTGTAAATGAGATTGACAAGATTGATAGAGATGACTTTCTCGAGCTGGATATGATGAGAAGACCAAGAGATAATCATGATTTGAAATTGAGGATTCCAGGGTGTACAACTGATATTAACAAGTTCAGTTTCCCAGCAAGAACTGTCACTGCCTGGAATAGATTACCGCAGGGTGTAGTGAGAGCAGGAAGTATCCATAGTTTTAAAGAAAAGTATGATAAATGGATTCAAGCGAATGGGACACCACGAGCGTAGCTCATTTGCCGTAGCAAATTTATAGGTAAACTCTTATAGGTAAACTCACTCTCTCTCACTGAGAGAATGCTGCCAACCAATATTAAACTCAACTTATGGATTGCACAACAACCACCCTCAAAATAAGCAAGAAGGAGAGGGAAAAAAATCTGAGTATCACTGGACACAGGTTGCTAAACAGTAGAAAAATGTCAATAAACTGAGTCATCTTAGATAACAATAAATGAAACTAACTCCTTATTCAAAACACAAAACAATAGGAAAAAGACTTCTTTCCACATCACTAATTAAGTGAATTATGGTATCCATGAAACATGTCAATCAAAGTGTAAATATCCATTTTTTTCTCAAGTATTACAAGGAAGAAAAAAGATTTCATATTATACTGTACATGCACTCAATTACAGTTTCTATATATTTCAACACTTCACAGCTATTTCATTTACTTACAATACTTTTTTTTATATTTCAAAACACCTACACAACTTCTCTTACCTGAGTTGCCTGAGCAAATTCCCGGGAGCAGAGTCCCCCCGGTGGTGAGAAGGCAAAGCACCTGAGGCCTGGATACCGTGGCTTCAGAAGGGCAGCCACTACCACAGCTGTTCCTGCTCCTAAACTATGGCCTGAATCATATTACCATATATTACTACATATCTACATTTTCATGTTACTTAACTTAATGCTACACAAGTTACATGTGATGTAGAAAACTTGAAATAGTAAAGAAATTTCAATATAAAATAAAAAGCAAAATAATAAACATGAATCCACTTTTTAGGAAGTGAATTTTTTCTGCATGTACAAACAGTAAAAGATTAATAAATAAATAACAAATCTTGGGATCAATCTTTCCTTATCCATTATTCTCACACACATGAAATAATTTATGGCCTTATAATTATCTTACAAACTATGTATGTATGTATGTATGTATGTATGTATGCATGTATGTATTTATGAAGGGGATATGAGAAGAGACAGAAATGGGGGTGTGGAAGGGAAGAGGAAGAAGGTAGGCCCAAGATTCATGTCAAAGCAGCTCTAACCAAAGACACCCGACATGGAGAAAAGAAATATAGATAGAAAAGCTGCTTCATAGAGTAGGGAGCCATTTGTACATGCATATAAAGACCTTATTTATTAATATGATATGAAACAAAATTTTGATAAGCAAAAAAAAAAATAAATAAATAAAATAAAAAGATAAATAATAATAATAATAACAATAAATAATAATAATAATAATAATAGTAATAATAATAATAATAATAATAATAATAATAATAATAATAATAAAAAAAATAATAATAAAAAAAAAAAACTTGACTTGGCTATTTTGGCATTCTTTTTTTAGGGAGAAGGAGTGTTGGGTTTTTCAATGTCAAACCTGGAACTAACCCATCTTTCTGTCTTTTCAAGTACATTTCACACAATTCCCTTGATAGCATCCAATAAACATGTACAACACTAAGGAATTAGACCCATACAGAAAGCTTCACCAAAACATTTTCTTGGTAAACCTGATCCACTCACCAGTGATCACCAAGCCATAACCAGGGCGGGATGAGCAAGCTTCATTTAGGGCCCTGGATTCATCCAGCCTAGTAAGGACACTCCGAGCAGCTATCACCATACCTTTGTGGGCCATGCATCCTGCAGGCAAGCCCTCACCCTCAACCTGCAGTGTAATAAACCAGTCAAGTGACATTAAAAATAAGGGCAAAGCTAACATGAAATTAAATCTAGCTTGGCCTATTTCTCCTTGTAAATATGGGAATCAGAAGCTGCACATTCTGATAAACTCATTACAGCACTTTTATTATGCCAACTCAGTAATTGAAAGTACTTGACATGAAATAAAACAATGTTGGCAGAGTATACTATAACAAGAATATGTTTTGAAAATTTTACAATGTATACAAAAAGATTGTAAAGACATACAAAAACAAAAAATGTTTGTCTCTATCACTTTACTTCAGTCTAAGATTTAACCATTGAAAGAAATTACTGAAAGACGAACTTTATCACTACTACAACCTAGAAATTTCAGAAGGGAGTACTAAAGCCAGAGAACATTTCCAACTATATATCTAAAGTATATCTTAAATTGTAAAACACAACAGTAACTGCCAGCAAATGAATGCCACTCACCACAGTGCACTGGGCATTAAGGTCTGTGATGGCATCATGCAGAGACAGAGTGCCTCGGATAGCCAGTACCACATTTTGGGTCTCATCGTCAATGGCAATAAAGAAGGGAACCTGTGGATGGCACAAGCAGGCTTTACTAAAAAAAAAGAAATAACCTACACTCATAAGAGTTCCTTCTGTGAAAATAATATCTATCTGATCTTTACTTCAGTTGATGTACATTTATTGCTATCACCTCTTTTAGTTCAATTTTGATAGCTATACTACTTCAGGAAAGGCTGTGTTTTTTCATCATTTAATTCAAAGAGCATCCTCCCTTTCTCAACTTATCAATTCCTCAAACATCCAGTTATTCACCATCCATAAAACAGAAAATCTTGTCAATCTAATTCCTACAGGTCATTAATTCATACACTGCAAATCATTATATCATATACCTCAAAAAGATACTTATTAAAAATGGTAAAAACAATCCCTTTTCTCAGTCATGACCTATACAATAATCTAAATTCTTAGCAAAAAAGATTCTCACCTCATAGATTTTATTGTGGAAAGTAATATAAGTAATATTCTCTTCAGAGAGTCCTGTGATGGCCTTGAGTGCTGCAGTGTGACACAGGCAACAATTGTCTTGCATTACATACCGTGGAGTGGACCTGAAGACAGTTCCATGTGACTATTATGTATTCATATTTATATAGGATATCCCTTTCTGTCAATCATAACATAATTAATCAAATAACAGTATAAAGTATAAGATCTAAATTTTAGTGATAGATGCCATATATCAAGAAAGATTATCATGTGAAGAAATCAATCATATATGTGTTACCTGTGCTTGACTACCTTTAAAGATGTTTTACACAATCTACACCCTTTAGAGCAAATGATTATCTATTACATGCAGGCTATGAGCACTCACCTACCAGGCTATTTCCATAAAGGAAATTCAATCACCAAGTGTCCAATTAAACCAGGGATTCTCAAACTTTTTAACTTGTCAAACCCCAATGAAGTTTAAAAATTTCCATGGATCCCCTATCTTTTAATTCAAGGAAAATGATTCCAAAAAGCAAAAACCATGTGTGGCAGTAGTAATAGTTTTTACATCAATGATGGCACCCAAGGGAAAAGAAAACATTACGAAACAAAATCCGCTATTTGTCAATCCGAAAAAAAAAAAAAAAAAAAAAAAGCATGGTGCATCCAAAACAATCGCCAATTTAGTTAGCAAGGTTTCTTGATACTTCTCTCTTGAAAGATGTCGAGTTGTAGGAATGAGTAGTAAAGCTGTGAGACACTGAGGGTTGGTTGAAGGTAGTGTAGCCCGCACTGCTTAAATTTCTCAATATTAGTTATGAAAAATAAAATAATTACTTATGGTTTGAATTCAAGAATTCATTCTTTTTTTTTTTATCTAATGGTACCCGATTTTATTCAGAATTTTACAAATTATAATTTAGATTATAAAATTTCCAGATGGAAGCTTCAATGGTCCCTTCGACCCCAGCAGTAATATTCAGTCCCCCCAGTTACTTATCAATCTCCTTTCGACCCCCTGGATATACATCAACCCCTTGGATGGTCCCATTGACCCCTTGGGGTCAATATCAACCACTTTGAGAACCACTGGACTAGATAGTGTTTAGTGGTAGACACTATTAAAAAAAAAATAAATAAAATAAAAAAATAAATAAATAAAAAATTAAGGCAATGGATTTACTAACCTACAACAAGAACAGCACAGCAAGTGAGCTTTGAGAGAACAGCACCCTTGGCAAAAATTATGATAGATGAACCATGGCCAACCATAGGAGGCCATGGCAAACTTCATGAAATGTTCTGCACTGCCAACCTTCATCCATTCAGGCCGTGGGGATTGCTGGTAGGGCAGTCTCCCCTCATCCTGTAGAGTGCCTGCAAAATAAAGATATCACAAAAAAGAAAAATATTATCATAGTCACCAATGTGAGACAACTTGTGAACATTACCAAAATAAAAGATGCATGAAAGATGTTGGGAGTAAGAATGTACACAAGGTTAGTTCTGGCAAATAGCAATGAGTGAGTGAGTGAGTCAGTCTGTGAGAGATAAGGCAACCTCATAGTTCTCCAACCTTTACAGTAGGCAGTCCGTTATACATATAGTTAGATAGAGAAAATGTAGTGTTGGATCCATTTCACTTTTTTAAAAGTATGGTTGACCCTGGAGAGTACATTAATCTTTACATTTTTACACTGTGACTTACCAATACTAGCTGTAGAGGACCTGCTGATAGGAAGGTGACGATCAATTTTCCTGAAAGACTCCTCTCGCTGCTCTTCATACTTCCTCTTGAGACGAAGTAGCACCAATGCAGCTGCCAAGTCTGATGCCACCAGGTCAAGGTCCTCAAACAGTGAAGCAAACACATCTGTACCAGATATGTGGAATATAATAAAATCTTAAATATACATTTATCTGATATGTGAATCACAATCAAATCTTAATTTCAAATTTTAATTCTAAATCTAAACTTTATGTAAATGGCAACAATACAAGTCATGGCACATGAAATACATTTGAAATTTATCTGAAATTTCATGTATATAAAATTTTATGGTCATAATGCTTATCAGATTCTGCCCAATTACATGAAACCAAAAGTCAAATTTATGTATTAGTACTAAACTTTCTATCTATCAAACTATCATTCTTTTTATTTATGGTGGGTAGTGGCCAAAGGCAACAAATTATATATAAAAAGACCCTCTCTACATTTTGTTTTCCTTTTTTCAGTTTTATGTCCAATTTCCCTGCTCTATCAAAGCTAGGACAGCATTTTGTAATGAACAAACTTTAGATATGACATTTGAGAACTGTTACTCTGAGTGAATGCCCTTCCTATCCTTGGACTGCGGTCAAAGTTTGAACTTCTGGCCCCTCAAAATGTGCACAGAGTACCACTGTACCACAGCAGCTCCCCTATTTTTTTTTTTTTTTATATATACCATGTGGGCTTTTCACAGGAATTTATGGGCAAAAGGGGATACTTTTTGGGGTACCTCCTATCTCAAAGCCACCCGCTAGGAAACCGTTGTCCTGAGTGAGGAAGCCCATCCTACACTCGGACTGTGGACAGGATTCGAACCTGTGCGCGGACCCCAAAGCACGCATGGTTCCACTGTACCACAGTGGCACCATACTTGTATACAGTATCTGATGCGTACTTATTTCTATTCCTAAGGATGCAACAAAATGTCTCAAAAGAAGACAAATGGGGAACATTAAAAAAGATTATGACCACAGCAACCACAGATGATTTATGACATATACATTAGCAACAACTCATCTTCAGTATACCACCACTGAAGCAAGCAATTTTCACACCTAACCATGACCAACACACCAAATCATGAACAAGGAGCTGAGAATCTATCAACCTTCAGCATACATGTACATATTCTATCCACCACACAACAAATTGTGTTCCTTCTACTTTTATTGACCAACAGCATTTGCAGTTCCTAAACTTTCAGAATATTTCTTTGAATTCTTCACACTCTCATCTTGAAATCTTAAACCCAAGCTCCACCAATTCAAAAGTATCCCACATTATGTTGTAAAGACTGCTCTCAGGCAGAACATGATAGTAATTCATTAAGAGTATGTTACTTCTTTTTACACTAACATTAGCACACAAGCTGGTATCAAAAACAGTGAATAATTTTTTTTTTTTTTTTTTTTTACGTAGGGAAGAGGGCCAGCCAAGGGCAAAAAAAAGAAAGTTAGAAAAAAAGCCCACTTGAGCGCTGGCTCTCCAAAGAGTACAAAAAGTGCCAAAACCGTCAGCCAGAATTAGGGGAGCAAATGCCTCGATACCTCCCTCTTAAAAGAAGACAAGTTGTAAGAATTCGGAAATACAGATGCAGGGAGGGAGTTCCAGAGTTTACCAGTGAAAGGGATGAATGATTGAGCGTACTGGTTAACTCTTGCATTAGAGAGTTGGACAGAATAGGGATGAGAGGAAGAAGAAAGCCTTGTGCAGCGTGGCCGCAGGAGGAGGGAGGCATGCAGTTAGCAAGATCAGTAGAACAGTTACCATGAAAATAGCGATAAAATATAGAAAGGGATGCAACATTTCGGCGGTGAGAAAGAGACTGAAGACAGTTAGTCAGAGGAGGGAGTTGATGAGACGAAGAGCTTTCGATTCCACCCTATCAAGCAAAGCTGTGTGACTGGAACCCCCAAACATGCGAAGAGTACTCCATACAGGGACGGATAAGGCCCTTATACAGAGTAAGCAGTTGGAGGGCGAGAAAAACTGGCGGAGACGCCTCAGAACACCTAATTTCATAGAAGCTGTTTTAGCAAGAGATGAGATGTGAAGTTTCCAGTTAAGATTATGAGCAAAGGACAGACCGAGGATATTCATTGTGGAAGAGGAGACAGTTGAGTGTCATTGAAGAAGAGGGATAGTTGTCTGGAAGGTTGTGTCGAGTTGATAGATGGAGGAATTGAGTTTTGAGGCATTGAAAACTACTAGATTTTCTCTGCCCCAATCGGAAATTTTAGAAAGATCGGAAGTCAGGCGTTCCGTGGCGTCCCGCGTGATCTGTTAATTTCCTGAAGGGTTGGACGTCTCTGAAAGAACGTGGAAAGATGTAGGGTGGTATCATCAGCGTAGGAGTGGATAGGGCAAGAAGTTTGGTTAAGAAGGTCATTAATGAATAATAGAGAGAGTGGGTGACAGGACAGAACCCTGAGGAACACCACTATTAATAGGTTTAGGAGAAGAACAGTAGCCGTCTACCACAGCAGCAATAGAGCGGTCGGAAAGGAAACATGAGATAAAGTTGCAGAGAGAAGGATAGAAGCCGTAAGAGGGTGGTTTTGAAATCAAAGCTTTATGCCAGACTCTATCAAAAGCTTTTGATATGTCTAACGCAACAGCAAAAGTTCCACCGAAATCTCTAAAAGAGGATGACCAAGACTCAGTAAGGAAAGCCAGAAGATCACCAGTAGAGTGACCTTGACGGAAGCCATACTAGCGATCAGACAGAAGATTGTGAAGTGACAGATGTTAGAGAATCTTCCTATTCAGGATAGATTCAAAAACTTTAGACAAGCAGGAGATTAAAGCTATAGGACGGTAGTTAGAGGGGTTAGAACGGTCATCCTAATTAAGAAAATGCCATTAAGAGATTGTGTTCTTCATCATATACTTCATATGCTAATGTAGTGATGCAACAGATAATTACTATATGGTAATTTACAAATAAGTTCCAAAAGAAAAGTTCAAAGCATGATGACCAAGTAAAATAAATTCCTAATGCAGAATGCACACAAGTTAACAATATGCTGTTCTGTGGATTGACTGACCTGCTACATTCTTGAAAGCTTCAGAAATGCTGTCATCATGCGACCGCACACAACACAGCAAGCGACATCTTTTCTCCCACAGCTGAATATAATGACTCCTAGATTGGAGAAAATACATCATCATTATCAGCAGACTCATCTCCTGTACTTAAGAATAAAGAATTAGTGCTCCAAAAATTAAAATCTTGTAAAAAAAAGTAATAATGTTAATTGCTACATAAAAAAACTACGAAATTAAAGATCTAGGAATGAAATTCCTTATGTATATTATCCCAAAATCCACACTTGCATTGATGATCACCATCATCATTTTCATTTAACATCTGCATTTTCCCATTTAGGGTGGGGTTGGATAGGCGATGACTGCTTTCCACAACTGGCAATCTTGTGCCATATGTTCTCCTACTCCCAACAGATTCATATTCTCCATCACATACTCCCTCCATCTTTTCTTTGGCCTTCCCATTGGCCATCAGCCTCCAACCCTCACCTCCTCCACCTTGCTCAACACCCCTCCTGCTGCCCTTCTCATGTGTGCGAGCCATCTCAATCTTCTCTTCCTCAGCTCAACAGAAGGATCTTTAACTCCATACATCTCCGCTACCTCAATGCTGGATCTCCTGTCTTGCCACCTCACTCCTGCCATGTATCTCAACATCCTGTGTCACAGCTACATAGAATATCTGTCAGTCTGTCTAACAACACCCATGTTTTTGGTTCATACAGAAGACCAGATCTGACACAGGCTTCGTATACCTTCCTCTAATCCTCAGTTCTATGCTGCAATTTACCTATAAACTGGCAATTTCTCGCCATTTTCCCCATGCAGCAGCTATTTTCACTCTTTTTGCTCTCTCTCTGCACCTGCTTCATAGTCTAACATATCTCCCAAGTAGCAGAACTGTTGTACCTCCTCCAACACATCTCCATTCACCTCCATTGGTGACATCATTTGTTACACATAGTTCACAACACTGAGTTTGCCCCAACTCCTCGTCTGCAACATCCACATGGCCATCTTCCTAGCTGAATTCTTTCTCTACCTTCATTTGCAGTCACCATTAGTTTTTTCTTTTTCATGTTTACTTTCAGTCCCCTCTGCTCCATCTCCTCCTTCCACCTATCAAACATGTCAGGCACTTCTTCCCTGGATTCTGATGTCAATACCAAAGCATTGGCATTGAGTACCTCCCACAGGCCATCTCCTCTTGCCAGTTTAATAGCCTCCTCCATTACTGGTATTGCTGATCACCATGTAAACTTATCATACACTGGAATGGAGCTGACCTCAATGGTGCCTTGAATCCCTGAAGGAATTCTACGAATTACACATGAAGGCCACTGTCTAATAAAATCAATCAATTTTGAGTAATCTCTTATGAATCCTAGTGAGCAATAAAAACAAGTTAATCATCAATCATCTTACATAATCCAAAGATGGGAAAATGTTAACAATTGAAGCAAAATAAATACACAAAAAACAACATTTTACATATAATTAAAAGACCATCACAACATATGAAGTCTCTCTCTCTCTCTCTCTCTCTCTCTCTCTCTCTCTCTCTCTCTCTCTCTCTACACACACATATATGTATATATCTACAGTATGTGCATAAAATTCTTTATGCAAATGCAAACTACACAATTCTACTACATAGTTTCAAAGAGTACTAGAAACATAAAAGTAATCAACAATACAAAAAGTAATTCTACACATTAATGGAAAAAGCAACATACAACACTAATGAATGCAAAAACAGAGCATCTACAGGGAAAAAATCTACATGTAAAAAAATACAGAAGCCAAGTAGCCTACCCAAGAGTTCCACCCTCGACTACCCCTTGCCTGGATGGTCGCTTCATGGGGTCAAAGAGCAGCAGGATCCCCAGCAGGATGAGGGCGATGGCTACCCATGTGTAAGTGACCAAAGCTGAAACACAAGTGCCAAATGCAAAACTAACATTAAAGATGACAAGAAAAATCTGCCCTAGTAACCACAAAGACATAAGTGACTTAAGTGACACAGAAAAGCTGCACATATGTACATAGTGATTTTAGACAAGTGTTACCTTTCATAAGCATTGGCAAAGCAGTGTCTGGTTCACATTCAATATCGCCCATCAAGATCCACACTGATCCTATGATGTTCCACGCCACCTCAGGGATTCCAAACACAACTCTGTTCAGGATGAGAGGGGAAATTAGATGTAGGCGCCGCAACAGCGGAGGTCATATGGCGCCGCTGTTCAAGATGAGACATTGATTGCACAAAGAAAAAAAAATCTTTATTAAAATATTTCATGACATGTCTGTGACAATTATTTCTTCCAAGCATTCATTAAATCACAATTACAGTGTCTCCAGAAGATGGCACTTTCATACAGCACCTGGTAACAATGAGAGCAGGGACATGCTTTCTGGGGAGGGCATTGACAATGGTGCCTCGAGAGCTGTGCACCACCAGCATCACTGTGATGACCAGTGTTACACCCAAAAGCACCAGGCTGACCAGGAGAAAGAGGCGAAGCAAGTAACTTCCATGAGAGCACCTGGATGTGTCTGACTCATGTTGCACCAAGATAGCTGTGGTCAGCCCCAACCTGTCAGGTACATGCCAATATTGAATACAAACAATATGAGGTTACACTTAAATTCATCAAAGAATTACAAAATGGAAATTACTAAGGATATTCTTCAGATTCATTATACAAATTGTAAAAGTTTTACACATTAAAAACTATGCAAAGTATTTCTATTAAAAATGTTCATACATAGATGTACATACTCCCTATAGTAGCAGTACCCAGTGACAGACATTAGCAACACAATAAATGATTCCATCAGTGAAAAATATAAAAAAACTGCCAATTAACAAAAGTTTTTGCTAACAATAACTATAACTAAGAGGTTTTATAATTTTTATCATTATCAGAAGTATTACAATTATTAACACAAAATTATGACAAATACATTAAAATAGTGATAGTTCAAAAGACATTTCATTCACATCCTAAGCAAACCTTAGCTAAAGTAAAACAGTTTTGCATCACACCAAATGTCCTTCCATCATTGGCATGAAGCTAGCAGTGAATCAGAATCATGCAACAGTAATGGACTAAAACAAACAAAGAAGAATAAATAGGCACAGTGAGCCTCACCAGACAGACCGCAGGATGACCTCTATGATGCCAGGAATGACCAGGTCATCACTGCCAATCCTCCAGCGCCGGTTGAACACCACCAGGGCCGGCATCTTCTTCCTTCACCCACTAACTGTTCACATGACATGAGAGACCATGAAAACACCATGTGATAAAACTAATCAACTCTCTATTCTGATGTAAAAAGTAAAGACATTGATCAAATCATGGGCATTTATACAGTGAGTTGTGTAACACTGAGAGCAGGTATTTTGAATATTTTGAAAAAGTTTCATTCTTGTATAAAATCAAATTATTGCAAAAAAACTTTTACAAACCCAATAAAATTATTAATCTCATGTATTTACATAAGTATAACTCCAACAGTCTGGCCAAATATAAATATGACACCTATCATACTAGTAAACCTGTGTATCTGTTATGAATTCCAACTTAATGTTCTAGTTAATTTTGTCATTAGTAATTTCTTTCACATGTTAACCCCTTCAGTAATGGAACACATTTTTACCATGAGTTTTGGGCACAATTAGACAATTGTATTTGTATTAGGAAGGATCTATGGAGCTCAGAAGAATAATGTCACTATTTTGACCTCCACATAAGTTTCTGGAGCTGTATGTGTCATGGTACTACAGGGGTTAACCATATCCTCAAATGTTATTCAACATTTTTCTAATTCCCAGAAAAGGCCAGATATGAAGGATTAGTCTTGATTATTAGTGTCACATATTTATTACATCAATATCAACTATATTCTTTGTATAGATATCAAGTGCAGTAAACATCATTTTTCATTCTTAATATTGATTTATACGAATTATTTCTTTATAAGATTTTTCTTCAACAATGCTGCACAATTACACGTAAAATATTACAAGCCTTTGAAGTGAATATGGTCTTGTTAAATATATTTTAACACATATTGCTTACCTTAATGATGAGTTGAAAACTCTGGGAAATATGATTAACATTGCAATAGGAGCCTCAAAGTTTACCAAATATCACTTTGATTTTATCACTTATCTTTAGGTAAAGTGGTATCACGTCACTGCATCTTGTCAGTAGTTCAGTTCTTAGCAATACACACCTAATGGTTAATCCATCTTAGCTTCAAATCAATTTGCCAATAGCCATGACATACCAAAGATAGGTATAACACTCGTATCTAATGCCTCATCTTTTTACAACTCTAACAATGCGATCCCATTTTTTTTTTTAAAGATAATCCACATTTATCCACAGTAATTTATTTATTTATCTATTTATTTCTTTTTTTGTGGGAGGGAGCCATTCACACACAGATAGCTATTATAACAGCCACCCACATCTTCTGGTAAATAGCACACTGTACACTGTTATCCACACCATCAATTAGTATTCACAGTGAGTACACAAATTTCAGGCAGTGGTTAGGTTATATCAAAAACTATAGAGTTCAAATATCACAATAATGACAAAAACAGTGAAATTAGTTACACAATAATAGAAAAAACACAGTTTGTCTGAGAGAGCAGGACTAACATAATTATGAAAGTTTTTCTAGTGATTCCAATTAATAATATTCAATGCAAGTCACACAGAAGAAAAACTTTGGTTAATGCTGAAGCAACACAAGCATGAACATCTGAGGGCAGGGTTGTATTAGGTCAGTTTTTATTAAATTCAGGACACTAATTTCACTGTTAATCTATTGGTAAACGAGATCATGATTTGAAAACTGTCTCAAAATTAGTATGGTAAAGTTATTCCCATAATCCCCAAATGTTTTAGTTAAGAAACTACACAAGAGAGAATGCAGAGGTGCACATCAATACATGTTGTTACCTTTTCTCCCTGCTGCACTACTGGCTGGAGCTATGACCACATCCCAAGGTCACCATAGCTTCTCGTTTCATTCTTATCGCAGTGGCATGCGTCTTATCAAGGGAAGCGGCTCTTTAAATAATCAGAATTCCCCTTTCATATCATAACCTTTACCGATTACCAACACAACGCTCACTACCACCAGGACAACAAACTAGTACTACAAAACAACATTGCAACACACCAGTACTTTCAGTATGTAAATACGAGATGAAAAAAGGAATGAAAAACTGAACCACGCCTACCTTACTGTTAACACATCACTCTTGCCTTCTCGCTTCACATATCATTGTTGATAAGGTATTTAGAGGTGCATGGCATTGAGGGAGAGGTAAGCCGACACACGGAAGAACAGACAGACAGACAGGCAGGTAAGGGGCAGGTAAGGGCAACGGTCAACTACTGTTGTTGTTCAGCCGTCACACGGATTACTAATGAACTGTCAGATTTCCACCCATAACTACATACTAATCTCATGACATATGAATTATTATCACTATTAGCAGAAAAAATATCACGAGAAAATTTCTTTAAGCAAATCAAGTTTTTTTTTTGTGTGAGTATGTGATGGTTTCTCTCTATGCATGACCGGAACTGAAATAAGTGCTGGTATTGACGAAATAATAGGAAAGTAATTAATATAATGAGTCGATTAACATCTCATTATCTTAAATTACTACAGTGGTAAAAATGTATCTTTGTATTTTTCACGTCATTCGTTAATTTCTGGGTCATTTCAACGGATCATCAGTAAGCTGTCTTCCTCCGAGCTCCAGCTGATTAGTGTTTACTTCTGCAGCAGGCGGCACGTGGAGGTGTTCTCGCAGCAGCCACACACACAGCCACAGCCGCCACTGCATAACCACTGGCTCACCACATACAATTATCGGTAATTATAGTTGTGTAAAGAAAGTATTGTCTTTTAAATAAATGTGGATAGTGAATGAAAGGTGTCATTTGGAATACAATAGTGATACTTTCAGCAGCTGCCATAGT
Organism: Portunus trituberculatus; assembly: GCF_017591435.1. Classification (NCBI taxonomy): domain Eukaryota; kingdom Metazoa; phylum Arthropoda; class Malacostraca; order Decapoda; family Portunidae; genus Portunus; species Portunus trituberculatus. The sequence continues at coordinate 24,999,336 of NC_059298.1, read as the reverse complement.
TAGAGTAAAGTGGAAGTGTGCGTTACGACACACTAGATTAATTATTGTAGGGGTACAGGATTCATAATGAGGAATACCATGGGACGGCATTGAGATAACCAGGTAGTGTGCGTGAAGACATTAGGAGTACAGTGAAATAATGATCTTGATTAAAAGTGAGATGAGACTTTCTGTTATTACTTTTTCTAATAGTAGAACAATGTGTCTGGGAGTGGACAAAAGGATGTTGTACTTTGATATGAAAGAAAGTGATAAGGTGAAGTAGGGCACTGTGAGAGGATATCATGTCCTGTCAACTAAGTAATAATGTAATTTGATTGCTGGGTTTAATGCTAATAAACATAATTATATGTAGTCATTGTTATTATTATTAGTAGTAGTAGTAGTATACAGCTTGAATTTGTAATGCATTATTAATATGATCTGTGTTGAAGATAGTGTGGCAGCATGTCCAACAGTGTGGCAGGACTGGTGCAGTATGTGGTGGTACGGAAAGACTTATTTACCTGCCTGGCTTGGCCTGTGGGAGCTGTCATTGCCCAGGCCTGTCATGCTGCCACGGCTGTCACCCATCTCTTCCATGACGATGACAACATGAAAACCTACTTAGCAGATCTGGACAACATGCACAAGGTATGTGCTGTTTGGACTCCTTGCCATTCTAAAGTTACTGTAGGGTTATAATGTTCACAAATTAATGAACTCTTCCAATTATATATGTAGAGTAAATCAAACTGGCCCTTTGCCGTATAAAATAAAATGAGGTCTTTATTGATGAATATAGGTAGATATTTATTTCACATTCATGATTAGCTATTGGTCTAGATATTGCCTCCATACCTGACATAGTATGCATTAAGTGCTATCTTGCAGGTTGTGTTAGGAATAGATGGTGAAGCCAAAATAAGACAGCTGTCAGAGAAGCTGAGTGAGGCAGCAGTGGATCACAAGCTCTGGATAGAGCAGCCTGAGGACATCCCAACCTGCCTGGTGACCAAGCCTTACCCCAAGCAGGAGGTGAGCAAGTACTTCAAGAAGCTCAAACTCCTGAAGGTAGACGAAGCACAGGCACAGTCACCAAAAACTGAAGAGAACACCTCTCAGTGACTGTGACTGCAGAGAAGTAAGTGCTTGTGTGGCCTTGGAGGAGTAAAAGTAATTGGTTTGGTTTGGAAGTGAACAGATGCTGATGTGATTTATGGAAGTGACCTGGTGATGTGACCTGAAAAGAGAGAGTATCCTCTCTGTGACTCAAGAAGAAAGAAAGGCAACCAGTGTGACCTCCAGGAGTAATTGCCACTGTGACCTGAAATAGCAATTGGCAATGTGACCTCAAGGGACAGCTGGCACTGTGACCCTAAGGGACAACTGGCAGTGTGACCTCTAGGGACAACTGGCACTGTGACCTCAAGGGACAACTGGCACTGTGACCCCATGGGACAATTGGCAGTGTGACCTGAAGGGACAACTGGCACTGTGACCCCAAGGGACAGTTGGTAGTATGACCTCAAGGGACAACTGGCAGTGTGACCTCAATGAACAACAACTGGCAGTGTGACCTCATGGGACAACTGGCAGTGTGACCTCATGGGACAACTGGCAGTGTGATCTCAAGGGACAACTGGCAGTGTGACCTCAAGGGACAACTGGCAGTGTGACCTCAAGGGACAACTGGCAGTGTGACCTCAAGGGACAACTGGCAGTGTGACCTCATGGGACAACTGGCAGTGTGACCTCAAGGGACAACTGGCAGTGTGACCTCATGGGACAACTGGCAGTGTGACCTCAAGGGACAACTGGCAGTGTGACCTCAATGAACAACAACTGGCAGTGTGACCTCAAGAGACAACTGGCAGTGTGATCTCAAGGGACAACTGGTAGTGTGACCTCATGGGACAACTGGCAGTGTGACCTCAAGGGACAACTGGCAGTGTGACCTCATGGGACAACTGGCAGGGTGACCTTAAGGGGCAACTGGCAGTGTGACCTCAAGGGAGAACTGGCAGTGTGAGCTTAAGGGACAACTGGCAGTGTGACCTCAGGAGACAACTGGCAGTGTGACCTGAAGGAGCAACTGGCAGTGTGACCTCAAGGGACAGCTGGCAGTGTGACCTCAGTTAAGGGACAACTGGCAATGTGACTTCAAGGGACAACTGGCAGTGTGACCTGAAGGAGCAACTGGCAATATGACCTGGAGAAATTAGTTGACCGTGTAATCTTGAGTTATTGAGGCGCGGAACATTATTGAAATGTGTTACTTATGTAATAACGCGCACTTGTGTGTGTGTGTGTGTGTGTGTGTGTGTGTTCCATGCATCTCTACAATAAACAGTTTACTGGCTCGTAAGTGTTTTTTAGAACTCACAAAAGAAATAATGCATTGCTACCGAGCCACACTCATGTTTCCTCAACATTTGTCTGCCTATAGTTTGGCACGTGCTGTAAACGTACACGTGTCGCCAAGCCTTTCAGTGTTTTCACGAGTATTATATTACATTTCGATCATTGTTATTATTGCTATCAGTTTCCCTCATTGAGTCCCAGTGATACTTATAGGCAGGGGAGAGATATCGTGTTCCATGAGCCAGAAGCCACTCTCAGCTGTATCCTTCTCAAATTCAGCGCTTCACATACTGCCAACCGCATCAGGTACTGCTCGTGTAACTGTTCTGCAATATCCTTGGTGAATAAAGCATTCCAAGCCTTAATACTAATGACTATCCGACACTAATATTACGTAAATGGTACAAATGAACGTTGACCTCTAACATGAAGAATACCAGAATTATATTAGTGATGAATAAACGAGATGTGGTAACTACTGGTGTATGAGAGGCGGGGCCGCGAGCGCTCACGTTCGGCCAGTGCTGCCGGGGATGGCAGAGAATAACAATGTGCTGGAGGAAGATGCGGCACGCGCCCTCACCAAGCTTCGTCTCTTGTGCACGAAAATGGTTCAGGACGCTAGAGATGCGGGCGTCACCACGGAAGAGATTAAAGCCGCATATACGGTGATGAAGTACAATGAGTTAGATGATAGTGTCAATGAAGATAAAAGCAAATGCGGCGATTCCACCAGAGTAGTGAGTGCCAAGCAGTGGCACTGGCACCAGTGGGCGGGTGTGGGGGCTCTGGTGGCGCTGCTGGTAGCTGTTATATTGTGTTACTACGGTGATATTGTTAAAACCCACTTGATTACCTCCAAATGCTTGGTCAGAAATAATTATATTGTAATGGAAGCCACTCGGCCACCCACCAAGTGCGGGCGTGTGTGCAGCGGTGTGGGCGGTGCCCTGGAGCTAAGTGCCAATATTTCGCGGGAGGAGTTTGAACGGTGGGCGTACCTCTCAAGGCCGCTGGTGGTGAGGGGAGGTGCCGCCCACTGGCTAGCACTAGACAAGTTTTCGGTGGGCTTCCTGCGGAGTTTATATGACAGTATCGAGGGATCCTACGAGGCTGTTGCAGAGGACTGTCAATTCTTGCCTTTCCGTAGCGAGTTTCTTGACCTTAGGACAGCTCTTGCCATGCACCCTGCTCGCGCCGCCGCCCGACCCGGCACCAAACACTGGTATTTTGGCTGGTAAGTGACTGCCTCTTGTACATGATAACAGTATTCGGAGAGTTTACGTGTTGAAAATAGGATATTATTATGTGTATAAGATTTTAGCTACCATAAAGTTGCATGACAACAGGCACGTGGGCATGCATGTTAAGCTACAAGTGAAGTGTTTGTGTGTGTGCGCAATGGTAGCTGTTTATCTATCCCCTTCTCTGAAATTATCTTTTTATCAAACTTCTCCCTGTTTTATCTGTCCTGTTGATCATTTTTCAAGAGCGTGACCACGGCAGGAAATTATCTCCGCACGCTGACATTTCACCATCCTTGCCACTTCAGACCTCACACTCACCCATTCTCCCTCTTTTTCCTCGTCGGGGGACCTGCCCTTGCACTCGAGCAGGGTTCATTGAAGACCTTGCTTGCACCTACCGCGTCCTCCTCCTCTTCTCATTCTCACCAATTATCTTCAGGTGAACAAACTATCTCAAGGTACAGTGCTTCATTTAACTTTTTTCCACTTCATAACAAATTCTTTTCTCATTTTATGATGCTTGCCAAATCTACTGCGTGTACGTACACTTTCTTCTCGGTACTCTGTGTATAGGATACTCAGACCGCATGCTCTTTTTAGCCAACTCATTACCTTAACTCGGATGTGGCTAGATAGATAGATAGAGAGAGAGAGAGAGAGAGAGAGAGAGAGAGAGAGAGAGAGAGAGAGATTCCAGGGTGACAGGAAAACAGTCAAGGGATGGGCGTTTGGCAGAGGATGTGGCGCCCGGCGGTGTGGCCTGCAGGGGAGGTGGATCATTGTGTGACGGTGGCGAGGGTGGCCGGTGAGGGTCACTTCCTCTCCTGTTGTGATCCTCTTCCGGGGTGAGGCGAAGGGTGGACCGCCCAGCCCGAAGCGAGGGGAGGGGCGTGGTGGGCCCGGCAGGTGGTAGTTGAGACACGCGAATCAATGTGACTGTACCTACGTGCCCTCCCTTCCCCTTCCTTCCTTTCCTCCCTCCTTTCCTCCCTTCCCTTCCCTCTCTCTCGCCCTCACAAGCCTGCTTGCCCCCCTCCCTGTCACTTTTCTCCCTACCCATTTCCTCAATTATGGTTATTAATTATACATTTGCATGTTGCTTAATTGCCCTTTGATGTGTGTGTATGTGTGTGTGTGTGTGTGTGTGTGTGTGTGTGTGTGTGTGTGTGTGTGTGTGTATTGTGTTGTTTTGTGTTGTGTTGTGTTATGTGTGTGTGTGTTGTGTTGTGTTGTGTTGTGTGTGTGTGTGTGTGTGTGTGTGTGTGTGTGTGTGTGTGTGTGTGTAAAGAGACAGCACACAACTTTAAAACCGCAAGCTTTACCTCACCGTCTGCTTCAAGGTTACTCCAGTTTGTTTTTGTGCATTGTATTCAGAGTACAAGCAGGGAAGATATGCTTGGGAAATGATTCAGAAGACGCGAGCAGTGTCTAATATTCTTCTGGGAGTTTGTTAAGAGAGAGAGAGAGAGAGAGAGAGAGAGAGAGAGAGAGAGAGAGAGAGAGACCCATACATGATAGCTTTCCCCTTCAGGAGTAACTGTTCCCCCGGGGTTAGCAGCGTCCTGAGGCAACTAGCTCCCCGCCCTTCCTTCCTCCCGGCCCTCTCGGAGTCCTCAGCACTGGACTGGATATTCATGGGGTGTCCGGGACCGGGGGCTGCCTGGCACGTAAGTACTGTTTGTATTTAGCCGGACTGAACCGTCACCTCCTGTCTTTGTACTTTTAATAACTGTAATGTCACTAATTATGTATGAAAGCAGAAGCTGAAACGAATGCTAATGGCTCACGTGAAACTTTGTATAATTAGGTTGATGCATTTTGAAAAGACAGTCACGCACTCTCTCTCTCTCTCTCTCTCTCTCTCTCTCTCTCTCTCTCTCTCTCTCTCTCTCTCTCTCTCTCTCTCCAGCTAGACTACGTGCAACGGCCGTCCTGGCAGGCGCAGATAAGAGGCACTAAGACGTGGTACTTGAGGCCCGTGCCCGAGTGCCATTCCCAGTGCCAGCCCTTCAACGTCACCGTACACAGAGGCGATATTAGTAAGTAGCTGTGAAACGTTAATGTTCTGAGCTCTGAATAATCCCTAATACCTAAACGAAAACTGCTTCATTATACATACAGGTGTACATTTAGCCAAAACTGTGCACCTGTGTAGCTATTCTATAACATTAAGACCTCCCCCACCCCCCCTCTCTCTCTCTCTCTCTCTCTTACACAGTTTATCATTATTTTTCTTCCTCTTTTCTTGTATTTTTGCCCTCTTTTATTTGTTCTCTCTCTCTCTCTCTCTCTCTCTCTCTCTCTCTCTCTCTCTCTCTCTGTGTGTGTGTGTGTGTGTGTGTGTGTGTGTGTGTGTGTGTGTGTGTAACCATTTATCATTCTCGCACATAAAACAGAGAGAAGAGAGAAAAAAAACCTGTACCATACCATAATAATTTCTCCCTCGGTGTTTGTTAGCTACGGGCTGGCTGTTGGATCAATGGCCCGTCTCATACTCCCTTTAGTTCGCCACGAGTTGCTTCTCTTCCTTGTCTGGAGGTTTATTCACCTTTAGGTTCAGCACCCCATTAACTTAAGCCGCGGCAAACATTCCAGGCCTCTACTCAGTGCTGGTGCTTTAAGTCAACACTATTGTCTGAGAAAACTCTTGCGTGAGGTTATTTAACTAACTGAGGGAGGGGAGGGTTGTGTAGGGAAGGGACCGTAACGTGCCTGTGTGTGTGTGTGTGTGTGTGTGTGTGTGTGGTGGTGGTAGTTATTGTAGTTGTGGTGATGATAGTTGTTGCTGTTGTAGGTGGTGATGGTAGTGGTGTTATTGTTGTTTTGTAAAAGTAGCAGTAGTAGTAGTAGTAGTAGTGGTAGTAATAGTAGTAGTAATGGTAGTTGTAGTAATGGTAGTAGTAATAGTAGTAGTAGTAGTAGTAGTAGTAGTAGTAGTAGTAGTAGTAGAGGTAGTAATAGTAGTTGTAATGGTAGTTGTAGTAGAAGTAGTAATAATAGAAGTAGTAATAGTAGAAGTTGTTGTTGTTGTTGTTGTTGTTGTTGTTGGTGGTGGTGGTGGTGGTGGTGGTGGTGGTGGTGGTGGTATCAGTGGTAGTGGTATCAGTGTTATTGTTGTTTTGTAGTAGTAGTAGTAGTAGTAGTAGTAGTAGAAGTAGTAGTGGTGGTGGTGGTGATGGTGGTGGTAATAGTAAGTTTGTTGTTCTTGTTCATGTTGTTTTGAGGTAGTAGTAGTAGAAGTAGTAATAGTAATAGTAGTAGTAGTAGTAGTAGTAGTTGTTGTTGTTGTTGTTGTTGTTGTTGTTGTTGTAGCAGTAGTAGTAGTAGTAGTACTAGTAGTAGTTGTTGTTGTTGTTACAGTAGTAGTAGTAGTAGTAGTAGTAGTTGTTGTTGTTGTTGTTGTTGTTGTTGTTGTTTTAGTAGTAGTAGCAATAGTAGTAGTAGCACTAGTACGGAGAAGCAGCAGCTGTAACAATAGTAAAACATGCATTTTTACCTACACACAAAGCACACATTTCTCTCTCTCTCTCTCTCTCTCTCTCTCTCTCTCTCTCTCTCTCTCTCTCTCTCTCTCTCTCTCTCTCTCTCTCTCTCAGTGTTTACCTTTACGGAGGGGAGGGAGACGCAGAGATAGAGTTGCAGACTGAAGTAAGAACGTCTGACTCAGTTGTTTTCTTGGTTTGCAGTATTCCTGGACACCAACCAGTGGTACCACACAACCCACATCCACGAGGGCGACCTCTCCATCACCCTGGGCTCCGAGTATGACTGAGAGAAGTAAGCAGGCAGTCTAGGCGATTCTTGACCCTTGGTACCCCTGCTCCTTGAAGTGTTCGTTGCCTTGGTTGATAGGGGATGAATGGGTTCGTTTGCAGAGAGAGAGAGAGAGAGAGAGAGAGAGAGAGAGAGAGTTATGTTTATTGTCCGTATATAAAGTTTTCATTCTATACACCACCACCCCGCACCCACAAAGCCTTAATGTACATCCACGTCTTACTGCTGTACTCTCCCTCTTTGGACACTTCACAGAAACTTTAGGAGATTGATCTCAAGGGCGGATAACGTGACCGTGAAGAGATAGATAATCAACAGGAATCGAATCTGTGGCAGGTAGGGCACTTACGGGAAACGCATTTAGCGTGAGAGTCCTGCCAGTGATTTGATCCCTGTCATATACCTCATTCTCTTGCACTCGTTGGAGGAGGTGGTAGGAGCTCTGTTCTTTTTTATGTAGGAGGGAGAAACTGGCAAATGGCAACAAGATGATGATTATACAAAAAAGGCCCACTGAGATGCCAGTCTCCGAACAGGATCGAGAGTTGGCTAAAAGAATGAGATGAATGTCTTGAAACCTCTCTCTTAAATGAGTTCAGGTTATAGGTAGATGTATGGGAATACAGAAGCAGGTAGGGAGTTCCAGAGTTTACTGGCGGTTATTGGACCACTACGAGCGTTGTATAGTCATCGCTGCTTTTTTGTCAGAACGGCACATCACGTGGAGAATCAACGGTTCTGGTCACGGTGGAGATACTTGCATATCCACCTACACAGTAATTCTTGTCATGAGTTATAAGCATTATTGATGAATAAATTGCTTGGTGACAGAAGGAAACCAGGACAAGAAGCTCACTGACCCGCTGCGTGACTAATGCATGCAGACAAAGAATAATTATTTGAGGGGATTTGCAGAAAAGGAGATACGAGTATGCCGTGGATAACCTTGAGGGTGGTGGCGTCATGTATTATGCTCCAGACGTTTCTATGTGTATCAAGGTGGCCGCGGAAGACTAGACTCGCTACCTAAAGTTCGAATCTTTCCCATTATTAAGGCTGTATTTACCTGGGGAAGTCTTCTGTCAAGGTTAATATTGTCAGTCTGTCCTTCACCGCGCGGCTTTAACCAAGAAAGAGAACCGCTGCAAAGGCTTATCCCATCACCATTACTGGACTGGACTGGATAATAGAGAAGAGAATTGGGGACCATAAATCTCGGTTCCGTCAGTGTGACACGGCCTGTGTTCATGTCTGAGGCTGAGTGACTGCATCTTTCATAGCGGTGCAGATCGATCCTCTCTTGCACTTAAGAATTTGTCTCTTGATACCAAACGCTGTCATCTTCCCTCCACCATACTCCGTCTGAACCGACCACTGTATGTATAGTAGAGGTATACACGAGCGGATCCCTTTCCTACGTATACATATTTCATTCCCTGTGTATAGATTTTTATTTATTGCATATATTCTAAGGATCGGGTGGTCTTGGTTTCTACAATATAAATTAGGACAGCGGAGAAGAGAACACACGATGAGATATTTGAACTATATAACACTACCCTGAACACTTCCATAAGGCAAAGCTAATCAGGAATAAAAAGACTAAATTCCTCACGCCACGTTCCCTTCACCGCCATCCAAACAAAGAACACAAAGAAAGATCAAGCAGCAACATGTTATTTGGCCCTTACGAAGCTGTCTATTCTTATAACACTGGCGACACAATATATGGATTATTTCTCTAAAGTGCGAGTATTTTCGTCTGGTTGTATTTTTGTACTGTCCTGGAAAATATATGGTAATTGTTGTGTCTCTCGTCGTAATGGATAGGGTCTTATTACTCAAGCATTTAAACGTGTCCGCGTCTAATCTCGGCTATTTTGAAGACTAGTTAAATCTGCTAAGCGTTTCTTTTTCAGTCACAATTTTCTTTCTTCCTTCCTTTCATTCTTTTCTCCTTTCTTTTTTTTCTTCTTCTTTTTATTATTATTGTTATTATTATTATTATTATTATTATTATTATTATTATTATTATTATTATTATTATTATTATTATTATTATTATTATTATTGCTATTATACTATTATTTTCTTTTCTTCGTCTTCTTTCGTCCTCTTATTCTTTTCTTCTTCTTCTTTGTCTTCTTCGGCGTCGTTGCCGTTCACGATCCTAGTGATGATCAGGAAGTGTTTTGCCTCATCAGTGGGAACAACACTCATGAGAATCCAATTTACCATCTTCGTGGCCTTAAGAAATAGTCTTATGAGAACCCAAAATGTTCAGAGTGTGGGAAGTAGAAAGCGTAAGTTCCGTCTCATATAAATTTTATTCTCGTCATCACTGCTGCGTGTCGTAATGCTCTTAGTCCTTCGGTATTTTTAACCCTATGACTAGTATGGGCGCGTCCGTCATTACCCTCTGGAGCAGCGTGAAAGGTGTATGCTTGGAGACACAGACGAAAGAAAGACTTGGAGGTTGATTCTCTCTCTCTCTCTCTCTCTCTCTCTCTCTCTCTCTCTCTCTCTCTCTCTCTCTCTCTCTAAGAAATATTCATATAAGATAGTTTGTCACAAAAAATAAGCAGCATAAAGAAACATGCATAGATGATTAAAGAAAAATTGTGTTAGTGTCTTTCGTTGTAACAAATCCGTGAGTGCTACAGCGTGTTAGGTTTAATCTGTCTGCCAGTCTGTCCTCGTTGCTGAGCGCGTGATGTTTTTACCACCTGTCTGTTGCCTTACGGAACTGACGTGACTGCGCATGCAACGATCTCACCCTCACTGACTGGCTGACTGACTGGTTGCAGCAGCTGTGTGCTAGGACAGCTAAGAAGGCGTGGCGTGCACACTCAAGGATTCCCTGTTCTGCAACACCCACTGAAAGTTTCCGTGTGCGTGTGTGTGTGTGTGTGTGTGTGTGTGTGTGTGTGTGTGTGTGTGTGCGTGTGTGTGTGTGTGGGGGGTGTTTTCGTATTCAATTGTTCATTCGGAATTATTGTCTTATTTTAGAATTACGTTAGTTTTGTTTTTCCGTCATTCGAGTTTTTTTTTTTTTTTCTTTCTTTCTTTCTTTTTCTTCTTCTTCTTCTTCTTCTTCTTCTTCTTCTTCTTCTTCTTCTTCTTCTTCTTCTTCTTCTATAACTATCTTTTTACCACCATAGCTGCATATGTTTTCTTTACAAATTTTAAAGAGGACTCCTTTCTGTCATACATCCCACTAACATACTCGTATTCTTCTTCTCTTACCTGGAAAGTTTAATCATCTCAACTTTTTTCTATTTCTTTTTCTTTTTTTCTTTGTATAGCCTTATCTAAGATCATTTCGTGCTTTCTTGCTCTTGATGGTGACAGTCAAAGTACGATTAGATAATATCAATCATTTCTTAATCTTCGGCGCCTTTATATAGCTGGATTGTACTTATTATTTTCATTAACCATCCTCTAATGTTGGTGATTTTAGTTTCTTAAGTGTGTGTGTGTGTGTGTGTGTGTGTGTGTGTGTGTGTGTGTGTGTGTTATCCCCTACACAAGACTTGCCACGATGTTGATTCAGTGGTTCCTATCTCGGCGGTCACCCTATGGCCCTCCTGAGGTGCAATTAAAGTATTGTTAGTTGTTACGCTATATATCCGTGTACGTATGATTGTATGTGTTCGTATAGACTATAGACATATATAGTTATTTTACATAGAATATTATCCAAACTTAAAGGCATCTATAACATAATATATCAGAGTAGATATTTAAAGATGTGTATTTGTGTGTATGTACGTACGTGTATGTAGCTATTCTTGGTATGTATATGTATACGTGAATATTTATATGTATAGAGCGTAGTAGGTGTCCATGTTATGTGGTGTAACACGTTAATTAAAAAGCGTTATTAGGCACGATAAACGTCAGAGAGAGGAGGAGGAGTGGGGATTGAGGAGAGTAGGGGAGTGAATCGATAGGTGAAACAGTTTACTCTTGTGATAACCGACTGTTCTGACCACTAAACACTATCACCACTCATATTTTAGGCTGTTGTGATTCCAGACAGGACACGATGCCTCACGAAACACAAACATGAGTTTGGAATACAAAAACTAGATAAATTAATCGTAAAAATCACAAGTAATTGGATGCAGTACAAGTAAAATAATCAGTATGTGTATGACAATGAGCTTTAAATGTCCGTTCTTCCAGAGTGTGCTAGGCGAGTCCAGTGCCTTGTACATATACTACATATTTTTTACTACGTGGAATAATATATTTGATAACCGAATTAGTGGTGTCTATTTATCCTGAGAGAGAGAGAGAGAGAGAGAGAGAGAGAGAGAGAGAGAGAGAGAGAGAGAGAGAGAGAGATTGTCAAGCTATCGTCCAATCAGCGTGTGTTCAATTGAAGGTAAGTTAATGAGTCTAAACATTAAGAATCATTTATATACAAACATAGGTCGATCATCACAACATGGCTTCAAAACGGGGAAGTCATTACAACTTGTTGGATTTCTATGGGTAAAAGACACGGGAAGTTTTAAATCTGGATCGGTTACGATTGGTGCTGACAGCAAATTCTGATTATAGTACCTTTAAAGCAGAGTAAGATATCACAGGGGCTGGTTTTAAGATCATTAATATTTTTCATACAAACTAGTGAATTTGATCATAAAATTAGTAGCGACATTAAGATACCTATAACCTATATTAATTAATTTGAATTCCATTGTATAGACTTAGTTGGATAAGAGAAATGAATTGACAGATATATAATGAAGTAATTGTTAGCATATGCAAGGTACTAATTAAGCGCATATGAAAAGTACTAGGTTGTGGCAAATCTCCGTCAAAGAAAACAATCCACAAAGGCCCAAAATAAAACAAGTTAATCAGGATTCGTCTTTATAAGAATATTAGAAACCATGTTTTTTTTTTTTTATTATCATAGGTGGCATTGATCAGAGCCTAGAGTATACTGTGTGATGTGTAGTTCTGGTTCTCATATTACAACCTACATATATAGGTTTTAAGAATTCCAGGAAAGAATGACAAGAAAGATATATGATGAGAAATATTCTTTGCGTGAAGAGAGTAGATCTTTTAAATTTACATTCATTAGAACTTGGAAGATTGTAGAATAAAAGATAATATGCGTAGACGGGGTGAATTGGCATAAGGGGCAAGAGGGATGTAAAAACAAAATCCTAATGGGCTGAGAAGACTAGGGAAAAGTTAAAGGAAAAGTATTAAGAAGAAATAAACTTTCATATGATATAGTAGATAAAGGAAAAAACTCAGTAATGAGGTTGCTGGTGCAGAGTTACCATGAAACTCTTAAAAGATTAGATAAATTATGGATGTAATGGTGGGCCAAGCTTACATATTAATAGATTAATACGCAGTATTAATCTATTTATATTCTAGAGCAACTGCCAAGTGTCTTGTTGCTGCTTCTCTTCCTGCCACATAATAAGCAATATATATGTTTTCAGGAGAAGAAACAATACAATAGAAAGAAAACAATTAACACTGGCAACACGCTGCAATACTCTCCCTTCCTCCATACCCCGTGTCAACATGGAGGTGTCGCGTGCTGTGTAGCGTGTGGCGAAAGGGTGAAATCATGAACAAAGGTTTCCAGAAGTAACACAGGAGTGTGTCCATAACCTCATGAATAAACCATTATACTTCGGCCCCGCAACAGCGATACTTTCTCCCACCAGCAGCCCTTCCCTCTCCTCCAGTGGGAATTAGTCCATAAGCAATGCAGCCAACACTCGCTTGGACGCACCACGGTATTCTCTCATTTATATTTGAGAGAGAGAGAGAGAGAGAGAGAGAGAGAGAGAGAGAGAGAGAGAGAGAGAGAGAGAGAGAGAGAGAGAGAGAGAGAGAGAGAGAGAGAGAGAGAGAGAGAGAGAGAGAAACTACTGTTATTATATGAGTCTTTTATTTTAACATGATGGGTACCGTCATCGTCGTCGTTGTTGTAGTCGTCGTCGTCGTCGTCCTTCTCCTCCTCCTGCTTTTGTTAATAGATTTAGAAGTATGACCGTCTAATAAAGCAGCAATAGAACGGTCAAAAGGAAACTTAAGATGAAGTTACAGAAAGAGAAGGATAAAAGTCGTAGGAGAAGTAGTTTGAAAAAAAGAAATAATAAGATAAATGAATAAATAAACATATATATATATATATATATATATATATATATATATATATATATATATATATATATATATATATATATATATATATATATATATCGGCTTATTTTTTTTCTCTAGGTTGAGAGAAAGAAAGCGAACAGAGATGGATACCAAGAAAATATCTCCTAAAAGGAACTTTGCCTGGCTGTGGTGGAGGGAACAGTGCTGGATTGTGGAAAAGTGCACAAATTTGACCACTCAGTAGAGAAAGCAAAGGAAGTTGAGACAGATATAAAGAGATAAGTTGTACGAACACCGAGTTTCATAACTTTTTGCGATACGTTTAGTCATAGGTGAAGAAAGACTGGTTTATTTTACTGGCGAGGGACACCGACCCTACAGAGACAGAAGCAGCAAAAGGAGGTTCTCCGCACCATGCCTCAAGCTCCACTACCGTGCCAAGGGGACTCCCTGCAGCGAGGGATATGGATAGGAAAGACAGAAGAAAAGATAGGTGCCGCTCTTCGGTTTGAAGGAGGTGCCGGGGAAGGCAAGAAGAAGGAAGTAAAGAAGTAAGGGAAGGAATGAAGGAGGAAAGAAGGTCAAGAAGAGAAAGAAGATTTGGTTTGGACTTCGTGGAGTAGCGGCGCGCCACCTTCGTGATGACAGGAGGTGGCGATGGCGCTTTCTTGTCGATTTCGAGGGTGACGACTGCTGCATGCCGCGTGTGTGCTGTGTAGGGTCAGGCAGGGCAGTGCGTTGTTAAGACTCATGGAATGAGCCCGAGTTGGTTGAGTAGGCATCGTGTGCAGAGCAGCCTGATGAAGGTGCATGTGTCTGAAGCGAGTAACGCGTCCTGATGGCCTCATGAAACAGTGTATCAGGCAGTAAGAGAGAGAGAGGCCTTCACGGGGACTGCCGGCAGCACAGGAGGTTCACAGGTGTTGGTGGGTCATGCCAGCGGTGCTGGACTGGAGACTGTTTCTGGGACAACTGATTCTTTTTACTGAAGTGCAGTGGTGAGGCGCCAAAGATTGGTGGTGGAAGGGAGGTGCCCGGCAGAAAAAAGAGCTAGAAAAGAAAAAAATCGGGCGGGGAGGGCGCGCCGGGGATAGAGGGAGGAGGAAAGAAAAGAATAGAGGGGCCGACGGGCAGGGAGGGCCTGTTGAAGGGAAAGGAAGGGGTGGGTGAAGAAATAGAAGAGAAAGAGACGAATGGGGAGGACACGTCGGGGACAGTAGGGGGAGGAAGGGAAAGGGAAGGAAGGGGAAATCCGACGGTGAGGGGGCACTGTCGAAGAGTGACAAACACTGAAGTAACCCGATGTATTAGGATATGTGATGCGGCACAGCTGCTGAGCCAGGAGAATGCTGTGCCGTGGCGGCTCTGTGTGGATGTCTTCAAGCCCGTTCCTGGCTTCATGGCTCTTCTTGGCGTCACTGTGGCCCTTCTTGGTGTGCTTATGGTCATAATGATGCCTTGCCATCTCTCGTGGTCATTGTGATCGTCTCTCGGCGTCTGGCGTCTGCTGGCGAGCAAGAACTTTGTGCTCTCTTAGTCTCCTTTGGCGTTTTGCCTCTGAAAGTAGGGGGATCTGAGGAGGTATTATGTTGGTTTTCCTTGGAATGACTTATTGTTTCAGTGTCAATTAAAGACCCGTCTCTGTCTGTTGAGACTATAATAGAGGTGATAGTGTTTGGCATGGAGGGATAGGTAAGTACTGTACATTCCTCACTCTTTCTCTCAGTCTATACCTTCCAAACCTCGGCTTAACTCAGGCTATTCTCGTACTATATACATGATAGAGAGGTGGTCCACGAATGGTACTTAAGCCTTCCATCATGCACTTGAATCTCATGTGCCTTATATTTCTAGTGGTCCATGCCAACTATGTATTACAAAACTCCTTTATTAACAGAAAAAATTCAAATTCTTTCGAGATACAACTCCCCTCGAGACCTGGCACCCAGCCAAAAACATCTCCATTAACTTTGTGTCTTTATCTTTTCCTCCTTTACTTCAACCTGATGGTATCACTACCGACGTATTTATCTAACGTTGAACTCTTCTATAAAACCTTTGCTAAAAACTCCACCTTAGATGATTCAGGATTTCTTCATCCTGCTCCTCCCTATCTGACTACTTCCTTCGCAATAATGTTTTTTCATGCCCTCGAAAGAGTTATGGACATGATCCTATTGATCTCAGAAACTGTGCCTCCGAGAGTCAAACTCTCTCAACTCCGATGAAATATAATAATAAAATATTCAGCGTTAACATGGTTCTTTACAAAGAAAAATTTGTATACGGCAAGATCCAGCTCACTCAGTAGAAGCGGGTCGCCAAGACAAGGGCGAGGTACGCCTTGCTAGGCCGCGCCCAGGCCCAACAGTATCCCCGCAACCGGACAGAGTGCCGCCGTGGTACAGTGGAACCATGCGTGCTTTGGAGTCCGAAGGGTCTCCAAGCGCACGGGTTCGAATCCTGTCCACGGTCCGAGTGTAGGTTGGGCTTCCTCACTCGGGGCAACGGTTTCCTAGCGGATGGGCTTTGAGATAGGAGGTACCACAAAAAGTATCCCCTTTTGTCCATGAATTTCCGTGAAAAGCTCACATGGTATAAATAAGAGTGGGCCATATGGGGCCGCGCTCAGGTCCGAAGGATCACTCTACTAGAAGGCGAGGTGACCCTCCAGGTATACCCCTCCAGGCTGGCGTAACCACTCGCTAACATTAAAGCATAGAAGCTGACCCATACCAGCCCCTTGAGACGACACTAGTGCAGGTGAAGCGTCAGGCCAGAGGAACCACGGCCTACAATGGCAACCAGCCTAACGGACTCACAGAGGCAGAGGCACTGCACCTTGCCTTCAAAGAAAGCCTCACCCACACTAGCAAAGAAGCCCAGGCCAAGCCCTACACCAGGCGCAAGGTGAATGGGCTGGGTACCGCAGACCTCTCCAACTAAACCTCCTTGGCCGAGCTCCTGTCGCAGCGGGCGTGGCAATGCCAGTTTCTGGCCTCGGGAGGGGACTCATAACCTCCGCAGTGAGGAGGTTTCTTGAGGTTTCTTGCTTCCGCCGAGAACTTCCTCTCAGTGTTAACAAGTATACGCTACCCTGGCAGAAAACCTGGCGGGCTACCTCGCGTTTTAGTGATCCTTCGGGCCTGAGAGCGGCCACATGCGGCCCACTCTGCTTGGGTGCGGGCATACTGTTGGGCCTGGACGCGGCCCCGCCCTTGTCTTGCGACCCGCATCTCCTACTCAGTGAGTTGGATCTTAAGGCATACAAATTTTTCTCCGGGAGTTGAGTAGTCAAAGAATTTCATATAGACCAGTCAGAGAAGGTGAGACAGCACATATAAATTCAGTTAGAGGGTGATAGAGAGTGACTCTGTAGTCGTAGCTAGATGGCGGATAACTCGGAAGGTTCAAGAGCGTGGTCATGAGAGTAAATATTAAGTCGTTGCGCACTTAGACGCAGCATCCAGATTTGTAATGAAAATGAAAATAGAGAAACTAGGAGGAAAAAAAAATAAATACTGCCATTTACCTCAAACACCTGTGCTCAGGGCCGTTTCTAGCTTGTGGGGGCCCTAGGCAAGATGCTGTTTGGGGGGTCCCTAGATTTCAATTTTTCGTCGGAGCCCCTGGGTAACTTAGGAAATTTAAATTTTCCAAGCTACCCAGGGGGCCCCCTGGCGGCTTGGGGGCCCTAGGCAATCGCCTTGTCCGCCTATAGCTAGAGACGGCCCTGCCTGTGCTGATACTGCTGGAGCAGTTCCACGTTGATATTTATGGCCCCTTCCCCAGAAAGGGACTTCGAGGCTGGTGTATGAGCCGCCATATTCATTTTTACATTTTGAGTGAAGGCTGTGTGTGTAGCTGTAGTGCATGTAGTTTTCCGTGAACCGTAAAGGAAAAGGAGTTGTCTTTAGAGCTGCCCCGTTATTGTGTTGTGAGACACAAAGGCTTTAGTGAAAAGTTCACAGCAACCCTTGAACCAGTGATTTAGACCTCACTGGGAGAAATGATCTTTTCGGCAGGTATCTGCTCTCTCTCTCTCTCTCTCTCTCTCTCTCTCAATTTTTCTTGCAATTTTGTTTCTATAAATATTTTACTACATTTTTTTTCAATTTACTTAAATACATATATACAATCATCAACACAAACCTCATCAACTGTCTTATAATGTATTTTCTAATGCCAAGTGATGTCGGGTGAGGGAGGGCAGGAGTAGCAAGGCAGCAGTTGTTGTGGTCGTGACGCGGCGGCGGCGATCAGCTGGTAGTGGATGCGGCTCAACGGGTTCACGCAAGGACTTTAGACCCACATGGCATTACCGCTCGACACCAGCTTGCCTTGAGTATAAGAGGAGGAAGAAGAGCTACAGTTGAATTAATATAGCAGAGGTGAAAAAAAGAAACAATTAAATTCGTGTTTATGTAAAGCAAATATGACAGATTTACCTCAAGTGGCCTTGAGGTAAATCTGTTCTATGTTTCTTAGTAGTAGTGATAGTTTATTAACGTGCCTTCCACCACCTGCTTAGTGACCTAGAGGTTGAGTGAGGACTTACTACAATAAAGATGTTATTTTAGATGTACACTATTGTACTTTACAACATTAGTAATATGATAATTGCATACCATACCTTGTGCTCTTGCTGAGTTTTCGTTGTAAATTACCTTGGCCAACCTGGAGGTCCACAACGTTCCTCAGTACTGGTGTACTGGATCTGGTCCGAGAATGAGTTGGAGCCTTCTCTTCTGGGATCCTTTGCTTCTTTGGGAGGTTGTTGAACAGCTTGGGACCATTATGTAGGAAGCTGTTGTATAGGAGTGAATTGTGTGTGTGGTATGCAGCGTGAAGTGTTCTTCTATATTCTGTAACGTGCCCTGACAAATCTAGGGTGATGGTGAAACAAGATTGTCCCTCTCTTCTCTGATAGTGGATTTGGTACTAATCCCTCCAGTATCTTTCAGATGTATATGATATGGTACCGTGTCACTCATGGAGTCTTTGTAGAGAGTAGAGTCTTTCAGCCTCTCCCAGTAATTAAGTCCTTGAGCCTGCACTTGTTTTCTAGTGAACAACCTATGCAGTTGCTCCAATTTGCTGATATTCCAAATTTTTTTGTGGAGACCACAGCTAGCAGAGGTATTCAAGTTTGGGGAGTACTAGTCTTTTTCATAGAGTTAGGATATGTTCATGTGTTCTGGATTTAAAATTTATTAGTATCTAACCAGACATTTATCTGGCTGACTTGGTGATTGTGTCTATGTGTCCCAAGAAGGTAAAGTTATTGCTCATGAACTGCATTTTTTTTTTTAGGATAGTTCATTCACCAACCTTGTATTCTCTCCTCCTTTTCTGGCTCCATACCAAATAACATCAAACTGGTCTTCACTGAATGCTATGTTGTGTTTTGCCCAGTTGCATATGCTTTGGAGATCTCCCTGTAGAAACTGGGCATCTTTCTTGCAGGTTACTTTTCTGCTCATCCTCATGTCTTTGGTAAAGGAAGTCACTCTTAGAGTTGTTGATGTCCCTGTTTATGTCCCCTATCATGATTAGGAGCAAAAGTGGACCAGCACTGAGCCCTGTGGTATGCCGCTGAGGATGGTAAAGTTGTTGGATTTGACGCTGTTTATCATGACTACCTAAGTTTGCTCTCTGAGGAAGCTATGGAGCCATGTGCCAGTTTTCCCCCTGTATTCCCTTACCTTACAGGATTCTAAGAAACTGTCTTTCTGAGTTTCAATGAGATTTCCAAAGTTTTTGAAAAAGATATGGACACTTCCCTTTAGAAATTTCTGTAGACCCAATCTTATATAAGGGTAGGTTAGGTTAGATTAGTATCCTTGAGGGTGGTCCAGGAATGCACAGTCACAGCTAAGTTAGGTTAGATTAGTATCACTGAGGAGGATCCAGGGGATGCAATAGCATGTCTAGGTTAGGTTAGGTTAGGATCCTGCAGGGGGCAAGGAGGCACAGCCCCACAGTTACTTTAGGAGAGTTATGGTGTAAATCTAGAAATTTATTCTATCAGGGAAAAGAGAAAAAGTGGAATTAAGTTGGTGTGGGATCTATTTTATGTTAAGTATGATTCTGTAGCAGGAACAATTTATTATGATGAGAATTTTTATTATTATTTCTGTTCAATTGTCCTATTAAAAATTACGTACTCAATTTTTATTTGCTCATATACAACATCCCTCTTCACACTATAATTTTTTTTATTTGTTTTCCCTTTCCCCATGTGACTAATAAGTGTTCAGCATATGGTCAGAGAGTGAAGGTTTTGATGAGCAGAGCAAAAATTATACGAAAGTATTGATATCTCATCACATTTTAAGCTTCACTCTATAGGCTGAAAGAGGAAAAAATATCCCAATTTTTAGTTTGATGTCTACACTGCCTGGCACAAAGTTAAGACAGATGATCTTCAGAATTGTTTATCATTCTTTTAATTAAAAGTTAGAGTTGAAATACTCATCATAGTGATATAATACTTGGGGATAGATTTGAATTTATGTAGTTTATAGATTGAAACAAGTGGAACCAAGACATGTCTAAAAGAATTTTCAGAACATTTTTGTCTTACTGACTTCTGTATTATTTCAGATGGGAGACCGTGGCCCAGGTAGAGGAAGAGGGAGAGGAAAAAGAGGAGGGAGAGGTGCATGGGGAGGTTCTAAGAATGAGCAAAAAGTTACTACACCAAGTGATGGATTCTGGGCCTGGAACACTACTGGACCTGGAAGGAATCCACAGCGTGAGGCTGAGAGTATCACCACATCTCATGTTGCAAAGAAAGAAGAAAAAAGCAAGTGAGTGATAGCACTTTATGTATATTTATACCTCATTTTGTTGCCCAAGGGATTTGTCCCAGCTTGTGTGGGAATCAGCACCACATAAGTGGAGACAAAAGAGAAAAAAGAGAAGTGAAGGAAATAAAAATGGGTTAGAGCTGAGCACTTACAGGAAGTTGTGGCAGCAGCTGCTATTTAGTTTAAGCTAAACTAGCGAGGGCCTTCCCTAGACCCATAACCATTTAAGATGGTTATGGTGGTAGGAGCGTGGTATTGGTAGTACCATGTGGTTGATGCTGGTCTGAGTAAGTACTTGTTGTAAGTAGGTGAGATTGGTACTTGCAAGTCTGCTGAAAATGCATGAGAGGGAACAAGACTTACTCGTCCTTCTAATTTTATACCATGCAAAACAAATTATATGCGACATGTGCCATGATCTCAGTGGTTGCTAATTCCCCAAGAGTGCATAATTTTACAACTAATAAACTATAATTTCCTATTTACATAATATATACTGTCATACTATGTCATCATAGTTATGATAGGATTTAAGTCTATTGAGCTGGGAATCAAACATCTGGAGGCCAGCAGTAGGGGAAATTCTCCTTGGTGGTAAGATGGATCAGAGTTCTCTCATGAGATATGAGGTATCTCATCAGCACTGATGAGGAATTTATTACATCACTCATCACCTTAATGTGTGAAACTGTGACTATGCAGTCCACAAATGAGGAGGCACAATGTCTCACACAGTGAAAATAACACTGAGGGCCATGGTAGTGGTGAGGTACTTTGTGTGTTTGACCCTGGCCGTATTGTCAAGATTGAAGATCATTCACAATTTGCTGTTGTGACTTTTGACTTGGTCTTCATCAAAATTCCTATCTGAAAAGAATCTCAGCAAGTTGCTCTTTTTGGAGTACTTGACTTTTTCAGTAGTTTTCGTACATTTGCTGAATGCCTTTCCTAGTTAGCCTAGTCTGTTAATTGGCTCTTCTTAAGAATGTAGATGTTGTGGCAGAGATTAGGGATTATGCAAGATATGGCACCTCATGCAACAACACAACTTTTTTTTTCTTTTTTCATGTTGGTTGATTTACTTGTTATTTGGTTATTCTTGTTACTATTTATTTATTTATTCATTTATTTATTTTATTTATTTATTAATAAATGTCTTGTTGACCATATTTATATTTAAAAAAAAAATGGAATTTGTTGAATTAAAAAATACCCCTTTTCAGCTTTTGTCAATGGTGAGAGCTTATAGCTCTTGGTTCTGTTTCATATCCTCTCTAATAGTGATGTTCATGATGATGTTATATAAGATTTACCTCAAAAGATAGTACCAGTTTAAAATGGTTATCAATTTCTTCCATGTCAAATAATCTTATTAGTATAAGTATCTAACATCACTCTCCAGTTACCATTAATGTAGCAATGCTTGCTAAAACTGCTGTGGAATTGCCTCGCTAAAACTGCTTTGGAAGTGAGTTCATGTGAGAAAGCAAATATTATGCAGACACCTTTTTCCTTGTTATTTTCATTATGACTTTTGGCCTAAGTGGTCTAGTTTTATTATATGTTATTATTGTGCTGATGTTCATTACCACATAGACCTGGAGAGAGGAAGTTTGCTGAAGCCTGCCAGAAGATCCAGGAGTCCGTGGAACGTTACCTAGAGCGGCATGACCTTGCACAGGATACAGATGAAGATGAAGATGAGGATGACCTGGAGGAGGGAGCAATCATTGGTCAGTTATATATATGAGACATGTAACATAACAAAATTCTCAGGATCAGTTATCAGGAGAGAACAAGAAATTATGGATTCAAGCTTGAGAAAGTTAGCTTTTTAAAAAGAGATGGGAAAGAATTAACTCTCAGATAGAATGGTAGATGAAAGAAATGAACTCGTTTATCAGATTGTTAGTGTTGAATCATTAGGGAACTTTAAAAGATGAGATTTATAGATGAGGAAAATTGCTGTAAATAGGGAGGTGTGTTTCTTATTGGAACTGCAATGTTTTCTTGTAGCTTCCCTTATTTTGTTGTGTTCTTTCCTTTGGAGAGTACAAACTTAAATCCTCATCAATTGATCTTGTGTCAAGATCTTTTCATGATGAAGAATAACACATTAACTAATTATCTCTTTTACAATATTACAGGCTATAATAGTATCGTAATCTGTCAGTATTACCACTACTTTGCAATGTTCATTTACATGGTGTTAATACCTGGAAGTGTAGCGGGGCCAGTGTGGTAACTTTTGTAAACCTTGCAGACCGAGTGTACCAGAGTTATGGCCAAGGGACTGATGGTCGAACCCAGCAGTATCTACAAGAGGCTGTTAAGAGTGGTACCCTTGTTTGCCTTATATGCATTGATGGCATAAAGCGTCTTGACCCTGTGAGTAGGAAAGGCTGTATACTTTAACGCTGTGTGATGTACATACTGTTGAGTGTTGACTAGGATTATACATGAGAAAGAATTAGTCTGTGTGAAGTCATAATGTGTTTTGTTAGGTCATCATGGAAACACAGAGAAATATATTTGAAGATAGGGCAATAGCCACAAGAGGCTTTTTTTTTTCAGTATTCCACTGTTGAAATATCTTTTAATGTCTCTTTTTCTAAGATTAATTTTCTCTTTGTCTTTTCTGTAGAGTCTTTCCTTTTGATAGCACTTGCCCCATTTTTTACCTTCACATCTGCACACTAAAAATATCAAAGGAAAGCTGTGAGAGGTATTAGGAATCAAAGCTCTTTCAGGGGTCTCATGAAAAATATGAGTCTGTGAGGTGCACTAATCTGGCCATGATGATTACTGAGACCTGAATGAATGTTTGTCAGCTTTGACTGTCCTGTCACTACAGAATGTAAAGTTAACACAATTATTGATGTGGGAAGAAACTGTGATGCCATTATTTTTTAGATCATGCTGAATATCATATCACTGGAACTAAAAGAATGACTGGCTCTTTCCCAACAGATATGGAATTGTGGGGAGTGCTACAGCAGCTTCCACATTCAGTGTATCCAGAAGTGGGCCAAGGATAGTATCTTCCAGATGTCTGAAGCCCAGGCTGACAGTGTCTCTGACCCAAGGGCTGTTCAGGCCATGTCCAACCTTTCATGGTGCTGGTGAGTTAATGCTAATATCATATCAGGAACCTATCACTCATTTTGAATATGAAAATCAGTCTTAAGTGTCAAATTAGTTTATGATGATCTTGAAAGTTAAAGCATTCCTTGAAAAATATCGCTTGCCTTTTGAACTATTTAGTAGCAATTCTGTTCTTATTCTTTGTCTGCAGTCCTAAGTGCCGTAGCCAGTACAGCCAGAGAGCCATCCCTACCAGGTATCTTTGTTTCTGTGGCAAAGTAGCTGATCCAAAGTTTGACCCTTGGTTGCCTCCACATTCATGTGGAGAGATCTGTGGCAGGAAGCTGAAACCCTTGTGTGGCCACTCATGTCTCCTTCTCTGCCATCCCGGTAAGTTACTCATGGGCATCATTCTCATTTTTGTTCAGAAAATGCCAGTACTGAGAGCAGTGCTACATACAAGAGTTGGTTGTAGGACAAAAGTTAGGAAAAGTTCATCTGGATACTTTAATGCTGTCTTGGTGTTTCTTGATAAGAGATTTGCAGTGAGAAGGAAGACTTTTCTAAACTGTCATTAGGGAACTATAGACATGAAAAAAGAATTATAGCTTTGCACATATTCCAGGTCCCTGTCCTCCCTGCCCAAAGAATGTGAGTAATTCCTGCCACTGTGGCCAGCAGCCCCCCAAGACAAGACGATGCTCAACTAAGACATGGTCATGTGGCCAGCCATGTGGACACACATTAAGTTGTGGTCAACACTCCTGCCAGGAGCCATGCCACCCTGGGGAATGTTCGCCCTGCCCAAGGAAAAGCATGCAGCCGTGCTCCTGTGGTGGCAGTACTCAGCTTCGGGAGTGTGCTCAGCCTGTCTGGCACTGTGATAAGGTGCATTTTGTTCTGTTATGTTAGTTCACATGTCAAGGGAAGGATGTTTAAAAGACTTGGTTTCATTTTCTGATAAAACATAAAATTGCATTTCATCATTTATATCACTGACATCAATACTATGTTTAGGTGTGCAACAAGCAACACAGCTGTGGTCATCATCGCTGCCAGCAAGTCTGTCATAAAGGAAAGTGTGGTCCTTGTCCAAGCAGTGGGTTGCGAACATGTCCATGTGGCAAAACTTCCCACACTCTCCCTTGCACTCAAGAAATTCCTAGCTGTGGAGATACATGTGGAAAAGAATTAGCCTGTGGAGTTCATCTGTGTGCTGAGCGTTGCCACAAAGGAGCTTGCCCTACGGTATTGTGATTTCATATATCTTGTTTGGGGAGAGATCTTAACAATACATATAGGCTCATGTCACACTTAGTGAAGTACACCTTCTTTAGTGCTTGGTCAGAATGATGTGTGTGTGTCACTTGAGATTGTATACAGATGTAATCCATATTGAAGCATTTCCAAATTTCTGGAAATATGTTTCTGAATAATCTATTGATCTGTCTGTTAGACCAGACAAGAAAGGAATGCAAGAACATAAAAAAGTGAAGACTCCTGTCCTGGCCTGGAAGAGTTGCTAAGAATAGGCATCAGATATTGAGAGTGTATAGATATAGAAAAAATAAGATTAACATGTATATTAGATAGAAACCTCAAGACACTAACAATTAAGATGCATTCTGTACCTATTTGTTTGTGTCAAAGAAGCTGTAGGTTTATATTAGTTTTTATGTGACTGTTCTTCCTTTGATCAACAGTGCCTACAGTTTCGGGTAAAACAGTGCCGTTGTGGAGCTCGGGAAAAAGAGACAGCCTGCAGCAAAGAATTGGTGTGTGAACTCAAGTGTAAAAAGCTGAGAGACTGTGGCCGCCACACCTGTAGCAGGAAGGTAATCCTCCTTCTATTTATTTGTCTTAGTCTCAGTAGCTGCTGTTTGTACTATGTTGAAATCCTTTAGGAGCTTTTGTAGCTATTTACTTCCTTATCTTATCAGGAAATGGTGATTATGCAAAGAGCTTAAAGAGTTCTGTCTAGCTCATGAAAAATTAAGAAGAAAATTATACAAATTCCATTGTTAGAGTTCTTATTTTGACTTGAGGAGTTTGAGTGCCATTTTCTGCTTGTGGAGAAGACCCTCTCTAAAGTACCTAGGAATTGACTGACACTAAAGGTTTCATTAAGAGCATGCTTATAATGACCCAGCTTTAATATTAGTAACAACCTTTATAATCCATAGGTCCATATATACACTAAATGAAAATTGGTAGAGTAGTACTACTTACTATGACCTAAACTCATTATTTAAGTGGGAGATTTCAAGACATTTATCCCAATCTTTTGGATAATTCTTTTGAGCCTGTTCAATTTTTGTTATTGTTGCCCTTGGGTTATTTTCTCCTACATTAAAGAAAAATTAAAGTGGGATAGATATGGTATAATTTTTTGTACAAATGGAGTGGTGGATGATCATATTGTGAGAATGAAATAGTGTGTAGGTTAAGTTTATGTGAGCAAAGTTGAAGGTGTTAATAGAGGAAGAAGACTCCTTAGAAGGTGATAGGATGGGTAAAGGGATTCAGTAAAAGAGTAGTGTACATGCTTGGAAGAAGTATTAGTAGAAGCCAAGTGTTTAAAGAAGCAAGAAGAGAAGATCTATGCAAATAAGATAGAGGTGAGAGATACAAAGATGGTGATTCATTTTTTATTTATGTATGTATGTATTTTTCAAGAAGGACAAGCTTATATAACTGTTTTTCATTCTGAATGTCTATGTGACTGATTTTACTGTACCATAACCTTCTAATAAAGAAAGGAAAATAAATTTGGTGAGTGTAGCAGATATTGAGAAAATATGAATTATGAGAAGATAAGGCAGGCTGGATGATTACAAGTAACACTGTTTTATTGGACAAGAACAGTGCTGTGTTGGGGATTGTCCACGGTGTGAACAGCAGTGTGGTCGAACACTTGGCTGCCGCACCCACCGCTGCGGGAGCCGTTGTCACCAGGGGCCATGTTATCCATGCTCCATTACTCACACACTGACCTGCAGGTGTGGCAAGACCTCTGTCACTGTCCCCTGTGGCATCCACAAGACAGCTCGTCCTCCCAGGTGCTCTCAGCCCTGCAGGTGTGTGGCTTTGGATCAGGATGTGACTTGATTTTATTAGTCTTGAAATCTTGTGTTTGGAATCAGTGTAGTATTTTATTCTGTCTTCACACTTGTTAGCTTATAGTATAGACTATGATTAAGTACCTAGATCAAAGGTCCTCAAGCTTTATTGCTTAGTGGTACTTTAATGATATAGCTTAGACTTTGATAGCACACCATCTCTAAAGTCAGGGCAGTGTATACCGATACATGAAAAATTATGTGACATACTTGGGGAAAAGTTGTGATGCACTTCTGCACTGTGACACATATTTTAAGTATCACTGGCCTAGATATTCATTGCATGCACAACTTCTGCCTTTATTGCTCATTATGAAGATAAATGACTGGTTTTTCTGTGTTAGCATGACGTCATATGGCTTCCCTATGTAGATCCTTAGGGTTTATGTCTACTGTGTGTTTCATGGTCCTAATGTTGCCTTGATTTATATAAATTGCTTCTCAGACTTCTAACAAAATGTTATAGATTTAAAGCAGGCAGGAATAAAAATCACTGGTTGTATGATTTTGTGTGTGGATGTGTGGAATTCTTTATGGTTTGAGAATTACATGCTGCATTTAGGATATTCAGAAGTGAGAGTGTATGTATGTGATTGTGTATGTGGTGAAGAAGGGTCTGAGGCTTTGGTGCATTACAGGCGGCCTCCAGATTGTCACCACCCAGAACGGAAGAAGCACAAGTGTCACCAAGGGGCGTGTCCTCCTTGTTCTATGGTGTGTGGCCTTGAGCTTTCCTGTGGGCACAAATGTCCACGCTCTTGTCACCATGCAGTCCCTGTCAAGGTGAGGTGTTGGTGTTTTAAGTATCTGGTCCTAATGCCTCTCCCACATCACCCTTCCCCCACTCTCTCTCTCTCTCTCTCTCTCTCTCTCTCTCTCTCTCTCTCTCTCTCTCTCTCTCTCTCTCTCTCTCTCTCTCTCTCTCTCTCTCTCTCTCTCTCTCTCTCTCTCTCTCTCTCTCTCTCTCTCTGGTATATTTCAGTGAAACACTTTCATTCCCCACAAATTCCATTTCTTTATGGGATGTAAGTGACTTCAGTATTATATTTTGTATCATTCACTGATGTAATCTCATAAAAATAACATGATAGCTGTTGAATTTGTCAAGAAATCAGTTTTGAATGCTTAGTTCTGATTCTCTAAAAAATTTGCACTCTTTGTGGTCTTATGAATGCAGATGTTTGTAGGTTAGATTATCAATGTCATTGGTTTTACAGGTAGTAGACAATAAGAAGCGTGCTGGTCCTTGGGAGCCCATTGTTGCCCCTCATATTGAGATCCAGAAGCAGCCGTGTCCTCCATGCCAGGTGAGCTTCATGTTCTTTAGGTTGAGAAACATGGCTGTTTTTCTGGCATCCAAATATTTTCAGATACATTATTCTTTCATTGTGATGTAAGGGTGCAAGTGGAAATGTATCTCATCATTTTACCAGGTGCCTGTGCCCACAACATGCTTTGGCCGCCATGAGACTCCAGATTGGCCCTGCAGTGATCTGCGACCTTATTCCTGTGGGAGAAAATGTGGCCGGGAACTGGCCTGCACCAACCACACCTGCCAGCAGGAATGTCACACTGTGGAGGGTGCCCCTGATTCTGTAAAGGCTGGCACCAATTGTGCTCCTTGTGAGGCACTCTGTTCCAAGGTTAGTAGCCATTGTTTCTCTCTCTCTCTCTCTCTCTCTCTCTCTCTCTCTCTCTCTCTCTCTCTCTCTCTCTCTCTCTCTCTCTCTCTCTCTCTCTCTCTCTCTCTCTCTCTCTCTCTCTCTCTCTCTCTCTCTCTCTCTCTCTCTCTCTCTCTCTCTTTTTCCATAAAAGTTATGTAGAGCATCTTATCAGTGTTAGCTTGGAATATATATATATATATATATATATATATATATATATATATATATATATATATATATATATATATATATATATATATATGAGTCATATGTGAATGATAATGACTCTTTGAATTACTACATTTATGTCAGGATGAATCCTTATGTCACTTTAAATCTTGATGAATAACATGCATTGTATAGGTTACAGTGCAGATTGGAAATCGGTAAAAACTCCACAAACTATTACTTTTACTGGAATGCAAAGAATACTTAAATGCAAAGTACAACTGTGTATGTGTTAGTGTAATGCCTAATCCTATTGAAACCTTAGATGTCATGGAGTCATTAATTCTGATTCAGGTTGACAGAGATGAGATTGATTACATGAATCTGTGTATTACTGTACACACCACATGCTCAGGACCAAACCTGAGAGAGAGAATGAGAGTGTATTAGTCTAGTGAGACATTACACTTTGGTTATTTGGACTTGTGGAGTGGATGGCTGAGTGGCATTTATTTATTTATTTGTTTGTTTTATTTTTGGAGATGGATCAGAGAAAACTGGGAATGAAGGGATCTGTGAGGACTTCAGATATCAGGGCTTGTGGAGGGAGGCTGATGCCATCATTAAATTTTGGTGAACAAAGCCAATACATAAACATAAACATATATGAAACTTTTCTAAAGGATAATGGTGATGTAAGAAGTTTCTTATGTGATGCATGTATGACTTTAAAAGTTTCATAGTTTTCTTGATAATCTTCTATGAAATTACTGTATTTTAAGTGATCAGTATTTTTATTCTTTGCCAATTTATTGGATGTGTTGTGTAGTTCTTAGTCAAATATTTATCACTGAGATGTCAATCCCAGAGCAACATGGAAAGTGAAAATTAGTAAAGAAAGACTCATCCTTTTATAATTCAACTTTTTAGCCAAGGCCTGAAGGATGCACTCATGAGTGTGGGAAGCCATGCCACCCAGGGAAGTGTTCTGCTTGCAAGTTGTTGGTGAAGAGTAAATGCCATTGCACACTAACTTTCTTGTACTTGGCATGCCACTCCTTCACTAGTGGCACCCCAGAACAGAAAGAAGCAATGCAGAGTTGCAAGAACCAATGCAACAAACTGGTTAGTCTCCATTTTGTTTGATATATTTTCAGATTGAATAATAATAGAACAATTAGCTTTTGGGAATGTAGTTTCTACAATGAATGATAAAGAAATACAAGGAAACTAAAAAAATGCAGAAGAGAAAAATGATCAGTGAAGAGAGACTTTATTATTTCTTTGACATTTCTACCAGTTTCTTCGTTATTAATTTGATTCACACATTATGCTCTACAATAATGCATGATATAGAATGTTCTGAAATATTGCTTGGTGTGGGATGTCACATTTCAAGGAGAATAATTACAAGAGTGAGATGCAAGTCTCAATCCTTTCTTTTCACTCTGTAATGAAGAGCACAAACTAATCAAAATATATAGTGCTAATATAAGAACAAAGGTCTGGATGCTACTTAGAAAAATTAATTCAGAATTTAAGAACAGGAGTCTGAAGAGAATTTAAGAATCAAGTTGGTGCTAGAATTATGTTTTGCTAAATAATCACTATGATGAAGTTATATATAAGAATCATGTGTTTGACATAATAAGAAGATCTGAAGTTGATTGATATAAAATTCTTTTTTATCTTTTTCCATCTGTTGGCTTCTCTGATATTGTGGAAAATAGGTCTTCAGAAAGATTTGCAATGCAGGTATCATGTGGGCACCGGTGCAGCAAAGAGTGTCACAGTGGATCGTGCAGTGAGGCGAAGGACTGCCACAAGCGGGTTACCATTCGCTGTGCTTGCAAGAGGCTGCGTAAGGAGTATCCCTGCCCCATGGTGACAAGTGGGAAAGTAAAACTGGAATGTGATGGAATTTGTGCCATCAAATTGGAAGAAAAGAGAAAGGTTAGTACTGATACTGTATAACTATAATTTATTTTATATTATTGTAAGGTTTCTCATGTTAATTACTGTAGCCTGTGATCACTTTCACTGTATGGGTAGTGAACATAGGCTAAAAAGTTGTGTCCTTGCTTCCCTAGCAGGAGTGAAAAGCTAGCAAGGTTTTTCTCATGTGTATGTGTGTGTGAATGTACTGTAAGAGAATATTAACCCTTGTACTCCATTGATATAACGTAAAGAAATATAACCTTCAAACTTTACAGAATGTTATAGGAAAATATTTGCCCATTTAAATTAAATGTACAAGAAAACAAAGTTGTGTATATTAGTTGAAAAATACATATTCCTCTTTTTTTTTCTTTTTTTTTTTTTCTAGTGAGACAAAGCAATTGCAATTTAAGCCTTTTTTCGTACCTTGACCGGCATTCTAATGAGAACAATAGTAGGAGGAGCCAGGCACCCGCATACCTCCTGCAGCATGGCTATTTGTGATGTATACTCACCTTCACTTCATCATTTTCACTGCTGTTCTTTTCTTTATCTGTTCTGTATTTCTATCTGTTTCTTCATCACTGTCATCAGTACTCCTAGCATCATAATACTCTTATATAATCTCATCATCATGTCTGCTTGACCCATTAGAAAAAATCATTCATTGTGTTTCATCATTATTAGCCATTGTATGCTGTAAAGTTTTCATTGAAAGTATCAGCTTGTGCTGCCTTACAAACCTCAAACTAATAAAGTGGCAGACACACACACACACACAAGTTTATAAATTGATTAACGGAATGGATCAGGTGGATAATGAGAAACTGATCCTGAGAGAAGAATATGACATTCAAAGCACAAGATCGCATAGTAAAAAACTGTGGAAGGGAAGATGTCTGAGAGATGTTAAAAAATATAGTTTCCTGCAAAGATGTGTTGAGACTTGGAACAGTTTGAGTGAGGACGTGGTGTCAGCAAAGAGTGTGCACAGTTTTAAAGAAAAATTGGATAAGTATAGATATGGAGATGGGGCCACATGAGTGTAAAGCCCAGGCCCTGTAAAACTACAACTAGGTAAATACACACACGCACATGCACACACACGCCCTGTAGCTCAGTGGTTAGAGCGCTGGCTTCACAAGCCAGAGGACTGGGGTTCGATTCCCCGGCCGGGTGGAGATATTTGGGTGTGTCTCCTTTCACGTAGCCCTGTTCACCTAGCAGTGAGTAGGTACGGGATGTAAATTGAGGAGTTGTGACCTTGTTGTCCCGGTGTGTGGTGTGTGCCTGGTCTCAGGCCTATCTGAAGATCGGAAATAATGAGCTCTGAGCTCGTTCCGTAGGGTAACGTCTGGCTGTCTCGTCAGAGACTGCAGCAGATCAAACAGTGAAACACACACACACACACACACACACACACACACACACACACACACACACACACACACACACACCACACACCACACACACTTACTAAGGAAGATCTGATAGTGAAGGAGGTGAATTATAGTAAGAGAAATGAGGAAGTGATAAGTATGCTTATAACAGATGGCAAGAGGGACATTAATATTATAACAGTATACATACCACCCAGAACCAGTGCTTGGGAATATGAACAGTACCAAATGGTGATGAGAAATACTCTAGACAGAATGAAGCAAGAACTCACCAGAAAGGATAGAGTGATGATAGTTGGAGACTTTAATTGCAAAGAAATAGTGTGGGAAGACTACGAAGTGGTGAATGGTGGTGAGTGGGCAGAAGAATTGTTAAAGGTAGCAACAAATAACTTGATGACACAGTGGGTGAGATCACCAACAAGGTGCAGGGGACAAGATGTTGCAGCAAGGTTGGATTTGGTATTTACCAGGGAATCTCTCTAAAGAGGAAATTGAACATGAAAGTCCCTTGGGAAAAGCGATCATGATGTCCTAAGCTTTGAGCTGGATACAGAATTAAGCACGAATAAGATTGTGGAACGCAGGAGGAAAAATTAAATTATACTAGGGCAAATTATAACCATATAAGGGAATTCTTTAATGAAATTGACTGGTCCGTGGTATACCAGGAAAGAGATATGCAATTGAAGTACGATAAATTTATGGATTTGTATAACTCTGCTGTGAAAAAGTTTGTGCCATATTACAGAAAGAGGACTTTAAATAATAAACAGTGGTTCAATAGAAATTGTGAAGAAGCAAAAAAGAATAAAGAAAAGGCATGGAAGAAACTTAAAAAAAACAGTGATGTATTATCTAGAGAAGGCTACAAAACAGTAAGGAATAGATATGTTGAAGTAAGGAGAACAGCACAGAAGGAATATGAACAGAGGGTGGTGGAAAACTGTGATAGTGACCCAAAATGTTTTACAAATTCATAAATGGAAAACTAAATAAGAGGGAGGCAATAGAAAAGGTAATAACCAGGGAAGAAGTATATGAAGATGCTGGAGATATAGCTGAAATTTTGAACGACAACTTTTGCAAAGTGTTTACAAAGGAGGAGCATTTTATGGGAGGAAGGCCTATGGAAATAAAGCAAATGCAGGACATCATGGTTACTAAGGAAGATGTAAGGAAAATTATAAGCAATCTGGATATTAATAAATCAATGGGGCCTGATGGCATATCTGGGAGGTTGCTAAAAGAATGTAAGGATCAATTGTTGAACCCCATATTTGATATTGTGGAAACCTCCATACGAACAGGATTAGTCCCGAAAGAGTGGAAAAGAGCTGACATTGTGCCTATATATAAGAATGGTAGTAGAATGGAACCGCTAAATTATAGACCAGTATCGTTGACTAGTATATTGTGCAAGGTATGTGAAGAAGTAATTAAAGCTAAGTGGAGTGAGTATCTAGAAAGTGAAAACATTCTGAGTGAAAGGCAGTTTGGTTTCAGAAAAGGAAGATCGTGTGTATCCAATTTATTATGTTTTTATTCAAGAGTGACTGACATACTACAACATAGAGAGGGATGGGTGGATGCTATCTACCTGGACTTGAGAAAGGCCTTTGATAAAGTACCACACAATAGACTGATGTGGAAACTAAAGATGACTGGAGGAGTAAATGATAAACTAGCAAAATGGATGGAAAATTACTTAATGGGAAGAGAAATGAGAACAGTGGTGAGAGGAAGGAAGTCCGAGTGGAAGAAGGTAACCAGTGGAGTTCCACAAGGGTCAGTGCTGGGTCCCATCATGTTTTTGATTTATGTTAATGATATGCCAGTAGGAATTGACAGTTACATGAACATGTTTGCGGACGATACTAAAATTATGAGGAGAGTAAAGAATGTGGAAGATTGTAACAAGTTACAGGAAGATCTTGATAAAATATATGAGTGGAGTAAAGAGTGGCAGATGGAATTTAATATAGACAAGACCCATGTTATGAAAATGGGAAGAAGTAGATACAGACCAAACTGGGATTACAGGCTGGGTGATGAGAAAATTAAAGAGACCAATGAGGAGAAAGACTTAGGAGTAACCGTGCAAAACACTTTGTCACCGGAGAAACACATTAACAAGATTTTTTGGAAAACATACAACATGCTTCAAAATATTGGCCTTGCATTCCACTACCTAGATGAAGGAATGATGAAGAAGATATTATGTACCTTAATAAGACCCCAGTTAGAATATGCAGCATGTGTCTGGTCACCGCATATGAAGAAAAATGTGAAGAAGGTAGAAAGGGTACAGAGGCTGGCAACAAGGATGGTACCAGGACTCAGGAGTTAGACTATGAGGAAAGACTGAGGAAGCTGGGGCTGACCACATTAGAAGAGAGAAGAACAAGAGGAGATATGATAACTATGTATAAATTGGTAAACAAGATTGACATACTGGATAGAGAGTTGATAAAGGTGACCACAAGTAATCATCTCCGAGGACATGGAAAAAAGCTAATAAAGGACATCTGTCTAAATGACGTGAGAAAATACAGTTTCCTGCATCGTAGCATTGATAAGTGGAATAAACTGAGCACTCATGTCGTTGATGCGGTGTGTGTCAATCAGATGAAAGAGAGATATGACAGGAATGGACAAGGAGACAGGACACAGAGAGCTTAGCTCGGGCCCTGTAATACACAAATAGGTAAATACACACACACATCTTGTCTGTCTTCTTTTATTTTTCCCTAATTCCATCAATTTGCTTTTCTTTTTTTTTTTTCTTTTTTTCTTTTTCTCCATTAAATTCCATTTCCCAACTCTTGCTTTACTCATATGAGAAAGATTTGAATAAGGTATATGAGTGGAACCAGAGTTATGAAATGGAATTTAATGCAAAAAATGCAAAGTGATGGAACTAGGGAAAAGTAAAAGAAGACAGACAAGATCCTACACTATGGGAGGAGAAGAAATTCAGAAAACCAATGAAGAAAAGACTTGGGTATTACAATTAATGATAGTTTATCTCTGAAAAAATGTGTAAACAATATAGTTGGGGAAACGTATGAGTTACTAAGAAGAATGAAATGGGCATGTACTTACATAGATGAAGAGTTGATGAAAAATTGATAGAACATATAATTCAAATATGCTGCCCTTATTTGGTCACTACATAATAAAAAAGATATAAGGAAAATAGAAAAGATTGAAAGAGCTACAACCAAATTGTTGCCAAGCTGAAGAGATTTAACCTATGAAGACAGATTAAAAACACGAAAACTTTCAATATTGCAACAGAGGAGAGAAAGAGGAGGCCTAATTGCTATATACAGGCCATTGAGAGGGATGGACCAAGTTGACAAAGAAGACTTATTGGTGTGGGACTCAAGACGTACAAGGGGACATGGCATGAAATTGAAAAAGACCTCATTTAGAAGAGACATTAAGAAATATAGCTTCTCAAATAGAATCATAGAAATATGGAACAATTTGGATGAAATGTTGATTCAAGGAAGGAATATTCATGAATTTAAGGCCAAGCTGGACAATTTTATAGATATGGAGACAGGACAACACAAGCATAGTTCTTCTGCTATTAAGCACAACTAGGTAAATACACACACACACACACACACACACACACACACACACACACACACACACACACACACACACACACACACACACCAGGTAGTGTAGTGGTTAGCATGCTCGACTCACACTTGAGAGGGTCCGGGTTCGAATCCCGGAGGCAGCGAGGCAAATGGGCAAGCCTCTTAATGTGTGGCCCCTGTTCACCTAGCAGTAAATAGGTACGGGAGGTAACTTGAGTGGTTGTGACCTCGCTTTCTCGGTGTGTGGAGTGTGTTGATGTGGTCTCAGTCCTACCCGAAGATCGGTCTATGAGCTCTGAGCTCGCTCCGTAATGGGGAAGACTGGCTGGGTGACCAGCAGACGACCGAGGTGAATTACACACACACACACACACACAAGGAGAGGAGAAAAGTAAACAAAGAGACACTAGGCTGGAGGAGGTGAAAAAAACAATGAAGAAGCACACAACAGCTTTAGAGAAATAATTAAACAACAAGAAAAAGAAAAGAGTGAGTTGGCCCAACGGGAGATTGTTAAAGTCTTACAGCAAGAGGAGACAATGGGGAGAAACATTGCAGAAAAGAAAAAGTGTGTGGTAGTGAGTGGATTAAAGGAAGATAATATAAGAAACTGACAGTAGAGAAAAATTAAGGAGGAAGAGAAGATTAAGACCATGTTGAATAAGATCTCGGAAGAAGAAAATGCATTTGGAGAAGTTGAGGAATATATGAGATTGGGAAAGTATGAAGAAGGAAAGTCTAGAGCCATGAAGATAACATTAAAATCCCAAGTAGCTGCTGAGCATGTATTGAGAAATGCATGGAAGCTGAAAAATTCTCAAGAGACAAACATGATTTACGTAAGAAGACTAAGGAAAGGACTAAGATGAGAGGAATGGTGACAGAGGTGAGAGAGAGGAATGAGGCAAGAACAGAAGAAGAGAAGAAGTTTTTTTGGAAAATAAGAAACGACAAAGTGTGGAAGTGGTGGACAAAAGAGAGGGAGTAAAAGACTAGACAAAGGAGCAGATAAGGAAGAAAGACATAAGAGTATCATATACTAACATAGACGGCTTCCTATCAAAAAGATTAGAGTGTATGGACCATCTGATAAGGGATAAACCAGATATTATGTTTATAGTGGGGACTAAATTGAGACCGAATATACAAATAGATTGGTTTGGAGGGGGAAATTATAGAATGTGGAGAAAAGATAGAGTGAATAAAAGTGGAGGTGGAATAATTGTGTTAACAAGAAAAGACTTAATAGTGCAAAATGTGTGCCTTGGAGGAGACGAGGAGGAAGTGGTGGGTGTGGTGGTGACTGATGGAAGGCAAGATATCAATAT
This sequence comes from Portunus trituberculatus, assembly GCF_017591435.1. Lineage (NCBI taxonomy): Eukaryota > Metazoa > Arthropoda > Malacostraca > Decapoda > Portunidae > Portunus > Portunus trituberculatus. Next base: position 24,962,692 of record NC_059298.1, on the reverse strand, counting down.
TGTAACTGTGTATGTACCACCAAAAACAAGTGCATGGTCAAATGATCAGTATAATAGTATGGTGGAAAGCACATTGGAAAGAATGAGAAATGAAGCTGCAAAGAAAGCAAAATGGTTATAGTTGGAGATTTCAACTGTAAAGACGTCAATTGGGAAGAATTTGAAGTGGGAATGGTGGAGAATGGGGTGAGCAGCTATTAAATTATGTGGTGGGAAATTTGATGACACAGTGGGTGAGGCATCCAACAAGGGAAGGAGGGTGATGCCCCGTCGAGACTGGACTTGATATTCACAAAGGAGTAAATCTAGAAAATGAGATTGAGCATGAGTGTCCTTTGGGGAAGAGTGATCATGAATTATTGAAATTTGAGGTAAAGGTGGGGTTCAGCAAAGATAATGAAGTTGGATACAAGGAGGAATGCCTAAATTATGCTAAGGGAAGATATAAGGAGTTGAGAAATTACTTTGGAAATGTGGATTGGTCCAAAATGTACCAGGAAACAAACATGCAGTTAAAATATGAAAAATTTATGGAAATATATAGTGAGGCCGCAGAGAACTTTGTGCCAAAATATACTAAGAAAATCTTAAAGGGAGATCAATGGTTTAACAAAACCTGTGACAAGGCAAAAAGGGAGAAGGAAAAGGCATGGGAAAAATACAAGAGAAATAATGAGGAAGTGGAGAGAGAAGCATATAGGAATGCAAGAAATAAATATGTTCAAGTGAGAAGGGCACAACAAGAATTTGAACAGAGAATAGTGGAGAATTGTGAAAGTGATCCCAAAATGTTTTATAAATTCATTAATGGTAAATTACAGAAAAAAGAAACAGTTGATAAATTAAAGGTTGGAGATTATATATATGAAGATACAAGTGTCATTGTTGAAAAATTGAATGAGAATTTCTGCAAAGTATTCACAGAAGAAACACAATTCAATCGACGGATGTTACCTGTGACAAGATGGATGCAAGAAATTATAGTAACAAAGAGTGACATTGCAAAAGTTTTGAGTCAATTAGATGTTAACAAGGCAATGGGACCAGATGGTGTGTCTGGAAGAATGTTAAAAGAATGTCAAGAGCAGTTGCTAGATCCAATTTTAGATTTAACAAGAACATCTATCAACACGGGACAGGTGCCAGTAGAATGGAAAAGGGCAAATGTAGTACCAATTTACAAAAGTGGATGTCGCATGGAACCATTGAATTATAGACCTGTTTCTTTGACCAGCATTATGTGTAAGATATGTGAAGAAGTGATCAAAAGCAAGTGGTGTGAGTTCCTGGAAAACAAAGAAATACTAAGTGAGAAACAGTTTGGCTTTAGAAAAGGGAAATCGTGTGTATCAAATTTGCTATGTTTCTACTCAAGAGTGGTCGATATTTTACAAGAGAGGGATGGATGGGTTGATTGTGTATACCTAGACTTAAAAAAAGCATTTGATAAAGTACCACATAACAGATTGATGTGGAAGTTAAGTAGTATCGGAGGAATAAGGGGAAATCTGACGGAGTGGATGAGAAATTATTTGACAGGTAGAGAAATGAGGACAGTAGTGAAGGGAGTGAAGTCAGAGTGGAGGAAGGTAACCAGTGGAGTTCCCCAAGGTTCGGTGCTTGGTCCCATCATGTTCCTGATCTATATAAATGACATGCCAGAGGGAGTGAGAAGTTATATGAATATGTTTGCAGATGATGCAAAGATTATGAGGAGAGTGAGGAATATGCATGACTGTAATATACTGCAGAAGGACTTGGACAAAATATATGAATGGAGCAGGACGTGGCAAATGGAATTCAATACCAACAAAAGCTGTGTAATGAGAATGGGTAGAAGTAAATATAGACCATATAAAGACTACCAGCTGGGGGAAGACTGTAATTGAAGTCAGTGAAGAAAAAGACTTGGGAGTGACTGTACAGAGTAATCTGTCTCCAGAAAAGCACATTAATAGAATATTTGGAAAAACGTACAGCATGCTCCAAAGTATAGGATGGGCATTTAATTACCTGGATGGGAACATGATAAAGAAAATATTGACCACCCTGATTAGGCCACAGTTGGAATATGCATCAGTAATTTGGTCACCATACATGAAGAAACTGGAAAGAAACTGGAAAGAGTGCAGAGGTTAGCAACAAGAATGATACCAGACTTTAAGGAGGTACCGTATGAGGAGAGGTTAAATAGGCTGGAATTAAGCATGTTGGAAGAAAGAAGAGTCAGAGGGGATATGATAACAATGTTCAAAATAGTACATGGAGTGGACATATTGGATAGGGAGAACCTGATCACGATGGCATCCACCTAAGAGGACACCCAAAGAAAATACTGAAGGATTCCTGCACGAGCGACATCAAGAAGTATAGCTTCCCGTATCGGATTATTGATGCATGGAACAAACTGAGCGTGGATGTGGTGTGTGCGGCGAGTGTCAGTCAAATGAAGGAAAAATTGGACAAGTGTGGACAAAGAGACAGGACATAGAGAGCTATGGCTCGGGCCCTGTAATCACAAATAGGTAAATACACACACACACACACACACACCGCGTAGTGTAGTGGTTAGCACGCTCAACTCACAATTGAGAAGGCCGGGTTTGAGTCCCGGTGCGGCGAGGCAAATGGGCAAGCCTCTTAATGTGTGGCCCCTGTTCACCTAGCAGTAAATAGGTACGGGATATAACTCGTGGGGTAGTGGCCTCGCTTTCCCGGTGTGTGGAGTGTATTGTGGTCTCAGTCCTACCTGAAGATCGGTCTATGAGCTCTGAGCTCGCTCCGTAATGGGGAAGACTGGCTGGGTGACCAGCAGGCGACTGAGGTGAATTACACACACACAGTATATATTGACCTGGTCCTGTTTGAGCTCATCCACAGTGTGATTCTTCCACTCCATCTGTACTATAAAATGACAGCTTCAAAGCTTATTTACTGTATCTATTCTCTGTTTAATGAATGAAGATTTCACCATTGAAAGAGACAAGCTGGAGATTTTGATTACTAATCCTAGCCCTCATGTCAGTATTACTTGTAGATAATTTTTTTTTTTTTTTAATATAGCATATCAAGTTAGAAAAGAAAAACAAATTGCATGTGCTACAACATTTCTTTTATTTACAAACATATTTGTTTCAGTTAAGTGAAGGTGGTCACTGAAATGAGTAGGATGCTTTTTATATTTTTGCACAAAGAATACCATGATATATAGATGGTTTGTGTTTAAAGAGGTGTAATACTTTGTGTTGTTACATTTACTATATTCAATATTTTCTTGTACTATTAAAATGAAGATTATTGAAATCCTTGTAAATTAATTATTTGCTTCAGGCACAGGAGGAAGAAGAGAAAAAGAAATTGGAAGAGGAGCAAGCTAAGCAACGGAAGGAAGTGGAAGAGTTTGAGAGGAAGTTGGAAGGGAGAAAACACCGGCGACGAAACAGGCACCAGATAGAGCCAGAAGTGGAGCCTAGTCTGTGGCAGAAGCAGAGCCGACTACTGCTTGGGACAGCCATTTTGGTGGCATTGGTTGGCTTTACCTTCTACCTGCTCACATCTGAAGACTAAGACACAGTGAGGAAAGCAGTGATGCACATGGTAGGATGCTGCGCACAAGAGGAGTTTGTACCCACACACTTACCATGTGACTTGACTCCCATGATGTACCGGCTGCATTGCTTTCTCCCAGCAGCAGTTGTCCTTCATTTCTAACAAACTATAGCAAACTGACAAGAATTTTGTGCACTGCTGCAGATAGGCAGCACAGGGGAAAATGCTCTTATAGAGACATGGTAGACACTGACCAGCAGTCATATTACAGCATGGGGAAAAATAAAACATTTGTTTGAAGCGAGCCTAAGAACAGATATGAGTGCTGGCAGGACAGCTGCTCAAATCTCAGATAAGGACAGTAAATTATATACTGTGATATTTTGATAAGAGGATAATGATTAGAGGTTAATGCAGGTTAATGGTCAGTCTAGATTTATTTGAAATTATTTATGATTGCTGTATTAGATCCTTGATTTTTGTCTTGCACGAAGGCAAACTTGTGGGAATAGTTCCTAGCCTTCCACTTTTCTTCCCATATTTTTTTTTGTAAACCATCTTACCTTCCAGTCTTTGGGCTGAATATGACCTTCACTACACAAGCAGTACACAGAAATAGACACCTTAAGTGATGGTGAATGTGATAGCATTACTTTTTAACATTAAAAGGCAGTAAGATGTGTGAATGTTAGTATTTGTTATTATTCTTTTTATTTATTTTGAATGATTGAGCTTCTTTCCTTTAGATTTGATTAATAAGCCCTTTTTATTCTTTAATGTTATCCTATTTATCAGAATGAGAAGTCTGCCCATGATTTAATGATACCTGTCACTGTGTATGTGTTAGTAGTTGAGGTTTTATCATAATTTTTATCCTCATTTTGAAAGATAGGTTCATTGTATAGTTTGGTCAGCTTTAGTTTCTGGATGACAGCTTCCTTCTATGCTCAGTTATGTGATGTTCCTGATCTGCTGTTTTTTTCTGCTTCAAAACATAACAACTAAACAATCTTTTGTTGAATATCTTTATTTCTTTATGTGTGATATGTTGCTCCCTATGGGAGCATGCCTCAAGTAAGTGGTCATGGCAGAGGTTTCATCTCTCCCTATTAATACTCCCTTCTCACTATTTATCAATATTGGCAGAATACTCTTCCTTAAACCCCTCCTTACATCCATTATGCTGCATAGAGGAAATAAATGCACCCTAACAAGTCCCTATTCACAAGCCAGTTTCATTGTTTATTTATTCATTTACATGTGATTTCTATTTTATGTTCCTCATCAAACTTAGTGGAGAGAGGAAATTTTTTATAGAAAATCTTGCTCCTCTGATTTGTGTTTTTCATTTTTCTCTGAAGTTCAGAAATTTTCAGCATGTTATTAGAAATGCAAAGTGAGTAGTTTTATACAAACTTGCAGTAAAAGAATCAACTAGAGGTGCCTATAGTTCAAACTGAATTGTTAAAAAGTGCAATGCAAATTATCCACTATGGAGATATATAATGTCTAGTTAATCACCTTCACACTGTTTTCTTCCTGTGGGTGTCCATAGCACAAAACCAAGGCCTTCATGGGTTCCTATCGTGAGGGTAATAAGTAACATTGCCTAAACACTGTTCAATAATGTACTCAACATCGGATGATATCCTAATTATTTTGTTTCCTTATCTTTAAATAATTCCACATCTTAGTGCAATTAGCAGCATATTTCTTTGTTACAGAGGATCATTTCATAACAATGGTTTGTGTTCAGTGAGACACACTGGATAATCTATGTTATTTCTTGGATTTAATTTCTTTTAGAAGTTTTCAACTTCAGTGCTATCTGGATCAAAAGTATGATGAGCAGTAGCCATGCATAGATGCAGCAAATTTGTATCAAAGAAAACACAAGGGTCTAGGATACAAATAATGGAAATGTGATTATATGATTTCCTGTGGTGTGAATAGAGTGGGTGGGAGAAAATTAATGAGTATTCCTATACAGAAAGGTTGGTATACCTAATAAATAACGAGGAAGGAGTTGTGGTTGAGATGATTTTTAACATACATTTATGTAGCAACTGAAATTCTTATCACAAAGGTACAGAACACTGCCAACTTGCCCATCACTATGACTAACTATCATGAGGTCATGGGAACAGCAGCAAGGATTATAATTTTTATATAAATGTCTTTACAAAACCAACTCTTAAAAGTGCTACCTCAGACTACTATTTTATATATATATATATATATATATATATATATATATATATATATATATATATATATATATATATATATATATATATATATATACAATATATTTTATTTGTTGCTGGACAAACCATGATGGGCCTGACCCATGTCTGTTCTTGAGGAGACTGCATCACTGGTAGTGTTGGTCCATGCCATCATCTCCAGCTTTTGTTTATATACCGTGAAAATGTGAATTCTGACACCATTCCTATCTTGGATACAATTTTGTATTTTTTTTTCAAATATAATGTTTGGGTATTAAAGCAATGCCAGTGCTAATTACATAACTCAGTTTTATTAATGAGCTTACTCTATTGAAAATTATATTAATGTTACAGAAAATATCTACATTATTTATGAAGTTCATCACACTTGTGAATTCTGAAGGTTAACTTAGCAATCCGATGTCATTCAATTTCTTCAGAAAAATATATGTCATATTTACAGTAAAACCATTTGCACCATAAAGCATCTAAACTGTTACTTGATAGAATTCAATGTTACTTTTTACATGTTGTCTCACTTCTCTGCACACATGATCACTATAATGAACACACAGTGTACATGATAGGTGAGCTTGTCCTTAGCCTGGCATTTCATCCTTTCTCGAACTAGAGTAAAGAAGTTTTGTTATAAATGCATATTGTTGTACAATACATTTAATAAATAAAATACAAATATTATGTTGTAGGTAATTTTCCCAACTTTTGGGCTGCTGAAGCTGCATTTTCATTACTAAGCATTTGAAGTTCCTGGAATCTCTCTGAGATGCGCTGTGTCACCTGTTGAAGAAAGAACAGTCACTGTTTATGTTGTAACATTAAAAAAAAGAAGAGAGAGAGAGAGAGAGAGAGAAAAAAAAAGGCTGACTAAGGAATGTACACCACACAGGAAACCCATCTTAAAATGTTCTCTCACTATTACCACTCCAATCTTTTGTGATTATATGGATGCAAGGTTAGCTTCTGAATACATTTCAATTAAGAAATTACTAATTGCTGATACAAATAGTGCTTTACAATTTACAAGCTATATAGGCAACGTGTTTCTTGTATCCACAAATTTCTTCACTCTGGTACAGATGAAGATGTTCTTTTGCTACCCTACAAGAGGCTCTAAAGCTTACCATAGTTTAGTATTTTATAAATTCGGCCAACTTACAACATTAAGAAATTACTCAAAGTCAGAGAAATTAGATAAGATTCTGGGTTTGCCCCTCCCTCCTTCCTCTCATCTTTACTCTGTTTACCTCTCTACCTCTCTAATGCAATAGTTAACCAGTACTCTCAATCATTCATACATTTTGCTGGTAAACTCAGGAACTCCCTATCTGCTTCTGTACTTCCAACTTCCTATGACGACTTCATTTAAGAGGGGGAGGTTTTCAAGACATTTATTCCTTTCTTTTGGCTAACTTTCAGACCTGCTAGAGGATTGGCAACTAAGTGGGCCTTTTCTTTTTATTTAACTCTTTATGTTGTCCCTGGCCAGCTTTTCCCCTCTTACATGAAAAAAAGGAGGTATACAGCATAAATTTAGTTGTGACTCTAGTCATTGTCAAATGGTGGAAAACTTGAAAGATTGAAGAGCATGGACACTAGAGCAGGTTAAATCATTGCACACATACATGCAACATCCAGTTTTGGACAGAAAGTAGGGATAGAGGAAGCAGGAGGGAAGGGAAAAGGGGACTTCTGTCAGTTACCTCAGAAACTTGTGTTTCAGTGAGGAAAAGATGAGATTTAGTAGAAGAGAGATTGTGTTCTTGTGTCTTTGATATCACTGTGTCTAAAAACAAAATTAAGCTGAATCCTGCCATGCTGAAAGTCTGTTTTTTTCATAAAGGAAAATACCATCTACAATATTTATGACCTTATAAGTATGGATTAGAAAAAATCATATTCATCTACATGTTTTGCTCCTTTCTGTCAGGCAGTTTTAGTGGAAGCATTCAATCATAATGAGAAAGAATTTACAAATTTGTGTGATTCTATTGCCTCCATGCACATGTTTGAATGGTGAAATATCTGAATAAAGTTGATGTGATTTTAATTTCTTAAAAGTAACACTACTTTTTGCCGAGAAAGACTGATAATATCATTGTATAAAATTATCCTGAGATATTCATCCCATTTAATACACCTGGCAAAAGCAGCAGAATAGAGGCTGTAATCTAACCTTGGTGTACTTCTCGACACAGTTCTGCGTACAGTTCTCCTCATTTGCTCTGACGCTGCGAGAGGTGAAGTCCCACACACAAGCATTGAAGCAGCTCTCACTCAGTTTGTTGTATTGCACCAGGAAGTCCCGGAACTGTTTCACCTGCATCTCAGCCTGAATCTGTTCGCTCATCCCAGTAGCATCAAAGGTAGCCATGGTGCTGGTATCTGGGGAGGAAGAAAATGTGTGATGGATGGAAGGAAGTGGAGAATATAGAATATAGACATGGGAGGAAGGTGAGATACATAGATGACAGGTGGAGGATAACGTGGGAGTTAAGGAGCGTAGATAAAAGCAAATTATCTTGAGAATATTGTAAATACAATGAGAAATTGATCAAGAGTAATCATGAGAAGGAATGGCTAAGAATTAAACCCATGGACATGTTACTAATCATATCAAGACTTGCATTCTTTAACATTTCAGTGCCTTTTGAGATAGGGTTTTTTTAAGTGACCAATTAACAAATGTTGCACATATCAATGACAAAAACACATACAAGAAGCTAAGTCATCATATCTGTACCCTTTCAGAACAATATCTAACCCCTCCATTACTGGGACACATTTTTACCTTAAGATTTGTGTACAATTAGACCATTTTATTGACATTAGAAAGGATCCATGGAGATCAGAAGATTATTGCCCACGGTCTTCACTATTTTAATCCCCCACATAAGTTTCTGAAGCTGTATAAAATTACGAAATAGTAAGCAGAATGAATATGAAAACACGTCATAGTACTCAGAGGTTAAGAGAGAAAAAAAGCCATGAGGAATGTTCAGTCCAATAAAACCACAGAGGTCACACTGAAATTTGGCTGGCCTAGACTATCCACCTTTACAAAGATGACGGCTTTCATATGAAGACCGGGAGCAGACAAATGGAAACAAATACTCTCACTTCACAGGATTACGAGGGAGCCGTGTGAGGGCCCGAACAAAACGTGAGGTAAAACTAAAAGTCCTGAAAGAAACTAGCATTGGGAAAATAAAAAAATAAGGAAAGATATAAAGACAATGAAGGAAAAAAGAGAAAATACTCACTAACAGAGAGAGAGAGAGAGAGAGAGAGAGAGAGAGAGAGAGAGAGAGAGAGAGAGAGATTAAAAAGGATTAAATCATCCTCAAATTAAGTCATCACAAGGGAGCCGTCTTCCAATGAAGTAATTTGTCCTGCTGCTAGGCAACAAAGGCCATATAGCTGCTAGTGGGGTTCGAATCGATGCCCCGCAATCTACCACCATCGTGGCAGAATGCGGCGCCTTAATCCGCGTGACCACTAAGGTCACGAGAGAGAGAGAGAGAGAGAGAGAGAATGGATACAAATATTTAACGGAGAAATAATAAAGAAGGATGAGAATACGGTGAGTCAAGGCCTACATTACACATATCCAAGTAATACCTTCCACTCACTCTTCTTCTTGGGGGTTTGTTGGGGTCTTCCACTCACTCGTCACGCTTCACAGATACCTCTCAATGTTTACTTGCAGCCGACAACCACCGCCACGACACGGGGAAAGGGCAGACTCACACGCAGGACTGTCATGACTCATTTGAGCAAGAAATTTCATCGGTTTAACAATTTTCTTTCTACTGTATTGATAATATAGGAATTTCTACCACCACCACTACTGCTAGGTGCTACTGCCTAAGTACTACGACCACTACTACTACTACTACTACTACTACTACTACTACTACTACTACTACTACTACTACTACTACTGCTACTGCTGCTGCTACTGCTGCTACTACTACTACTACTACTACTACTACTACTACTACTACTACTACTACTACTACTACTACTACTACTACTATTACGATTACTATAACTACTACTACTATTACGATTACTATGACTACTACTACTACTACTACTACTACTACTACTACTGCTACTACTACTACTACTACTACTACTACTACTACTACTACTACTACTACTACTACTACTACTACTACTATTACGATTACTATAACTACTACTACTATTACGATTACTATGACTACTATTACTACTACTTCTACTACTACTGCTGCTGCTGCTACTACTACTACTATTAATACTGTTGCTGCTTATAACTTTGAGAGAGAGAGAGAGAGAGAGAGAGAGTGTGTGTGTGTGTGTGTGTGTGTTGGGGAAGGGGGGTTGCTGTTCGGGGAAAGGGAGGAAAGTGGTGAAATTCTCATGGGAATATTAATAAAATAACAGGTTTGCACCCTAACCTGTTATTATTCATTAAAATATTCGATGTTTATTAACTATATATCCTTTTCATAGACAGAGAAGGAAACCTGTATTAGGTAAATACATAATCTGTCATATATCAGAAAATTCTTTAGGTGCTGAATCTTACCGCGTTGACACGTCGTCTGCTGGCGGCGTAACATCTTTTGATTAATATTTTTCCTTTTTTAAAAATTGACTATTCAAAGAGTTTCTATCAGTATTAAAATTAGAATGTAACTCAATAAAGCTATTTGTTTTATTTTCATCTCTTTTGATGAAATTATAATTTATATTCTTTTTATTAAGAGGCATAATTAAGTTATGAAAATTATTTAAATTGATACTTTCATAAAACAAAAAGCTCCGGATTGAATTAGTATGCTATTTCTTATGATTGTAAAATTAAGGATAGAAGATATTGAGATAGTATATAAACAAACATTTCAGGAAGTGTATCACCTAAGAGAGAGTGACAGTGATGGCGGACGTGGAGGATGCGACGGCCCCCGGGCTCGAGAATGTGACCCAAGGATCTTTCAATGATTCCCAGGCAGCCGTTAACGGGACGGGGAAGGTGCCGTCCACACCCGAAGGGATGGCCCTGGCTTACGGCAGCCTGGTGATGATGGCGCTGGTGCCCATCGTGTGTGGCGCCTTCCGCTCCGTCAAACACCAGCAGCAGCAGAAGGTAACAGCTGCTGACTCGTCCCACCTCTCCCCTGGCCTAGGCCATGCCCTCGCTATACCACGGGGTGCTTTATTCATGCTGCACACTCCCCTGCATTTCCCAGTGCCATCACGCCCCGGCACTGCGCTGGTCAGGGCACCACTCTCCGCCCGGAGGTGTGTAATGCGGGTCCTGAGGTGCTGCCGCCCAGGGGAACGTTAGGCATGTCATAGGGTAGTTATAATTCAGACCGTGACCGCAGCAGTAGGCGCTTAAGTGCCATGGCTCAAAGCCGCGGCTTGGCCCTCGTGTGAGTCGCGGAACAGCGGAAGTGGTACGTGGCGTTATTTTGATAATTTGTTTAGGTGTTCTAGAGCAGTATTCCTGCAGGGTAGTTGCTACCCTGGGACATCATTAGCACTATTCGCATTTCCTTCAAAGACTGAAGAGACTAAAAAAATTAGTTCTCTGTGGTTTGAGGAGCTTTGTGCAAGAGAGTGTAATGACGTTCCTTGTAACCACTACATGAGAACACTTCATAATGTTGTGTTTTTATGTATAATTATTCCACACTCCCGTCCCACCAACCCCAAACACGCATGATGGGGTGGCTGTTAGGAATCGGGAGTTTTTGATGGTGACAGGAATTCAGTGAAATGTGTCGAAAATCTACGGGAATTTATCTTAATATTCCAGTTTTTTAACGCAACTTAACCTAATCTATCGTTGCGATGAGGCCTGTGTCTCTCACCTGGTTTACTCACCTGGTTAGCCACCCTTAGCTCCCAGACCAGAAAAATACAATGAAGAGTAGGAAAAAGGGTACGCCAATCAACTTTAGATGTAGATTACTGGATGATTGTAACAAACTGTAAGTGGACTGGAATGTGTACCCATTGAAACTGTTCAGAAATGCAGGATATATTATTGTGCAGCAAACAGTAGCACATGTGTGTATGCATATTACTCCACAAAGTCGTACAGAATGTCACCTAAATGACTGTGAAGGGCTGATTTGAAGGATGGCAGCGAGTTCAGAGCAACAACATGGTCAGGCAAAGAATTCCATAAACGGACACACCGGAATGAGAAAAATCGATATCTAAGATTCACTGAACTGTACTGGTGAGCTAATTTAAAATGGTATCCACGAGTATGTGCATGTGGTGTTGTGATGAATAATCTTTGGGAGAGATAGAACACTCAGAGTGGAAGATCTTCCAGTACTTTATTATGTCAGCACGAGTAAGGCGTCCACGTACAGAGTAGAGGTCAAGAGCTAACAAACGCTCTTTGTAGGACAGTCCAGTCATTCCGTCTATGTGTCGAGTCCACGACCTCTGAACACTTTCTAGCATCTTTAGGTCTCCAAGATAACATGTGTTCCATAGGCATGAACAGTATTCTAGTAGTGGTCTTACATGTGTAATAAACAGATTTAGCATAAAATTCTGTGATCTACAAATAGTTGCTTTTAGTAAATTTGCTGCCAGACCTGCAGCCTTGTTAACTGTAGTTTTTATGTGCATGTGGAAGCGTAAAGAAGTGTCAACCAGTACACCAAGATCCTTGTGGGCATTAACCTTTTGTATATCTGTACTATTGAGTGAGTAGGTGTTATATGGGCCTATGTCTTGCTCAGGAAAAGTGCCTCTGTTGAATCTCAGTGTGACACACTTATCTATATTTAAAGAAAGCCCCCAGGAGTTTGATATTCTATATATAGAGTTGATATCACGTTGGCAGTTAGATATGTCAACAACTGTGTGGGTGTGCGGTAAGTTACCCCATGCTAAAACATGAACCTAACCAAGAGTAAATGTAACCTAATAAACCGTCAAAAATTATATTGTTATGCCTCACTGATGAAGAGATTCTCAGGGTGATGGACGTGCAGTTTTGGTGCTTCGTTAATAAACGCCTGGAATGTATATTACATCTTTAATATTGCTATTGCTAAATATTCCACATAGTGACTTTTTCCTGCCAAACACTGCCACTGTGCTTCACCTCCTTCCACTGGAAACCCATACTAACAGATGACAGTGGGCCTCTATCAGAATGTTTGACATGTCTCCTTAAAACAAATGAAAAGTGTAACTGAACTATGGTGGAAAGCTATCACTGGTGGTCTCACGAGTGGCAATGTGTGATTGGAGAGATCAGTTGTATAGATACTACCATGATATAAATCCTAATGTGTTGCTACCCACAATTCTAAGTCATAAAGAAAAGAAAATCATTTCATTGTTTACTCTTGATTAGTGCAGAGCTCACTGGACTTGGAAAATCTTGAATTTTGTCACACTTGAGTGCTATTATGCTATTATGACCATATTATACACATGCCACACAATATCTCTATGTTTACTGCAAGGTCACTGACCCTTCAACATGATGTATGAGTTTGTGTTCGTATTTGATACAGTTTAGATAGAAAGCTGTACCCAAAATTTATCTGAATGTTGGATAAACTCGTGAAAGGTTCTCTCCTAACAGAGTGTACTGTTTGTTGCCACCACTGTACTATGTGTATAGAACTCTTGCTCTCTCTGCCCTCCTTAGGACAAGTGAAAAACAAAAGGGTAAAAATAAATTAGATTTTAATTATATAAAAGTAACAAAAATATACTTTCTCTTCTCTATTGTTGGTTATGCCCTCTTACATGGAAATATACTGCTATGAACACTCCAGTCACCTACCCTTCCTACCACTAACCTAACTAATCTGACACATGGCCTACGTGGGGACTAGGGACAATGGAAACTCGACTGGCAATCTGGGCATGGAGTGTCCCTCTCTCCTCCTTTGTTCCCTCACACATTCTCATCTCTCTCTCTCTCCTCTTAATTGGGGTCTCCAGATTCAGCAACACACATGGAGGGGGTTTAGACAGGCAAGGGTTGGTCTATCTGCATTAGTGAGGACAAATACAGGTTAGATACCCGGTCTAAAGGTTCCGTTTCATAATTGTATGAGAGTGAAGAGTATAAGGATTTCATTGTGGATCTTTAAAAAAAGGATCTCAATGCATTCTTACCTGCCACAACCAGTACAAGAGAAAACTTAATACAATGTCTACAGAACTCAGTCTCAAGATATACATATAAAGTTTTGTAGTCTTCCTACACAGGCTCAGATGACTGCACTATGTTGAATTGAGATTTTAGGGATCATTTGCATGGGTGCCAGTATGTTGAAGGAAAGCCACACCTGTTAACAGCATAGTGTATTCCAAGGTGCTCAGGGATGTGTCATTAATTAGTACACAACCAATGTTTCATGTACATCCTCACTCTTCTTGTCATAAAGCAATGTATGCTGCAACCAAGTATGTGTTATCCAGGCTTCATCTGGACAAACTCCCAGACAGGTGTACAGATTCCCATGCCTTGATAGGGACCATAGAACAACTTTTGAACAATCTGTGTGTGTGTGTGTGTGTGTGTGTGTGTGTGTGTGTGTGTGTGTGTGTGTGTGTGTGTGTGTGTGTGTGTGTGTGTGTGTAATGAGTTACTAAGCATTGTTGATGTGTTGCAGGCTGCTGGAGAGAAGGTGGACACCATGACCTCAAGGGATGCTGCCATGTTTCCCATCATAGCATCAGGGGCTCTCTTTAGCCTATATATCATCTTCACGGTATATATGCCCCCTTCTCTCTCTCTCTCTCTCTCTCTCTCTCTCTCTCTCTCTCTCTCTCTCTCTCTCTCTCTCAGCATGTTACATATTACAAACTATAATTTCAACTTGTGATAAATATATGATAAATCCTGATGTATAACAGCTCTACTATGTTCAGATTTGTTTAGGTACTCATGATTCATAGCCAGACTACCTACAATAATTATTTGAGTTGATGAGCTGTGGGTTAAGAAGATGTGTTGTGTGTGCATTGCAGGTGTTTTCCAAGGACTACATTAACTTGCTGTTGTCCTCATACTTCTTCATCTTGGGGGTGTTGGCACTCTCCCATGTCTTTGGGTTTGTATTATTGCTATTCTATTAACTCTTTCTGTCAAAATGATATATAGTTGTGCTAAAAGAAAAAGAAAAAGGGAATAAAAGATCTGTATCAAGTTCTAATGCTGTACAAAATTGATCCTCATAGCAGTTGTAATTACCCACAGGCCAATCATCTCGGGTCTGGTTCCAGCCTCAGTGCCCTTTGAGACCTACCACCTTCATCTCATGCGTGGGGATAAGGAGAAGAAGGACTACATCATCAATTATGGCTTCACCTCATATGACCTGGTGTGCCTCGTGGTGTGCTCCATATTAGGAGTGTGGTACCTCTTGAAGAAGGTAGGTTACATTCACCCTCTTTTTCTCTCCATTCTTTCATTACGAGTCCTGTTCATTGGAACTCCTTTTTGGGAATGACCACTACAAATGAACATGCATATGCTTGTCACCTATGTGTTTATTTCTACCTGGACATATAGTAACTCTTTTAAGGAGATTGCACCTGCTCTTGCCCAAATTCCTCTACTATTCACATTTCCTTCCTTTTATTATCACCTTTTCTGTTTTGAAGTATTCTAACAATATTCACATTTTCCAGGATGCCTTCCTCATCCATTCAGCAGGTGAATAAACCACCTCAGGGCACTTTACTTTCCCACTTCCATCATTCTGCTGTTCATTCCTTTATCCTCATACAATTAGTGGACCTTCCTGAAGCACTTGATATGTTCACCACCACCTACTCTTTGCACTACAGGCACTTTCTCTGTTGCTTTGGTCTTCATTTTGTGAACCATTTTTCTTGTGTGTGTGTGTGTGTGTGTGTATATATATATATATATATATATATATATATATATATATATATATATATATATATATATATATATATATATATATATATATACTGTATTATAATGTAATGAGAGAGTAAAAATGAAGGGAATAGAAAAAGGCACTATATGATAACATACAACTATCAACACTGATATATATATATATATATATATATATATATATATATATATATATATATATATATATATATATATATATATATATAGTGTCGACCGTGGAAAATCGGACAGTCCAACGAACCGGTACAATTCGGACCGCCTCATTCTTATTTACAATAAATTCATATATAAATTTCTTTTTGAAGTTTTGAGCATTTCACGATAGAAAGTAACTATTTTCACATTTCTTGTGCAGGTCTGATAAAAAAAATTGATACAGGAAAGAAATTACAATTATATGACTGAAAGCACTGAATAGTAGCCAAAAAAAAAGTGCGGCAAAGTTTGTTTACCAAATCAGCGGTTTCGGTGAACTTTGTTCTGGCGGTCAGACGCTATCCTCTTCCAAATTGATGATTATAGAGTGTTTTACCTCTACTTTAACATGATTTCATCAGCAATACTTTATTTAGCTTCGTTTTCTCACAATTAACGCTCACTTTTTGGTTCAATTTACCCGGTAAGGAAAATGCGGCGAAATCGAACCGGTAGTTTTAGTGCAATTGTTTATATTTTGAGAATATGCATTAATATTTTGCCCTGTGCCATCTTTGGCTTATAAAGGGGATTGCTTAGACTCATTATATACCCAATAATGATTATTAGGATAATTAGGGTAATTTAGGAAATTTTTAATGAAGACTATAAGCCTATAAAGGACTTCAAAAGCTAGGAATTGTCCGCTCACACTCTCTCTACAGGCTAGCGAGCGATAGCGAGCTCAATAATCTATAGAAAAATGAATGTGGAAACCAATGAGCAGTATTTTTATACAAAAAATCAGCTCCCTGTTGCTCGCTAGCCTGCAGAGTGGGAAGGAAAATTAACGTGACCAGTCTTTTGACACCCTGAGCCTATACCCTGTTTTTACTCAGCTGATCCTCTTTCGTCTGCTAGAGTGCCCATTAGTAATATATATGCATATAATCTGCTTATTATATGCTTATGTATCACTTCATAGGGACCTTATAAAAGTACCTTTCACATTCAGAATAAATAATCTTCTTACTGAATACAATAACTTCAAGTGTTACACCAAAACATTGGCTAAAGTAGCCAAGTAAATGAGTAGGCTATGTAGTCTATGAGTAACAGTTTTTTGTTCTACACTGTTTCTTGCCATTGATTTTGTTATTTTGAATGTGAAAGGCTCAATGTTTATGAAATAAAACTTTTTTTGAGGAATTATATCCATTTATATATATATATATATATATATATATATATATATATATATATATATATATATATATATATATATATATATATATATATATATATATATATATATATATATATATATATATATATATATATATATATATATATATATATATATATATATATATATATATATATATATATATATATATATATATATATATATATATATATATATATATATATATTATTTATATATATATATATATATATATATATATATATATATATATATATATATATATATATATATATATATATATATATATATATATATATATTTTTTTTTTTTTTTTACATTTATAAAGGGTGGTTCAAATTACCCCATGGGTGGTTCAGTTTACCCCGGGGGGGTTCACATTACCCCAATTTTTTTTTATAACTGTGAACAACACATCACTTCAAAGCTGAAGAATCTGCTATGAATGTTTTTTTTTTTTTTTTTTTAGTGATTTAAAGGCAATAACTTATGTATGTTTTCATAAAATTTTTGTAAGTTTATCTTAATAAATGTGGGAACAGTATCAAAGTTTGTCAAAACCTGGTCCAAATTACCCCAGTCGACACTATATATATATATATATATATATATATATATATATATATATATATATATATATATATATATATATATATATATATATATATGTATATATATTGATATTTATATATTATCATGTAGTGCCTTTTTCTATTCCATTCATTTTTACTCTTCTTTCATTATACATTCTTAAGAACCTTTTAGGTTTCTTCTTTGCATAGTCTGTTTTGATGTCCATGTGCCTCTATCTTTGTATCAGTACTCCATGAATTGCAGTACCATAAATCTCATGTATTTTATCAGTCTTCATACAGCATTCAATATTCTAATCACATTATAGTGATTCACTCCAACCTAAATCATGTTGCACACATGTTTTTCTTTACAAACTTGCTTGGGGGTAATTAATGCCATATAATATTTGAGGAAATTGTACAACAGTAGATTTTATGTCATACCATCATACCTGACAGGCTCTTAGAGCTTAGTTTGTTATGAGGAGAAAATAATGAATACATAACCATGAAAATGAGTATATTTTCATATCAGCCTTGAACCACTAGAGAAACTATCCTGGAATAACATATAGAATTGCAGGAGAAATGGCTCAAGAGGATGATAGTGGACTGGTGTATATTATAGAGAGGATCTATCTGCAATAAGCTAATGCTAGGATATTTCAGCACTGGATTGCCAACAACCTGCTGGGGCTAGCCTTTGCTGTTAATGGTGTGGAGTTGCTACACCTAAACAACATCCAGACTGGAGCACTGCTACTCGTTGGTCTCTTCATTTATGACATCTTCTGGGTGTTTGGCACTAATGTCATGGTTACTGTTGCCAAGTCTTTTGAGGCTCCCATCAAATGTAAGTAATGCTAGTACTTGATTTGTTTGTTCTTTTGTCTCTGGGAAATGATAAAATTTTCCAAGTAGAATAAGTTCAGCTGCTCAATAAAAATCTAACTTAAATATCAAAGTAGATTTGTTGATGTTGTTTTCTCTGTGACAGTGGTGTTTCCTCAAGATCTGCTGGAAAAAGGCCTGGAGGCTGACAACTTTGCCATGTTAGGCCTGGGAGATATAGTTATTCCTGGCATCTTCATTGCCCTTCTCCTACGTTTTGATCACAGGCAAGTGTATCATATAGAGAAAACTATTGATCTCTTGGAAACTATGTATTTTAGTTACACATGACAGGCAAAACTCTCTCTCTCTCTCTCTCTCTCTCTCTCTCTCTCTCTCTCTCTCTCTCTCTCTCTCTCTCTCTCTCTCTCTCTCTCTCTCTCTCTCTCTCTCTCTCTCTCTCTCTCTCTCTCTCTCTTGTAACTTGTTGATTGAAGGGAGACAGACATTGCTTGTTGATTCTGGAATGAATACTATTTGTTGATTGTTACATATTGATTTGTTGGCAGGGTCATATTCACCAATTCACTATTTAGAATATCACCATAATAAAAGGTTCAGGGATGTTTTTTTGGGTACAGTATTATGCATTAATATGTATTGTTATTTCATTATAAGAGTAAGTGCAATATACACCAAGCTTTTTAGATGAGCTTGTAGGCCTGATAGGAATACAACTGAAGGAACATATGAGATCATAGGAGCATTCATAATCACAGGAGTAGTGATGATTTTACACAAATGCCAACTTTCCCATAAGGAGAACACAGGTGCCTCAGTCTCATCATGATCAAAACCACTTCATGTCGCTGAACGGTCAGCCACTACGGTCATTTAGATAATGTAGATGAGTGTCTCTTAAACTCAAAACAAGTAACTATAGATAAAATCTTTCAGAATTTCCATGTTCTTGGTTATAGTATTTATAATCTTTGTATTTAAAAAAAAAGTCTACATCATACACTGTACTGTTCGACTTAGTTCAGTCTTGTCTACTCATTTCTTAATCTAAGCCCTCTTGTCCTAATCTTTACTTGTGTTACATCCACAGCCTGAAACGTGGGTCCAACACCTATTTCAATGTAACTTTTGCTGCCTACTTTGCTGGGTTATTGTTGACCATCTTCGTGATGCATGTGTTTAAACATGCCCAGCCTGCACTTCTGTACCTGGTACCTGCCTGCCTCTCTGCTCCCGTCCTTCTGTCCTTAGTCAAGGGAGACTTCAAGGCTCTCTTACAGTGAGTTCAAATTGCATTCTCTGAGAGATATTTATATTTTTTTGTATACACAGATAGGTGATAGCTCTTGAATGGAAAAGCATTTCAGATTAACCCCTGAAAAGACTGGCAGTGGTGGTGATTTTTGTCTTGTTAGGACCGGCTATCCAGTACATAATGTTGAAAATAGCCTGTATTCGCACAGACCTTAAACTGAGTTTATAATGAAAGAACAAATTAACATCTATAGATTTGCAAAATTTGTAGATGTAGATTCCTTGAATTTAAGATGGCAACTCATTGCCCAAGGAAAGAACCAAGAATTTTATGTCAGCATCTCAAGTTCTAAGAGAGGAGGAATTACAAACCTCCAGAACTAAAGTGGTCACCAAGTTTTTTATCATGGAGATGAAGATTGGTCTTTTCTCATGAGGGATAGACAAGGCTAAGAGTAGTAATGGAGTTTTGAGGGTGTTGTGCTTTGCTTGGATTGCTTGATAGTAATTGAGTGGGCTTTTATAATTTTTTTTAGCCTTAACTAGTATCTAATTGTTGTAAGAGAAAGATAAATAGCCTGACATTTCTTTATTGATTTTCATGACAGCATAAGTGGTACGTTTAAAGCTTAGGGCAAGAGTATGCTGAAATATGGCATTAATTTTGTTTTCATTTACCTGTGTGTGTATCAGGTATGAGGACCATCCCAGTGATGAGGAAGGAGAGGAGAAAGAAGCAGAAGACAAGAAAACAGGAAAAAAGGACAAGTGAGGTGAACAGGCCAGTTTCCTGAACACCATTGCTGCCCTTCCTCCTGGGCAGGTTGTGATGGCTGGAGCACAATTCAGCATTTAAGTTTTTTCCTCTTTCTCCCCATGTTATCAGCTTATATCATTGGTAATTAAATTGTAATGCTATCTTTTCTAATTGAAAGTTTGTCAAGTATTCTTTGGATGTTACAGAAAAATTGGTTTATTTATTTTGTCAGTTTTATCGAATTCTCAACATATTTGCTCTGGTAGGGATGTGCAGTAGGATCTGAGTTTTTTCCTTGCAGCAACTTGATAGGAAGTCATCCCATGTTTTCATACAAGGAAAAAACATCACCTCAGAAAAAGACTGAATTAATTATATTTTTATATTTCAACTTTTTATCCAGGTGAAGATAATATTTATGATGTTTTGTCTGCTTTTTTTTTTTTTCCCAGTATTAGAAGATTGCTTCATTACATATTCATTATTCCATTTTTGTGGTGTCATGAAAATGTGGATTAGACTGCTATTTTTGTAGTACTTTTTTTTTTTTATTATTATGGATAATTTTGTGGTGCAATTGTGTTACACTGGAAAACAGAAGTGTAAATTTATAGGTGATCCTGATGGTCATTATTGAAATGGTGTGTTAATGAGCAGAGTGATATGTGACTCAAGTTGGCTGGCCTGTGGTGTGAGGTGGAGAGTGCTTGGCCAGCCTGTACCATGGAGTGTAATTGGTTGACAGACCTGCATAAAACACTGCAGGTTGATTGGCATGCTATATGAAAGCAGTGTGGCTGAAGCTTGCTGAACTGAATCTTTTATTTGGGATGTGGAATATGGCTGAGAATGGCTAGCCTGTAGGATGGAGTGAAATGTGACTCAGGCTGGCTGGCCTGATGTGTGGAATAGAGAATAGCTCAGACAGGCTGGCCTGTATGAGCCTTAAAATCAAGAAATGTAAAAATTATGAAGACCTTCTAGTGATTTGAGAATGAGGGAGAAAAAGAGATAAGTTCTGCAGTTTTGCATTCTGCACTTATTATTGAAGCACAAGAGGAACATTGTAATATTTCTTGAACACCATCAATTTTAAAGAAAAGTTGCTGTAATAATAACTAGGTCCATTTCTCAAATATAGTGTGAAAGATGTCTGAGGAGCATTGGAAGTTTGCTATTTTCATGCTTCTGTATATGAATTTTTTTGAGTTGTAAGAAATTAAAAGGTTCATAGAATACATATTTAAATTGACATTCCTTGTTTGAAATTTAAGGCTTGAGGCAGTGCATATGCATACAGCTGCAGGAAAAGTTCCTGAATTATTCATGTAAAACAGAAGGAAAGTACAAGACTCATGTGTGAGTGGTAGAAACAAGTAGAAACCTTGATTAATTTGTTAGCTTGGTGTATGTTAAAGACATTTTTATGAACTCCTGGTATCATAGCCCTCAAGTTTGAACATAGATGTGTCAGACTCAAAGATTCAGAAACTTCAAAAATCATATGACAGGTGAACAAGGTATTGTAAATAGTACTGCATTTGAGAGGAAATGAACATCACATAGGATGGAAGGTTAGAGCAACCCTTTAGGGATTTAGCTCCTGATAATGTCAGACATACTAGAACCATCAAGCATGTCATCATCATCAGCATAGCTATAATATGAATCAGGTAAATGAATCTTCAAAACTGAGGCCTATGGATTTGGTAGGGTCCCTCCTATTGCTCTCAGAATCTGCGTCTGTGCTTGCATCTTACCTGGTCAAAATCTTGCTTTCTTACTTGAAGTTTACCTATATTCAGCCAGTTCCTAAAAAGGATAACTGCTCTAATCTCTCAAACTACTGTCCCATTGCTTTAATTTGTTTGTCCAAAGTTTTTAATCTCAATAGGAAGATTCTTAAATATCTATGACTTCACAATCTTCTATCTCGTTGCCATTATAGCTTCTGTCAAAGCCACTTTACAGGTGATCTAGCTCTGACTCTTGGTCATTCCCTTTTGGAGATTTTGGTGAAACTTTCACTTGTTAGGCATTTAAAAAGCTCTTGATAGAGTATGGCACAAACATTTGATCTCCAAACTACCCTTTTCTGTAACTTCATGTTTCCTTTCTGACCATTCAATTGCTGCTGTGGTAAATGGTCACTGTTTTCGAAAATCTATTACAATGGTGTTGCTCAGGGTTCTGTCCTGTCACCCACTCTTTCTATTATCAATATCTTCTAAACCAAGCTTCTTATCTACTCTTACACTTGGTGATACTATCCTATACTTTTCCATCTCTTTTTTAGAGATGACCAACCCCTCAGAAAGTAAAAAAATCATGTAAGAAAGCCTGAAACCCCCTGACTTCTGATTTCTGTAAAATTTCTGATTAGGTTAGAGCAAACTAAGTATTGTTGAATGCCTCAAAACTCAATTCCTATATTTATCAATTTGATACAACCTTCCAGACAACTATTGCCTCTTTAATGATACTCAACTGTTTCCCTCTTCTACTCTGAACATCCTTGGTCTGTCTTTTACTTATAATCTCTTCTCTTGCTGAAACAGTTTTTATGAAGTTAGGCATTCTGAATCGTTTCTGCCTGTTTTTCTCAAACCCCATCAACTGCTAAATATATACAGGTGCCTTATCTTCCCATGTATGAGGTATTCTTTGTATGTATGGGGAGTTGCACCCACACAATTTTATTAGATAAGGTGGTATTAAAAGTTTTTCATCTTATCAACTCCTCTCCTCTGTCTTTAGCCTTTTTCTTACTACCCCACTCTTACATTTCTTGCTATCTTAAACTGTTATTTTCATGTCAACTGCTATTCTGATCTTGATAGCTGCATGTCTCTCTTCCTTCTGTAGCTTTGCTGCACAAGACTTTCTTCATTCTCTCATCCCTATTTTGCCCATCTCTCTAACACAGGAGTTAACCAGTACTACCAATCAGTGGAGACCCTCGCTAGCAAAAGTTTTACTTACACTCTCAATGGGAGTTAACACACAGCTGCTTACATCTGGGATTTGTTTAATTTTCTGGCTAGACCAGCCAGGAAATCCTCTGTCGGTCTGTCGGCTTCCTTCTTGATGGAGTTGGATGGGAACCAGTTCAGCCAGGATTCACTAAAAGTAGAACCAGCCTAAGGGTCCCCAGCCAGTTTAGTAGAGCGGCGGTTAGCATTTTTATGACAGGTCGCTACTGTGTCGCCTTTAACTTTGAAAACTCCATCCCAATATATGTGGTATTCACCAGCTACCCTCTATCGTTTCCTCGTGGAACCGCTGTTGTGCCAAATAACCCCCGTGTCAAAATTTCTCCGTTGTCATTCACATGTGCACAACAGATGCGCTCTACACCCCTCAACTATCTTTGCTGAAACTCTTGTATGGAAGGATCTGTGAGGCTGATATGCTGACCAGCGTAAGCACGATCACCATATCAGTCACCAATTGTCATTATGAGTATGACCTGTGTTGTGATTCACGAAATTCGGAGCAAAGCGGACTAAAGAATTCGTGACACGAATTCTTTAGTCCGCTTTGCTCCGATCAACTGCACGCGCCATCTATCATATTTCGCATTATTAAAAGATTATTTTGGGCATATTTTCCGCTCAGCCAAAATAGTAGGAGAAAATATTTTATTGATATGTTACCAATATCACCATGTGTTATTAAATATTCAAGAAAGACGGTAGTTTATTAAGATTTTCAGAGTGGACATGAACATCGTCACATCGGAGGTAAAGGGCCGACTTATTTTGGAAGGCCCTGCAGACAGTCCAATTAGTCAAGAGTGAACATTTTTTGCTGAAATATTACCTTTCCTTAATCAGCCGAGAGAAACGTGGTATTTGTAATACATATATATATATATATATATATATATATATATATATATATATATATATATATATATATATATATATATAAAGTGAATGCATGATGATATACCATGTCCTTATCGTGTAGAACTGCTGTGCGTGTGCGAGTGTGCGAGCAGCATCGAGGCAGGGGTACTCTGAGATTTTAAATGCTATTCGATAAATAATAGATTATATGACTATTGATAATACGTTATATACACTTAAAATGACTTTTTTTTTATGAAAGAGGTGACAACTGGTCAACGGCAAAAAGAAAAAAAAAAAAAAACGATCGTTGCCAGTCCCCATAAAGGTTCGATTATAGTTAGCCAAAAGAAAGGGATAAATGTCTTGAGGCCCCGCTCTTAAAGAAAGTCAAGCCATAGGAAGTTGGAAATAAAAACACAGGTAGGAAGTGCAGAGTTTACCAGAGAAAGGTATGAATGATAGAGAGTATATACTACTTGCTCTGATATTGGGATATCATCCCAATAGATCCTTCTATACGCGAGTTTTAGCTAAGATAACTGCCACTGGTGTGGTGTCATCCGGGAGAAATTTGAACCGGGCAGATATTTCAACTTATTTGGCAGGACACGCATTTTTCTATGGTCAAATAAGAAAAGTCATCAATTAAACCAAAAATAGGAGGAATGTTGTTAGAAAGCCTTTTTATAAATAAATTAACATTGACTGTACTATTATATACAATAAATAGATAATCTTTACATATGGTATATGTATAGAAAAATAAATAAATAAATAAATACGCAGAATTGGTTTATTTATATCGTCATTGAGGAATCCAGCATGCTGCAGCGCTGTTGCCGCGTCACATGCAGTGAAATTATGACATCAGGGAGCACCACGTACGGCCTGCAGGATCTCCAATTCCTAAAACAACATTCACATTGTTTGAATACATTCGTATGAAATATCACTTTTTAGAGTTACTGCAGGAGAAGAGGTATCTATGGAATCCATCTTCATTGTTTAAGTTTTGGTGCATGCAGCGGCAAGCAAGTCAGCACCCTGCTCTCGCTCATGTGAACGAATACTTTCGGGTGAAACCTGCTGGTTGCTCCGGGTAGTTGGTGTAGCCCCGTGTAAACTCACCTAAGAAAAGGAATTGATTTAATAAATGTTCCAATGTGTACTCTAACCAGTATAATGTCTAGGTATGATTGTTGAACAAAAAATTAATATATCGGTAAAACGTTGCTCAATATATTCCAGTTATCCCTCGCCTCGATATCTGGTTATTTGAGAAAGGCAAAATTAATGTCTTCCCCCAGCTTCGAAAAAGGCAGGCTAGATCCTCTGAATTACCGACCATGTCAATGACTTGCATTACTGGGATTGGAAAGCATATATCATCTGCTATTGTCGAGTACCTGTTAGACATAAATTTAAAGCTTGTGATCGGTATCCCGCGCAAGAAGGCTTCAGCCTTCAGGAGCAATTGTAATGGTCACTGTAATGTTTGTGATGATCTGTAGCGTGGAGTCATAATTAAGTGTCAATTAATCATTCACTCTCTCACTGTTTTCCCAGGGACGTTAACATAAACACACACGTAAACTTGCATTATATTGGTTGAAATATACACCAAGACAGTCTTCGTACACACAAGTTTTAAGCTCCCAGGCAGTCACCACAGAAGAGTCGTACGTACCCTGTCCGTGCGATTGCAAGTCCTCCTGTGAGTCACTCGATCGAGTGTCTACCTTTGTCAACAGTATCTCACTGACAGGGTGACTGGTTCGTGTATTTAAGAATACTTTCTAATGGATTTATGACATCGATCAGTTAAAGGGTGCTACCATAGCGTGAGGTCTACCTCAATATAGTGTGGGGTCTGCCTCCCGTTTCGACTATAGCGTAAGGTCTACCGCAGCATCGAATTATGATATAATATTGTATGTGTATTCTATTTATTTGAACCTTATATTATCATGT
This sequence comes from Portunus trituberculatus, assembly GCF_017591435.1. Classification (NCBI taxonomy): domain Eukaryota; kingdom Metazoa; phylum Arthropoda; class Malacostraca; order Decapoda; family Portunidae; genus Portunus; species Portunus trituberculatus. Next base: position 24,936,334 of record NC_059298.1, on the reverse strand, counting down.
ATATATTTATATAGTATTTATGTTTATATTAAAGACAGAGGTAAAAATGAACACGCTATCAAATACAATACATATATTTATTTTAGCGATAAATTCTTCGTATATCTTCTATAGAAATGACACGAATAGATCATTGGAAGTTTTCCTCATCATATTTCAGTAAAAATAATCAAGATGTGACGGGAACAACTGACTACCAAAACCTGGCATTTTCTTGAGAATAATCATTTTAACATCCAACCACGATCGCTCAATTCCCTGAGTGTGGGTTCCTGTCGCTGGATCCACACAATATTAGCACGTATTAATGTCCATTCTTTTGTAGTGTCCCTTTCACCAGTCTAAAAGAAAACGCGTGCGGGGAAATCCCCTAAATTATGACGGTGTACTGGTATAAACATCGTTCGTCATTTATTGATGTTTTTTTGTTCGACGCACATTTTCTCACCAAGCTATCATCTTGTTTATGATGGTCAGTGAAGTTATGCACACACAACATTAGTGCTATCAAAGAGGAATTTCAATGAGAACGACGTGGACAACCTTGAGCAACAGGTGTTTTACCAAACTATTTCCTAGAGTGACAGAAACAGACGTCTCACACAGTCCCGGGGAAGTGTCACCTAACTAGCTAGTGTTACTCGTCATCCGCAGCTCACCTTCACTCCCTCGGTGAGCTCACTACTGAGTAAAGTTTGTTATTGCCGGTTCGTATCATGGGTGCTATTGTCATTTGGATTATCTCACTGGGAAGAAATTACCTACAGAGTTTTTGGGCAGTTTCCCTTTTAAAATTAAGAGTTTGTATAGTTGTCAACTTGTCAGTCTTTGGGTGGGACGCACACTGGAAACGTGTTAGTGAAATACATGGCCAAATCACATTGAATACCTGGTGTTGACTTCCTTCCTAACCTGTTACATTGTTTGGTGACATGAATACGAGATTTAGTGGTGTAAAATCTAGTTAAAAGATAACATTCATTATTCCAAGAATTAGTAATAGAATGTAAAGGAAGCAAGTAGAGAAAGGTACTTATAGTGACGAGACATTATTAGTTGACTTAAACTAACCTCCACTTGAAATCAAATCATAATTATAGTTTGATTGATATGTATGGTGACGATGTTCTGCTTGGGGATTTTAATCCCCAATGGTTCCCTCTCATTATTCAAGCTATTGGATCATCATTCCAATATTCTAAAAAAAGGAGCTCCAGCTATCTGCCCAGTACGTCTTTCTGATGGTTCTCTGTGCAGGACATGTACTACAGTAAAAATGGCTGAAGCTGTTGCCAATAAATGTTCCTCCTTTCACAAATATCAGTTGTGTTCTGCAGCATACCAAGTTTAATTCTTCATTGATGTTATAGTGACTTCTAAGTATCAGTGTTAACACTACCATGGAACCTGATGAAATATTTCCTCTGCTCCTCCATTCCTGTTCTTCTCTTGCCTTACCCCTGTACCCTATTTTTCAGAAGTCTCTCTCAGGGAATTTTACTAACCACTTTGAAACATTCTAATATAATCCCAATATTCAAGAAAGGTTCTTGTTTCACTGCTCTAGATTACAGATCTATAAGCTTAACATCTAGACTCTAGGATTAATTACTCAACATCTCAACTATTTTGAAGTTAATAAACTCTTCTCTCCTCACCAATTTGGTTTAGGATCTTGCAGGACAGTTGACTACCAAGTTTTACTCACTTATAATGTGACTTGCTGGCTTGACATTGGACTAACAGTGAATATATCATATTCAATCTCGTTAAAGCTTTTGATACTGTTTAAGTTACTTGTTGTTAGTGGACCTTTATTAAATTGGAATACTGACTTCCTAAGCAATAGAACAATGAGTGTTTCAGTGGTAGGTTCATCTAGTAAGTGTAAGCCAGTTCTCAGTGGTGTACTCCAGGGTTCCATTCTGTCTCCCCTGTTATTTCTGGTGTATGTTAATCACTTGCCTCCTTCTGTTATTAGTGAATGTAAACTTTTTGCATAGATGACTTAAAGCTTTACTTCAATATTTGACATGATTCCTGTTTGAGCATGGCAATGGATGCATCTAGCTGTCAGAGAAACATAGTCACTATATTGTTATATCAAGCTTTTGCAGGTCTTGCGATGAATCCTGAAAAGTATGTAGTTCTGAAGTTTCAGCATGGATCAATAGTGTGGAATTACATGGGTCCCCTACAGTCCTATACTATGCACCTCTCTGACCTAAAATTTGCTGATGCCCACAATGACCTAAGTGTTATAGCTGATGGTTCTCTTCATTTTCATAAGTACATCAGATTTATAGTTAGTAAGGCAGCTGCAGTGTCTGTAAATATCCTTAAAGCTACTCTTTGTCAATCCCCTTAATTTTTAGAGTATGTTGATCTTGTATAAATCTCACATTCGATCTTTATTTGAATTTGGCTCTCCCCATTAGAATTCAGGTTACATATTGAACCTCTGTTTTCTAGAGTCAGTTCAAAGGAAATGGACAAAGCAGATTGAGGGGATGTCTGAGTTGCCCTATAGTGAACGACTGGCCGCTCTGGACTTGTATTCTGTTCAGGTTTGTTTACTCCAAGCAGACACGATTAAATGTTGGGCAATATGCTCTTGTATTCATCCTGAGGACTTATCTGTTTTGGTTCCAGCAGTTAACACTCAGGGACACAGGTCATATTGCCTAACTCATACTCTTCTCTTGAATGATGTAAACACTTTTTCAGTTTGAGGTGTGTTTTTGTGTGGAATTCATTATCTGATAGTGTAGTTTGTTTTGGACTCTGGGTGCCTTTAGGGTGGCTTTGTATTCTGCACTTAGTCCTTTGTTATTTGATTTTATTGAATAATGGCACCCATGAGATATTGCACTGCCACTTGCTGCATAAGGCACACAACTCAGTCCCTTAGAAAACTGCAGTGTCATCAAAATCAACCTAACATTATGGGACTGGCATACCTGCAGAGTTGGCTACCCAACATTTTGCAAGACCATTCTTCCATCTATGGTTACTATAAATCACAAGGAGTGGTCTACCAGATTAGAGTACCAAGTAAGAGGCATTCTTATATTACATGTGAGTCTTCATTGCTGCCTGACAAACTGATGTGTTGGTCTAGCCATTAGAGGGATTGGTATAAGTGATGTTTGGTTAACATCATTGTGTTTTTATATCAGTGATCTTGCAGAGCTTTCCAGAGCATAGCTTTACACCATAGCTTTGAGAAGCAGTTGTGACCTCACATCTTTGTGATCCTGATTTAGCTACTTACTTTTTCTCAAACCCATTTTAATGTGTTAAATGTATTTTGGAAGCCATTTGACCATTTTGTATCCTGACATTGTACTTTTGTTTTACTTGTTTGTTTATGGACAGCTGAAACTCTTTGAGAATAGTCTTGAAATACATAAATGCATTTTTATTGAACTTGCAGTATATATAGTGTGTTGGAGTTTCTGCTTCTGGTTCATCATGGCAGTGATGCTTGATGCAGCAGCCATTGAGGTACCTGATGGCACACCCAGGGATGTAATGAAAGCACAGATTAAGCTCAGGTGAGGATCATTGATTAGATCTTTACCTATTCAATAAACTTTGCCAGTAAGATTGTTGACCACCATGATCCCTGCAACAGTTTTGGTAACTAAATGATTTGAAGATAATGCATCGTATCAAAGAAATTTATTTTATTTTGTTAGTTTTTTGTCATGTAGAAATGCTATGCTTTCTTTTGAGTTCTCTTGCATTTTTCATGTGCATGTATTTATGTGGTTGTGTTCATTTGTAGTAACAGTGTGTGATCATGTTATTCTGTTTCTGCACCTGCCTTTATTTAATCAAATTTTTGTATGTCCTTTTGCATGCACTAAATCCATCTTCATTTCTTTGTAACTAAGTGTCTCAGCATTGCCTCAGTTTTATTTTCTATATGCTCTCATGTTCATCCATCTCGCTTTGAGTGTGGCATGCATGCACCCACTACTGCATGTTCTGTAAGTACTTTGCTGATTTATGTTCAATAGGTGTGAAGGTACATCAATTTTGCTGGAGCTGGATGACTGTGAGGCTATGAGTGTGGTGTTCCTGGCACTGCAAGGAAATTTGCTCGCTCGTCATGGCTACAGGCTTTCCCAGTATCTCTGTCGTGGCCAGGCAAAGGTGACCATGTCCTCTGAACAGTCAATGTATATATAAATAATTTTCTACTATGTCAGCTATGTCAAAATATTATTTTGTTTTGAAATTAATTTTATTTAAAATTGTTAATTTAAAACTAATTGTATAGTTTTCACCTCATCTTATTATTTATTAAATTCAGGAGACTTTTGAGCAGTTGGTGGAGTTGGCAGAGGAGGGAGGAGGTGGAGGTGTGTTGGTGGAGGCACTGTATATCATTGGCCGCTATGATTTACTGGAAGATCAGCTTGGATTGCCAGTCAACTTTACTCTTCATCAGGTGACTAAAGATTTTCCCTAGTATTTTAGTTACCATTGATATGGTTGTTTTATTGGACAACAGCAAATTAAAATATGCGATCATATTTCAGTTCTTCAAGAGAGAAATTGGAGGAGTAGAGCCTGATAGAAAGGCTATGTACTGTGTTTGTGCTGGTATGGCCCAGGAACAAACTGATCATCTTTTAGCCACTCGGTATGTCTATGATTGTAATACTGCCTCTGCTTCTCTGCTTCCTTGTCATTGTCATCTTGTTTATACTTGAAATTGTAATATAATAGATTTGATCTGTTGTCAACATGCCTGGCAAAGTGTCAAGATACCATTACATGTTACTTTCTTGATGGTTCCTTCCCTGTTACATTTTGTAAGTGATCCACTACAGTTTATATATATATATATATATATATATATATATATATATATATATATATATATATATATATATATATATATATATATATATATATATATATATATATATATATATATATAGTATATTTTTTTTTCCATTCCACTTGTATGCTCCAGCCTGTCATTATAAAAAAAGAAAAACAAGGTATCATGGTATTGACTTGAAGGATGGTATTGTAATATAGTAATCTGTTATTTTTCTATGTAAAATAATTATGATTTTGTTTCCTTAATTCTCTTTATATATTTCATCTAGAGGAATTTTTCAACAAGAGAGAGAGAGAGAGAGAGAGAGAGAGAGAGAGAGAGAGAGAGAGATTCTTAAATTGTGTTAAAAATCTTGAAATATATGGGAAAATATCAGTAGATATATCAAAGAAGACTTGGGATGAAATTTTGAGTAAGGTTTGGGAAACAAAGATATCAGGAGAAAAATTTGATGTTTTTGACCTTAAATATTAGCAATTTGTTAGCAGGTAACATGAAATCTATCTCTCAGAACATTAATGATGATTATGGTAGAGGAGGAATTAATTCAATTAATTTGTGTTAAAGCAAATTTCATGTTTGTTATAATGTCTACAAAAGTGTCAAAGAAAAGATTAGTTAGTATGCAGAACAGGGATTGTGAAAGAAAGGGCTTAACTTGCTATTAATAACAATTTTACACCTGATTACATGAGCTGAGCTCTTAAGTACTTTACCATAAAAAATATGTTAGTAAAAAAGCAATAAACTGTGCAACAAAGAAATTGACTTGGTAAAGCCACAGACAAATTAGACTTAACACCTAAGATTTTCAATCAATAAAAGTATCCCAGCACTTTATACACAAATTGTATGCATTGTTCTGGCTGTAAGAGATGGTATATGTATAATATACCTGATGTTTTTGTGGAAAGAATTATACATATTCCATTTAATTATTTTTTCCACCAGACTAGAAGACTGGTGCTGTTCAGGTCCTGGTCGACCCCTTGAAGAGACCTTTGTGAGGAACCTCACTGGAATTAATTACCATGTGCTCCTCAATCAGCTGTATCAAGCTCTCTTAGCAGAGCAGCGAAACTCCCTGGCTTCCTGCCTACAGCCCTTTATTATGCGTGAGTTTGTATCACCAAGATCCCTTCCTTTTTTATCATAATTTTGAAAGGCTCTATACATGCCTTACTCAGCTTATGGCAATTTCTAGCAACCTTTTTTTTTACAGCTTCAGATCTCAAGATCTTCCTGTATCTCTTTACTCCAGTTTTTTTTTTTTTTTCAGTTGTCTTCAAAAAGTTCTGATCTGCATTTAAATTTCTCATTTCACTCAATCACTCATAAGCATCCCTCCACATTGACCACATTTTGCCAGCTGTAGGCTCTCTTTGTTTCCTCTTCTTTAGACTGACACAGTGATGTAACAGCTATTATGCTGCTCATGACTGAAGTCTTTGAAGTTCCTGACTTATCTTCCTCTAGTGTCCACCAGGTTTCGTTGGTTTTCTTTGTCTGATTTGGCATGTATGAGAGAAGGAAGGAGAGGAAAAGAAGGTTGTACATTTATTATGTGTCCTAAAAGAGAACTGAGAAAGGGTAAGGGAAAGAAACTTAGGAATTATGCAAATGAATATCTAAGGGAAAAGGAGAGGGAGAAGGGTACTGCTATTTGGAAGTATAAAAGGAAGGGTTGGGAGTAGTGAGTTATCAAATGTAGTAAGAAATTGATGGAGTTAGTGAGAATGGGGAGTACCAGTTGATCTATGAATGGAAAAAGGTTGCTCCTTATAAACACCTTTTTCCATCATAAAGTGATCCACAGGTAGACAGAGAAGAGGAATGAAAGTGGTGAAGAGAAGAGCCTGGTTGACAATGAAGTTGTGGTTGGGAGACTGAGGAAGAATATGGTGAATACCAAGGTAATCCACACATATATAAACTGTGAATGCATTGATATCTACTCCCTCTTTCTCTCTTTATTTTTCAGGTGTACACATGGATTATCTTGTACTGACAGGAAGTATATGCAGCTATCATCCTCTTAGTACAGCTAGTCTTGCAGCGACTCAAACAAACACTCCTAACTTTTTTTATGGAATATTTCACATTAATCAGACATTCAAACAATGAAAGTTACTTTCAGTCCTTCCATTTGCTTGCCAGTTAACAATGCTCAGGCTCTTTTAAGATGTCTCACTCAAAGTTTGCTGTTCTTACCTTTAATTTTTGTGATGTATACACTCCACAATTTTTAGTTTGATGTCAAATGTGCAAGGCAGTGATCTTGTAAATTATTGACATGGGAGGCTGACACTATTGCCTTGCCAAGGATTCCCAAAATTATGCATAGCAGAAGAATGCTCTTCTTTGAGATTGTGATTCTAACATAAATGAAGACAGCTTGCAGAGTAGGTTTTAAAAGAATTTTTTCAAGATGTGTTGCTGTTCTTCTCTTGAACAAAATTAAGATTATTAAAGAACTTATCAGAGAAAACAGTAATCTGAATCTGAATATTTGATTTTCAGTGCATCATAGTTGGTGCATAACATGAATATCAATAAATGTGAGGAAATGGATTTGCAAGACAAATCTACTCTCATTCTCCCTCTGATAGGTCCTCCCAGTCCCCCCCGTACTTCAAGATCATTCTCTGAGGATTTGTCACCTTATGAACGTGATGTATACCCACTGCCCACTGGTTACCCACATGGCCTCTGTGTTATCATTAACATCAAGACCTTCATGAAACCCAGGGGAGTGGAAGATAATGTGAGTTATCATCTACAAGCACTGTTATCATCATTGCTGTCTATAAATTAGAAATAGCTGGCTTAATTTTCCTGTGTAGTTCTCTGTAGAGTTTATATCGAAGAGGCGGTGGTATAGTGGATAAGGTGGTGAGCGTGGGATCGGGCAGACGTCCACGCGTAGATTCGAATCCCACCACGTACAGCCTTAAACACTTTGCCATTTGTCAAGTGGTTTAAAATTACCTGGGTATCATGTCACCATGATACCCAGGTTCTAGGTGGTTACACCCAAGATGAGCTTGGGTGGTGATATAGGCCCTAATATGAGTACCACTATAAATAAAATTGCCTGCGCCACTAATGGGTGGAAGCTGAACAGCGCCTCCCATACACTCTTCACGTGTGCCTACAGGCGCTATAGGCCTTAACGTAAAAAAAAAAAAAAAAAAAAAAAAAAAAATCTTACTATTAACACTTTTTACTCCACTGTGATCAGACATGATGAACTTGATCCTCTCATGCACCAGTAAGTTTAATAAGTTTTCTTTAGACTACCTCTTTTGTTGACAAGCAGTCATGGTCATCCCACATAGCATGCAAAATTGATTTAGAAATAGTTTTTTCTTTTGAAACTCCTCAATAGGCAATAGGCTACTCGTCCATGTGACCGCGGCTAATTTAGTCTAGTTGAAGGTATAGTTTGATAAATGTGAATTCCCAAATAGTGAAGTCTTTATATATGAGGCTTTACCATGCTTGTATGGTACAATACTTTACCCTCCAGCTTTGGAGTGTAAAATAGGAACTAAATTTCTGTAATAGTAATTTCAGAAGTAGAGATATTTTTGCTGAATCTAAATTGTACTGTCTTAATTTTTGTGAACAGTTTCCTCTTGTGGAGCGTCATGGCTCACAGATTGACAAAGAGCGGCTCACAGGAACCTTCAAACTCTTTGGATTTCATGTCATGCATTTTGACAATCCAGACTATCAACAGCTGCAACAGTTTTTCCGGCGCTTGCGCATGGATCCCCGCCTGGCAGTGGTGGCTTGTCTGGCAGTGTGTGTCATGACTCATGGTGATGAGAATGGTTAGTGGACATCTATATGCAATGTATGAAATAATTTTTTTGTGGTATGAGCTTTTAATGTTGTGAGAATTGGGAGGTAAGAGTTAAATTATTTAGCTAAAAGAAAGGAGGCAGGAAGGAAATATAATATGAGAGGCAGTTAAAAGTCTGTAATGAGTACTCTTATGCATATTTTATATCTTACATGAGTATTTTCTACAACTTTGAAATATATGATATGAAATTCCGGAATTACTCATCTGGGTGTACTTTGTGGGGGTAATGGTGCACCTCATTAAGAGATGATTAGGTAATCAGTGAAAGCTTATATTACGTAAGACTATCTTTAATGTTGGATAAACCAAACCCAACGCTAGCTGTTTAAGGTTGGTTTCTAAAGTTGTTAGATACTCCAGTAACGTATGATTGACCTGATTGAAGGTGGTCAAAATTGATACTGTTTGCCACACAAGGTTTCTTTCAAGGGAACAACAGCATCGAGGGAGTACATTCTTGTTCAGTCTATCAGTGAGTAAAGTTATGGAATTTGTTTGATGTACTGTTGGATGGCATGGTTTGTGAAGGTTTGTTTTGAATATCCTTAATGATAAGGATACAGTGTGTGATGATGTGAACATGAAACTTGAAACAAGGCAATGGTTGATTGTATGTACATATACTGAATTCAAGGTCCTGTGGTTGTTCTGGTGTGTTAACCCATCAGTACTTATCGTCTAATCAAACTTCACTGACGTTCAGTGCAATATTTATTTTGATAATAGAAAGAGGCAGCACATGAATGGCAGTCACCAGCAATATGATAATGACTATGATTTTGTTGATTTTTAAGATGATTAGCAAATGACTTTAATTTAGTCTCATGTTTTGAAATGGACTTTCATAAAGTTTCTTATGTTGAAAAATGTTTACTTACTCATTTATCACTACTTCAACTGTGTACAATATTTTTGACCAGCTACTAATGAGTTACTTAAAAGTTTATTAACACCAGTCAGTGAGGAATTACATGTGATCACATATTCAGTTTACAGCTTATTGAGTCTTACTTAATCAAGTTGACTCTGAATAGAATAGTTGCACTCTGAGATCTGCCTCCATCCCTGTGACTTAACCTGTACAGCTCCACATTATTTAGAGCTTTTTCATCTCAATCCTGCACCTCAATTAAATTTTTTTTTTTATTGTAAAATCAATCTGAAATTATCTAAAACTAAAAAGGAAAATGTACAATAACACTCATCTTAGCTTATTTTTGCCTCTGTGGGGGATGGCTTTGGAGTAAACAATGATGCATTCCCAAGCTTGGCTGCCAGACTCCCTTATCTTGTACTTCATTTTGATGCTGCATTATTTTTGCTTTAGTATTGTTTGTAAGCAGTATGCTTGTCTCTTGCTATGTGCATGTACAACTGTGTAAGATTTAATTAATTGAGTATATACTATTTCTGTATGTAGATTTATACCAAATATAGTGTAGTGTGACAACAGTAATTCCACAAATCCACTGGTGTGGCTGTCCATATCACTTTAGGCATGATGAGGGTTTGAATCATACTCATTCCTAAATGACTTAATGACTTTGACTCGCTGAACTCATGATGTGAGCCCAGAGGCTTATTCAGAGTGGAGCTTTGGCAGTCAGACATAGCATAAACATTCCTGACTAGTGACAATGATTCCATCACTGTGCCAGTAGGATAGAGTGGATGAGTTGCTATCTCTCATTTTTGCCCTAAATTATTAATTTTTATTTAATGTTCAACTCTACATGCACCTTCCTTCCTTGAATATGCAATAGACCTAAAATTCATAGAGTGAAAAGTTTGGCCATGGTGACAGGAGGAATATATCTGTGTGTAACGTGCTTTGGAGCTATCTTGTTTGCTTAGTAATCTATGACTGCTCTCTGTGTGGTATAAGTCAGATGATGCTCTCTCTCTCTCTCTCTCTCTCTCTCTCTCTCTCTCTCTCTCTCTCTCTCTCTCTCTCTCTCTCTCTCTCTTAAAAATCTGCCATACAGATCACGTAAATAAAGGGAGAAGTCAGTGTCACATAATATTCATCAGCAGGCTCTCATTGGACAGATGTGATGTTGGTTATAGTTGAGGACAATGCTGTATATGTTAACTGTGATGTGTTTATTTATCAAAAGCCCCTCAAAGGAAGGACAAAGTAGAATTGTATTGCTTTATATATATACAAAACAGTGCACTTATTAACTACAGGCAACCCCTGCGTAACGAAGGGGTTACGTTCCTAAAAAACCTTTGTTAAGCGAAACTTCGTTAAGCAAACCGATTATAACAAGTTTAACCCCTGACTTGAACTTCCATTGAGAGTAAACAAAATGAGAGTGCATCATAGTACAGTGAAAGGTTTAATGAAAGTAAAAATTATGAAGTTAAAACATTTTGGCAGTTTAATTTAAGTCATTTTAATGTACACTAATGTATGTATGTACGTAACTTTATAATGTTGATGATCTTAAATTTATGAAGGGAGGGAGAGTGAAATGGGAAAGACACTAACCGGCAACCTGTGGATGGATGGATGGATTTGCTTTATGGCAACCTGTGGAATGTAAACAAAGGGCGCATCATTGTATCACATACAAAACTTATGTACCACATTTGCACAAGGCTTTCCATTTTATCCATTGTAGAGTCACGAGTTCAGGTGGTTTTTTTAGCTTGCAAAGAAGATACGGTCCCACCAGCCTTCTTAGAGAGAGAGAGAGAGAGAGAGAGAGAGAGAGAGAGAGAGAGAGAGAGAGAGAAGCTAAAGAGTAAAGGAAGACCGACTGAAAAATTTGAATAGAAAAGGAAAACGAGAAAAACTGACTTTAATAGAGTCTGCTGTCTTGAAAATAGTAGAGACAGTAGATGGAGTCAAGATGGTGACAAGCAATGCTATTAGTATTCTCGCCTCTCGTATCTGTGAATAATATCCAGCTTCACTTCAAGAGTAAGAGACTTCCTGGTCTTCTTAGCAATGCTAGGCGACATTGCAGGGCATCTTGGTGTAAGTTGAGCGAGGGAAGACGAGCTGCTGCTGACGCTGTTATTGTTTTGAGCATGGGGAGTAAGTGGTGCGCGTGTTGTCCATGAGAGGCGCTTGTGTATTGAAAAGCCTGTCGGCTTGCGTGATACGGTGGTGCTTTCAAACTTGGAAAAAATTACCTGGATAAAACTTCGTTAAAGCGAATTTGGTGTTCGTTAAATGAGCAGACGGTAGTAAAAGAAAACCTTCGTTGTAGCGAAATTTCATTGTGTGAACCTTCGTTAAGCGGGGTTTGCCTGTATGAGGACTTGGCAGGATTAATGATGATAAATTACAGCAATACAAGTGGGGTGAGTGGTGTGAGGTAGAACAACAATGTAGAGATGGTGGTGGTGAGGATGAATTCATCTGCACAGGATGCTTTGCTTTGCATCGAGCACAAGTGTTTTAATTTAGCATAAATTCACTCCTTAATTCAAACACACGAAAATATACTTTCCAATTACTCTACATACTTCAGGATTTGATAGTTCAAGTAATTCTAAATTAAAAATTTTCTACAGGTATTGTATAATATGTCAATAATAACAAGATTTTTTTCATAGGAATAAATTATTATTTTCCCCTTATTTCTTATTGGAAAAATTTGTTTAGTATTCTTCCTGCATGATATAAGTCCAAGTATCTGGTATGGATTAAGGATATATACTGAGATAACATTGTACATAATATTTCCCTTTATTTATTTTTCAGATAATATTTACCTGCATGATCGCACCTGCATTTCCACTACTGACCTGAGGAAGCTGTGCTTCAGTCAGGCACTGCTCAACAAGCCACGCCTGTACTTTATCCAGGCATGCCGTGGGAATGAGGGACTCCGGCGTGAGTAATTAACATCTTATAGAGTATTTATTGTGTATTCTATAACTGATTCATTTAATGTAGATTTAGCTTTCATTTTATCCATCTGGTTGTCAGACATATATTAATTCCTGATTGAAACATTAATGGTATAATTACTGTCAATTCAAATCTAATAATCTTTATAAGGCTTATGGGCCTGATGGTGTTTCTCCTATTGTTTTCTTAAACTGTGACTCTGTATTAGCACTTTTGTGTGTGTGTCTGTGTGTATTTACCTTGTGTTTACCTAGTTGTAACATACAGGAAAAGAACTATTCTCGTGCTGTCCCATCTTGATATCTATGCAAATCCAAAATTTTTTTAACTTATTGATTGTTTTTGCTTCAACAACTCTCTTATCTAAACTGTTCCACAGCTCCACACATCTTTGCGAAAAGCTGAACTTCTTGATATCTCTCCTGTAGTTGTCCTTAATTTCTTTCCATGTCCTCTTGTGTTACTATTGTCCCAGATTAGTAAGTCTTCTCTATCTAATTTTCCAGTCCATTCATTGCTCTGTATACTGCTATTAGATCTCCTTTTTCCCTTCTTTGTTCAAAGGTTATAAGACCTAGTATTCATAGTTTTTCTTCATATGACCATTCACTTAAACTTGGGGGAAGCTTTGTTGCTACCCTCTGTATTCTTTCTAGTTTCCGTAAGTGTTTCTTTTTGTTTGGTGACCATACTGTAGCTGCATATTCTAATTTTGGGTGCATTAGAGTCATTAACAGTTTTTTTTATCATACTTTCGTCTGTGTAAGTGAATGCTACCTTTATACAGGCAACCCCCGCTTAATGAAGGTTCACACAATGAAATTTCGCTACAATGAAGGTTTCCTTTTACTACCATCTGCTCGTTTAACGAACACCAAACTCGCTTTAACGAAGTTTTATTAAGGCAACTTTTTCCAAGTTTGAAAGCCCCGCCGAATCACGCAAACTGACAGGCTTTTGAATACACCAGCGCCTCTCGTGGAGAACACGCGCACCACTCACTCCCCCTAGTTCAAAACAATAACAGCGTCAGCAGCAGCTCATCTTCCCTCGCTCAACATGCCACCAAAACGCCCTGCAATGCCGCCTAGCGTTGCTAAAAAGACCAGGAAGTCTCTTACTCTTGAAGTGAAGCTGGATATTATTCATGGACACGAGAGAGGCGAGAAAACTAATAGCATTGTTTCACTCCATCTACTGTCCAGCATTTTCAAGTCAGCAGACTCTATTAAGAAGACTGGTGAGATCATATCTTCCTTGCAAGCTAAATGAACCACCTGAACTCGTGACTCTACAATGGATAAAATGGAAAGCCATGTGGAAATGTGGTACATAAGTTTTGTATGTGATACAATGATGCGCCCTTTGTTTACATTCCACAGGTTGCCAGGTAGCGTATTTCCTGCTCCACTCTCCCTCCCTTTATAAATTTAAGATCATCAACATTACAAAGTTACTTACATACATACATTAGTGTACATTATAATGACTTAGTCTTAAATTAAACTATTATAATGACTTAGTCTTAAATTAAACTGCTTAAATGTTTAACTTCATAATTTTTACTTTCATTAAACTTTTCACTGTACTATGATGCACTCTTGCTTTGTTTACTCTCAATAGAAGCTCAAGTCAGGGGTTAAACTTGTTATAATCAGTTTGCTTAACAAAAATTTGCTTAACGAAGGATTTTTTAGAAACGTAACCCGTTCGTTAAGCAGGGGTTGCCTGTATTTCTCAAAAGTTCATAGGCATTTCCTATAATTCATGTGCTTTTCTGGTGACAAGTTATCCACAATAGTTACTCGGTCTTTTTCTTCAGACTTTTTCTTAATCTCTTCATTCCCCATTGAGTAAATTCTCTTTGGCCTTCTTTTGCTCACTCTAAATTGTAATATACAGTACTGTACTTTTTGAATTAAATTCCATTCCATTCCAAGTCTTGATGTAGTGCCTCACAATATTCTTTTCTATTCACCCACCTCATTAATTTAGCGCCATCTGCAAACAGACTTATGTAACTGTCTATATTTTCTGGTATATTGTTCACACATACCGCAAACATTATTGGTGCTAATACCAATCCTTGCGGAACTCCTCTTAAGACTCTCTTCCAGGCTAATTTTTATCTCTTATAACTGTTCTCATTTCTGTCTTTAAGAAGGTCAGCCATCTAACTGGTGATTGCATTTCTGTACAATCCAGTTTGACACTCCATTAGGACCTGAGGCTTTCCTTACATCTTGTTCTTCCATTATTTTCCTTACTTCTTCTACTGACACTTATATTTCATGAACACCATCAATTAATTCCAATGTGGTTTGCCATTATAAGTCACTTTCCCTGGTGAAGACTGACTGGAAGCAGTTGTTCATCACTCCTGCCATATCTTCTGGGTCTTCATACCTTTCATTATTGTATTTTAGTTTGCTTATTTCTCCTTTGTTTTTCAGCTTGCTGTTTGCATATCTGTAAAACAATTTTGGCTGGTTCTTACAGTTATCCACTTCTCGTAGTTTTTCTGTTCCATTCTCCGAATCTTGATGTATTCGTTTCTTTTCTGGGCGTAGTCTAACCAATGATTAGGTCTTCTATTTCTCCTCCATCTATTCCAGGCTTTTTCTCTTTCCATCCTTGCTAACTCACATCTTCTGTTAAACCACTCCTTGTGTTTAGGCTTGTCTATTTTCTTGATTGGCACAGGTCTCATTATTCCTTCATTACTGTTGATTCTCGCTAACTTGGACCAATAGGGAGGGAAAAGGATAGTCCAACAAATGTGATTGTCCAAGATATATGATTTTCATCCCCCTCCCTCCCCCTCACCAAAAAAAAAAAAAAAAAAAAAAAAAAAACAGCGGGCAGTTGAACTCGGGCTGTAGGTGGGTGGTACAGGATTTATTTTGGGATTACTGTCTCTCTGAAACCTTCAGACCCTAAATTACCACATGGTGTAGTTTATTATTATTATTTTTTTTATAATGAAATACCCTTCCCATTTTTAAATATTGTGCGGTTGTGTCATAGCATGACTCACACCCTAAAAAGTGATGTATCACTTAATGCTTGTATCTAAATATATATATATATATATATATATATATATATATATATATATATATATATATATATATATATATATATATATGAATATTTTTTCTCTTGAGTTTAAACCTTTTGTGTGTCTTACTCAGGGACTTGGTACGTGGCCAGGCGTCAAGAGAGGTCATGCGTCATTTAGCTCTCTAATTTTTCATAAATAATTACGTCCTTGCAGGCATGAATTTGATGAGAATTGGAATTAGAATTAGAATTATAATTAGAATTAGAAGATAACAAGAAGCAAATGTATAATTGTGGATGATTGTGGCTGACAGCTTGACCTTGAACCCTCGCCTCCCCTCCGTCACGTGTGTTTATCTCCTTCCAAAACCCTTGCCTCACCTCATGCCTCACTGCCATGCTTCTCCACCCTCTGTCTATGATCTTTTCAAACTTTTTTTTCCTCACTATCTTCATCATCACAACTGTACATCACATAACTCTCACAATAACACTATTACAAAAGATTATTTTAAGACAAATGTATAAAGCTGGACAAGATGAGTAATAATTACTTCACAGTATCATTGTCTCACTTCAACACATGACTCTGAGTGTCCAGTTCAGTTGTAAAACGGGAGATTGCCGTGACGCTGCTGATGGCTCCATCCAAACCCTCATTGCAAAAAGTAAAAAAGTTCAAGGGAATCGACCAAAATGAATTAACGATTTTTTATGTTTCATCTTCTACACGGTTGGACACGTCTGTCGACCTCTTCTGTAAAACGAGCCCTAATTTGTTTGTATCCATGACCTGCTACCCAGTAGGCAGTAGGGATTAACACTCTCTCTCTCTCTCTCTCTCTCTCTCTCTCTCTCTCTCTGTGTGTGTGTGTGTGTGTGTGTGTGTGTGTGTGTGTGTGTGTGTTTACTGATAATAATAAAGATAGTAATAATAATAATAATAATAATAATAATAATAATAATAAATAATAATAATAGAGAGAGAGAGAGAGAGAGAGAGAGAGAGAGAGAGAGAGAGAGAGAGAGAGAGAGAGAGAGAGAGAGAGAGAGAGAGAGTTGTGGGTAAATTCCTAGCGTGGGGCTGGTCAGGGACGGATTTAGGAATTTTGAGGCCCTAGGCAAAGGTAGGCATTGGGTCCCCATGCACCTAATCCAGTATAGTGGGGACTGAAGAGGGATCCTGTTTTCTTTATACATCTATAGAGGGCCCGAGACACACTTAATAGGATAATCATTCTGCTAGCATCTTAACATGGATTTTAATAAAAAACATAAATAATGTTTGCAAATAATGAAACCTCTACTAACTATAAGTGTATGAGGTGTTTCATGGGAGCCTCAGAAACTCAGGGCCTTAGACAACCACCTAGTGTTGCCTAATGGTAAGTCTGCCATTGGGGCTGGTGCTAATCCCTCCGTGGCATTTTCCCTCCCTTGAATCCCTTCGCTTTATGGTGGGGGTTGACAGCCACTACTCAGTCACAGGCCACTTTTCAAACCTAGCTGCAGAAGTGACCAATGAATGTGTACTGCAGCCTATTTAGAGAAATGATTACCCTAAACTTTTTGCGATTTATGAATGAATAATATTATCTAAAGAAGCGGGGATCTAATGTGTTATCATCCTATCATGCTCCAGGAAGTCACTATTGTATACGCAATCATGTGTGAAAATTTCATATGATTTAGATCAATGCAAATAGCAAAACAAGGTCGAAATTATGAAAAATCTTCAGGAGCCAAGATCTCAAAGTGTTTTTTTTTACTCTTCAAAAATTTTCACAAAATCAGTATAAACTTTGATTGACTTCTGTTTGGTATCATTTTAAACTACAATCAGTCATAATGCATATTCGCCAAATTACAAACGCCAAATATGGAGAAACAAAACAAAGTTCATGGGATAGTTTTAATAATGTGTTAATAGTACATATGTAGTTATTTTTATTTATTTTCATGTTTTTAATGTTTCAGAACGTTTTAGTATCGAAAAAAATATGCATTATTATCCAAATTGATTTCGGATAATCCCGTTTTCGGATAATTGGGTGTTTACTGTATATATCTATATCTATCTATCTATCTATCTATCTATCTATCTATATCTATATATATATATATATATATATATATATATCTATATCTATATATATATATATATATATATATATATATATATATATATATATATATATATATATATATATATATATATATATATACACACTTTCATGAAGAGATTAGCTTAGACAAGGCACCATATGCATACACATAGTAAATAGATACCATCCTAGAACAATCCTTACATCTTTGTCTAATTATGTATTTGTTTGTATATTTTTTTACATTAGCAATCTTACTACAGCAAGATAACACCATAGTCACGCATTCTGAGAGTGACTGCCTCATCTCTGCTGCCACAGTGCAAGGGTATACTGCTGTCAGGAGTCAGACTGAAGGTGAGGAGCAATTCAAATAGCTGTCATCAATGTCTTACATTTCTAAAGATTAAATAGTTGTTAAAATGCATGACATAATTCACAAGTTTATATTTTGTATGAAATAAATTTACAGCTTATTTCTATGGCTGCTCCAAGGTGAAATTTTAAAGATGTGCAACTAAAATTTTGTGTATGTGTTTGCACAGGTTCATGGTACATCACAGACCTGTGCCAGGCTCTGCAGGAGTATGGTCATATTATGCCCATCAAGAATGTGCTGCAGAAAACTCGTCAGAACCTAAAGTCTCGTATGGGAAGCATGAATAACACCTATGTAACTCAGTTGTCTGAGGAGAAAGTCACCCTTATAAGGTAACTAGTTTATGTTTTAGTTAAGCATTTGAATAATGATATGTCCTATATGTATATTCTTTCTTTACAGTGTAAAAGGGATGTCACTCACCCTTCATATGTCCTTACCTGAAGAGGAAAGCTAACAGTCATTTTGATAACATCATTCCCCACCAACTTGAAATGTATCATTTACCCACAGTTTCAAAAGTCCACAACCTCTCCCTGTCTATCTTGTCCTATACTTTCTTTAAATATATGAGTGCCCAAAATATATTCTTATCTTCTAGTACTCTAGATACTTTACCACACATGCCAAGAACAGTTGGGTAACTGAAGATATGCGGTGTCATTTTTCTATCTCCCTAAATTGAAAACATTTTGATTAAACCATGCAATCATTTACAAGATATTATAATTTTAGATAAATTAAAGCAAAGGAGGAATGTATGAGTGAGAGAGAGATCACCATGTGCATGTTGAGTGTAAATTTAACATAAATGTATGACAGGTACAGCCGATGACTTTACTAAAGATCGAAAGGAACCTTTGTGATGGGCATACAAATCATGAAACGTCACTCATTAAGCAAATCAAATTTAATTTGCTCCATATGTGAAGTGTTTGTTAAGCAAGGTTTGATTGTATCTACTTTTGCATCACTGACAACCCTTTGGAGAAAATTCCTTTTCTATTCATGTCTCTCGTATCACATACCAACTTTGTTTAGCCATACATTTTCAGTTATGCTTCATTCTGCAATCTACCTCCTTTCTATAATGTTCTAGATTCTACTCATACAGGATATCTCCTCTTCACACTCATCATATCTAGGTATCTTAGATAACTGCCACTCTTATACTTTTAGTATGAAACAGTATTTGTACATTTCAGTTTCTTCAATAATTATGTCTATTATGCCTCATTGTATTTTTCTGTTGTTTACATCAGAGATGTGCAGCTGGTCAGAGCTGAAGAGGAACACTTCTTGGAAGGAATAACAATCCTAACACAACTTGAAGTAATGGAAAAACTTTTAGAAGAGGCTTTGGAGGAGATTATTGAGAGTGATGATAATCTGGAGAGTTTAATCAGCAGCCTCATCAACATAAGATTTTCTTGAGGTGATGTCTTGCAGTGTTTTTTTATATGATAGAAATTTAGTTGAAATTATCAAAACTTTTAACATGCCATAGATTGCTAAACATTTTGAGGTATTGATGAAGGCTTTGCTCTATGCACCACAGATTGTGTTGGACAGAACTTGAATCTTTATTAGTTTGAAGGTTAAGTTATATTGTAGCCAGTGATGTGAGAATATATTTTGGAAGAAGTTTTGCCATCTGTAATAAGGATTTTGTGCTTAATAGATATCTATCTCCATATATAATAATGACTTGTATCTGGTGATTGATTGATGCCAGTGAGAACTTGTTAATTTCAGATACTTCAACGCATTCTTATAATGGTACTATTATAAGTGGCACCAAAGTTTTCAAGGGATCAAGCCTTTATTCACATTTTCTTTGTCTAAAAGTATAACTCTTGATAAATATTAAGAAAATGCATCCAGCTCTATTACTAATGTTTTTGGCTCTTACCACTAGCAAACTTGGGGATCTTGTGGGAAAGCGGGGTTTTTAGATGGGGGGAAAACTAGAATATGGTCAAATACCATAGCAGCAGCAGCAGTACCTCCCACTTATTTTTTGTAGTAGGAGGTGACATTTGACTATTTTAGCTCTCCTTACCCAAAACCTCACTTTCTCACCAGGTCCCCAAGTTTGCTAGGGATAAGAGCTGAAAATATTAATAGAGCTGCATGCTTCTCTATTATTATTCAGCTAGTAAAATTGTGTAATTCTCAATTTAGAATTAATAGTGCAATTTTTTTACATTTTTTTAGATGAAGTAACAGAAAATAATAATTTATCATAGATTTTTATAAGGATATGAGTGCATAGATCTGTGTATAGGTATAAGCAAATTGCACCAAGTACAAGATGTGTGTATTTTGTCTCAGTGTATATGTCCTTGAGACAGCTCTGCCCTACTCTTCCCACTTTGTAGTGGAACCTTTCCTTCCATTTTTCTTTAGTATAAAGGAGAGGATGACCCCTAAGTCCAACACAGGAAGCCCAGCTGAACTGATGGCAAGAATTTCCTTCCTCACAGTCAATATTATGGAGAAAGATGTAGCCTGAAGTGCTTGACTCTTTCACTGGAACACAAAAAAAAGCTACATGTGGCTATCATTATGAAGGTGAATGAAACTTGCTAGAAACAGAACACAGGAAGACCCAATCTTGCCAAGTCTGTCTGTAATACACAAATAGGTAAATACACACACACACACACACACATATATATATATATATATATATATATATATATATATATATATATATATATATATATATATATATATATATATATATATATATAAAAACTGCAGGTGTAGTCTATTACAATATCATGCCCACACAGGCTGCAGAGAGGGGGCATGGGGGATGGGGGATGAAATACTTATGTCTCAATCCCCCTCCCTTCAGTCCATAAAGCACACATGAATATGAGGACAAACAACCATCTCCTGCAGTGCCTTTTACCATCAGCACCAAAGTCACTTTGTCAGACCAAAAACCTTTGTCTGCAGCAACGAGATTCTTGGCTACACTAGAACGGGATCTCGATCCTACATGGCCTGCAATCTCTACTGAGACGCAGACCAGGAATGCTTGTTTGGCATGAGTTCATTGCTCACCATGCAAGATTTCTTCATGGCTTTAACTCGTCCCCACATTGATCCTTTACACCAGCCAATTTTATATGATTTGACATGAAAACACTTTCTTATATCTCTAGCAACAGCCAAGAGAATTGGTGATTTTCATGCCTAGTCAAGGGTCACAGCCATGCAGGGAGAGGATGCTATTTGGTCTTACCTTCCTGAGTGCAAAGATAGAAACAGCCCTTAACCTTTTTTCTTAGGGAATTTTGGCTGCACAGTCTTTCCTTGTTTGTGGGACTGGAAAGCAAAGAATGTCTGCCTTATCCCTTAAGGACATTTAACAAATATTGTCAGATGATCTCTGCATTGCTCTGCTCCAGGAATCTTTTTGGGTTGATATGGGATCACCAGTGAGCAATGTCTAAAGCAGCAATCTCCTTCTTTCTTTGGGATGCTGTTAAGATGACACAGGTCTTTTCCTGAAGCCTTTTGCCTATTGTTTAAAGTCTGGGCCTATGACATTTGGGGCCTTGCCACATCTTTGCTTTTCTGAAAGAACAGGTCTGTCCATTCTATATAGAAGCATCGTGTTGGAAGAACCGTTCTGTGTTTTGGATTATTACATGGGATATTAGACGAAAGAGGGAGATGTCATCACATTGAGGCCAGTGATTACTGCTGGGGACTTGGTGGCTTATCTCCCTCTGCAATATATCCATCTTTCTGGGCAGCAGTTGCCTTAAATCTCAGGGTCTACTTGGTTGGTGTTATGGACTGTGGCTTAGCACTCTACCAAAGGATGCTACCCTTTTACAATGGTACAATGAAGGGCTGTTCTTGGAGCACTTCCTTGTACCTTTCTTGCTTCCCTTTCACCTACCATACCTTAAGTTAGAGCCGAGTAGTGACCAAAGGACAGTAGTGCCTCAGATTACCATTGGTTCCTCTCAATCATCATGGAAGAAGATGGCAGTTCATCCCTTCTGCCATGCTGCAGCCTCCTTGTATTCTCTTACATCTCAGGATTACCACTAGGTGAGACTTTATAGAATTATAATTTGGATCATTCACCCTTCTCGTATTCCATTCCTATGGCATAATCCACCTCCTATGATGTGGGAATCTGCTAATATAAGAAGCAGGTTGCATGTGAAACAAATACCATTTACAGAAATATAATTATTTTTCATTTTCCTACTTCTTTTATATTTATCCTTTAGAATTATTTTTCACTTACCTGCTTCTTTTACATTTACCTTCTCATCTCATCATTTTTTTAGAGAAAATGAAAATAAAACACTAAAAGAAATTTTGAAACTTAATTTTGACAAATGGCTGCAGTAGCTGAGCTTAAGGCACTGGTTATAATTTAAATGGTTAACACAAGGATACAAGTTCACAATGTTTTTCAAAAAATTTAATTAGAGGAAATAAACTGATTGAATGAGACCAAGAGAATTTTTCCTCCCCGCAATCATGTTCGTTTGTTCAACTTACAGCCCAGTCCACTGGAAGAGGACATACCACTCACCACAATTCCTCTGACTAGCATATTTTTTGACTATTTAACTTACGAAATGGAGCACATTCTGTCCCTGTACCCTTTTGCGGCTTTCCTCTCCTTTCACTGACCATCCTGATGAACTAGCCTTCAACTTTGCTATCCTCCATGACCTACAGCAACTGGTTCAACACCCTACTTGTATTCCTGACTGTCTTGGAGATACACCCAATATTCTTGATCTTTTTCTCACCTCTAATCCTTCAGCTTATGCTGTCATCCTACCTTCTCTGTTTGGCTCCTCCTATCACAATCTCATTTCTGTATCTTGTCCTATCTCTCCAATCCCTCCTCAGGATGTCCCAAAGCGGAGGTGTCTATGGCGTTTTACCTCTGCCAGATGGGGGGATCTGAGGAGGTATTATGCTGATTTTCCCTGGAATGATTACTGTTTCCGTGTCAGATGCATCTCTATGTGCTGAACGCATAATGGAGGTGATAGTGTCTGGCATGGAGGCGTATATTGCTCATTCTTTTTCTCAACCTAAACCTTCTAAACCTTGGTTTAACAGAGCCTGTTCTCGTGCTGTACATGATAGAGAAGTTGCCCACAAAAGGTACTTGAGCCTTCCATCTCCTGAATCTCACGCACTTTATATTTCTGCCCGGAATCATGCCAAGTCTGTTCTTAAACTTGCCAAACATTGCTTCATAAATAGAAAATGTCAAAATCTTTCAAATTCTAACTCCCTTTGTGCCTTCTATCATCTGGCCAAAAACATCTCCAGTAACTTTACTTCTTCATCTTTCTCTCCTTTATTTCATTCTGATGGCACCACTGCCATCTCTTCTGTCTCTGAAGCTAAACTCTTCTCTCAAATCTTTGCTAAAAACTCCACCCCTTGGATGATTCTGGGCTTGTCCCTCTCTCTCCTCCTCCCTCTGACTATTTCATGTGTTCAATCAGAATTCTTCATAATGGTGTTTTCCATACCCTCAGAATCCTTATGGGGTCCCTCCTATTGTTCTCAAAAACTGTGCTTCTGTGCTTGCACCTTGCATGTCCAAACTCTTTCAATTATGCCTATCAACTTCTATCTTTCCTTTCTGCTAGAAGTTTGCCTACATTCATCCTGTTCCTAAAAAAGGTGACCGTTCTAATCCCTCAAACTACCGCCCTATAGCTTTAATCTCTTGCTTGTCTAAAAATTTTTAATGTATCCTCAATAGGAAGATTCTTAAACATTTGTCAATTCACAATCTTCTATCTGATTGCCAGTATGGCTTC
The DNA here is from genome assembly GCF_017591435.1 of Portunus trituberculatus. Lineage (NCBI taxonomy): Eukaryota > Metazoa > Arthropoda > Malacostraca > Decapoda > Portunidae > Portunus > Portunus trituberculatus. Next base: position 24,912,356 of record NC_059298.1, on the reverse strand, counting down.
CGTCAAGGTCGCTCTACTGGTGATCTTCTGGCATCCCGTACTTCTGCTGTCATGTTAGATATATCAAAAGCTTTTGATAGCATATGGCACAAAGCTTTGATTTCTAAACTGCCCTCCTACGATTTCTATCCTTCTCTCTTCAACTTTATCTCAAGTTTCCTTTCCAACCGTTCTATTGCAGCTGTGGTAGACGGCCACTGTTCTTCTAAGTCTATTAAAAGTGGTACGTATTTTTCAGGGTTCTGTCCTATCACTCACTCTCTATTATTTCTCAATACTTCTTGCCATATCCACTCCTACGCTGATGATACCACCCTACATCTTTCCACATCCTTTCAAAGACCACCAACCCTTCAGGAAGTCAACAGATCAAGCAGAGACGCCACAGAACGCCTGACTTCTGAACTCTCTAAGATTTCTGATTGGGGTAGAGAAAACTTAGTAGTTTACAATGCCTCAAAAACTCAATTCCTCCATCTATCAACTTGACACAACCTTCCAGACAACTATCCCCTTGTCTTCAATGACACTCGGTTTTCTCCCTCTCCCATACTAAATATCCTTGGTCTGTCCTTTACTTATAATCTTAACTGGAAACTTCACATCTCATCTTTTGGTAAAACAACTTCTATGAAGTTAGGCCTTCTGCAGCATCTCTGCAAGTTTTTGTCACCCCTTCAACTGCTAACTGTACAAGGGCCTTATCCGTCCTTGTATGGAGTACTCTTCGCATGTTTGGGGGGATTCCACTCATACAGCTTTATTAGATAGGGTGGAATCAAAAGCTTTTCATCTCATCAACTCCTGTCCTCTGACTGACTGTCTTCAGCCTCTTTCTCACTGCCAAAAGGTTGCATCTCTTTATCTTTTATCGCTATTTTCATGCTAACTGCTCTACAGATCTTGATAATTGCATGCCTCCCCTCCTTCTGCAGCTTTGCAGGCCAAGGCTTTCTTCCTCTCATCCCTGTTCTGTCCAACCCTCTAATACAAGACTTAACCAGTACTCTCAATTATTCATATTTTTTTTTTTTTTTTTTTTTTAATCATGTGGGCTTTTCATGGGAATTTATGGGCTAAAGGGGGTACTTTTTTGGCAAAGCCCACCCACTAGGAAACTGTTGCCCTGAGTGAGGAAGGCCAACCTACACTCGGACCGTAGACAGGATTTGAACCCGTGCACTTGGAGACCCCTCGGACCCCAAAGCATGCATGGCTCCACTGTAACACGGTGGTAAACTCTGGAACTCCCTACCTGCTTCTGTAATTCTATCTTCCTACAACTTAACTTCTTTTAAGAGAGGTGTGTCAAGCCATTTGTTCCTCTCTTTTGACTAAGTCTTTCATATCTTTTAGGGAGAATGCAATTCCCGTGGACTTTTTTTTTCTGATATAATGTTTTTGCCCTTGGCAGTTTTCCTTCTTACATAAAAGAAAAAGAAAATACTACTAGAAAATAATTATATAGTATTATCCTCTACTTCACACAACCTCATTACACTTTACTCTTTCACCTGCTTGGTTCTTGCACCAACACGCATGGCTCAATCTCTTTATAGTGTCTTGTCTTCTCAAGAAAACTCACTTAACTTGTCTTTGGGGCAGCAATACACAGTTTATAGGAGATATGTACCGAGTGGTGCCACTTCCCCCCTTCCCTTTTTTCTTTCAACACCACAGCCAACACAATAACATCACAGTTTTCCTAATTCTACTAAAAACATTGCCTAAGAAAACACACACACAGGATATGAGAGAGAGAGAGAGAGAGAGAGAGAGAGTCGTCGCTATCTGCTCAGATGAAGATGGAGATGGTACTGTATAAGTAATTTAATGATAAATGTGTATAAGCACTATGTTTTATATAAAGCTACTTTAATTTTACTTGCTCGGATGAAAGAACAGCTCAGTTCTCCCTCTGCCGCTTGGAGTGAGAAATTCGTGTTAAATTTCTAATTACGTAGCAATTGAATTTAATATTTTTCATTCACACCTTGACAACTCTCTCTCTCTCTCTCTCTCTCTCTCTCTCTCTCTCTCTCTCTCTCTCATTAGACTGTCAGGCTTCCGTTCTGTCTCTATCTGTACGTATGCCTGTAATATCCCATGTGCGTTGTAGTTACATATAAGTTAATAATTAATAACTTAATACTAAGTGTCCCCAGCACTACAGCAGCAGGTAGAGAATTAAAGAAATTATTAACTTGAATTACCGCTAACCTTTTATGTGGCCAGTTTTGACATCAAATCACTTTTTACTAATATACCCTTAACAGAGGTCATTAACATCTGCATAGAGAAATGCAAAAATTCCTTACTTCATAATCTTACTGTTTTGCAATTCAGATAATTATTGGACTTTGCTGTAAAAGAATCAGTATTTATTTTTAATGATAAGTTGATGGGGTGGCAATGGGGTACCCCCTCAGTCCTACCTTTGCAAATTGCTTTCTATTTGTTAATGAATCTGGCTAAATAATTGCCCAAAAGTATTTAAATCTAGTGTTTATAAAAGGTATGCAGATGAGTTTTTTTTTATTTTTTATTTATTTTTTTATTTTCAAAGATAAATCACACACAAAAAAATCAGCAGTTTTTAATTCATAAAATAGGAATATTAACTTTACACTAAGAGTTGGAAGAAAGCAATTGTTTATCTTTTTTAAGATGTGTTAGTTAAAAAGAGTAACTATAGTCCAGTCACACATGTATACAGGAAAAATCTTTTACTGGCTTAGGACTTAATTTTACATCTTTTGTTCCTTTATTAAAACTTTTTTATATAAGGCCTTTTGTATATGTAGTACTTAGATCAGTTTTGACAAAGAGATTAATAGACTAAAAGAATATTTTACATCAAATGGATATCCACTAGCATTATTTGAGAAGCATGTGAAACAGTTTATATGCAATGAATTTAGCAATAAGGATAAGAGAACTCAGCGTAAGCTTGTCACATATCTTAAACTACCTTTCCAAGATCATATCAGCTATCAGGTTAGGAAAGTATTAACAACTTTGTTATGTAAATATGCTCTAGATTTAACCTTTAGATTTATTTTTGTTAATACAAATACTATCGGTTCTTTGTTTAGACAGAAGAATAGGCTATTCGATCCTTTGAGCTCAAACATAGTCTACAAATTTTGTTGTCCCAGTTGTAAAACGGTATATCGGTTCAACAAGCAGAAACTTAAAATTATGGATGTGAGAGCACAAGGGTATCTATCTCCTTCAGGACAGTCAGGCAAACAGATCTCAAATCCAGGTTTCTCTGTCATAAGAAACCATTCAAGAGAGTTAAATCATGCTTTGAAGGCGGGTTCACACATACCAATTTGCGACTGATATAATACGTACGTAGAGTTTCCAACTCATCCCTTCTAGTCAGAAAGTGTCAGACATAGCGCCTGGAAAGTATCGATTAGTTGGCACCTTGGCGGGACATGAATGTAAAAAAAACAGCTAGTAGCTACCCGCCAAGATGTCTTCCTCCACTGACGATGCTGAAGCTGTGGTTGCTCTTTTGGTGTACCAGAAGTCAACAGAAAAGAAACTTAATGCCTGTGGATACGTCCCTGGCTAAGTAGAAGGAGTGCCCACAGTCCAGATATACAAGGTCTTCCATCCGGTTGGCTTATCTTGGTCTCAGCCGCGCATATATGCCACATGAGCCCCAGTCAATGTTCGCCTGTGGTTCGTGTACTTGAATTTGAATCTTCTTTCACTCCCCCCTGTCACGGCCACTTTTTGTGGATGCGTGAGCTTACCATTCTGCCCTGTTACTACCTATTATGGAACCTAGAAAACTAATTAATAAGGCCCAAATCTTAGTTATTTGTGCCTGTGTGAGGGAGAATAAGTCAAATCTAGAAGTTGCCACAGATCCGGTAGTAACTGCTATGATCCATGCTACACAACACACACCCAGATTCTTTGATGGTGTGGGGTTGTTTTTCTTACTATGGTATTGGAAAATTAGTGTTTTTTCCTAAGAACCAAAATATCTACTTTGAGCTAATTTTGGATGAGTTAGATGAGTGTATGGAAAAGTGCAATGTACGAGTAGATATCATTTTGTCTTTCTTTTTGTATTATGGCAGCAATGCACAGCACAAGTATTGGGCATTATAAAGAGAAAATAAAAATTGGTCTCAAGAAGGCAAGGTCAGATTATGGCTTGGCACATGGTTGCTTGGGTGCCTGTGACACAGGCAGAGGTCAGGGTCTGACTGGCTAGCTGGGCCCCTGCATCACACCAAGGATTCTATATGGATATATGGGTTCAATGAGCGGGCTGGAGGAAGTGATTAGGGAGCTTAGCTTCTAACAGATGGCATTCGGGTCACAGGTTGTAAGGGGGTGAGGGATTGGGGGTCCATCAGCGGGGGAGGATGAGCACTGTTACAAGATTCAAACAGTCAGTCAGTCACGGGAAGGAGCGCAAGGCACATCAGCCATCGCCCACCTCTGCCTGGGCCACACCACGCTCAGTGCTCACTTGCACCGGCTATGTCTGTCTCGTGACCACTTCTGCCCTTGGTGTAGGACTACCCCTGAGGCCATAGAACATTTTCTGCTTCAATGCCTACGCTTCCACTCTCAACATACTGCACTACGCTCTCGGCTCTCCACCCTGGCCATCACAACACTCGACCTGTCCACACTCCTGGCGGCCTCAGGCGTCTGCCCCTCCTGGCAACCTGCTGTCCTTCGCCTTACTTGCGCCTTCTTGATGGAGACCAGCCAGCTACCACGCCTGTGATATTTTTACAGGACTACCCCAGGGCTCATAAGGATCCAAAAGTGGCCACGAAGATCTATGGATCCTTATGAGCCTTGGGGTACTCCTGTGTGGGTATCACAGGCATGGTAGCTGGCCAGTCTTCCTCAGGAAGGCACAAGTAAGGTGAAGGACAGCAGGTTACCAAGAGGAGTGGACGCCTGAGGCCGCCAGGAGGGTGGGTGGGCATGTCCAGTGTTGTGATGGCCAGGGCGGAGAGCCGGGAGCGGGAGCGTAGTGCAGTATGTTGAGAGTGGAAGCGTGGGCATTGAAGCAGGAAATGTTCCATGGCCTCAGGGGTAGTCCTACACTAAGGGCAGAAGGGGTCAGGAGACAGACGTAGGCAGTGCAACTGAGGAGTATGGTATGGCCCAGGCGGAGGCGGACAGAAAATGCACACTAAATATATATATATATATATATATATATATATATATATATATATATATATATATATATATATATATATATATATATATATTTATTTGCCTTATAAGTTCATAACCACGAGAAAATGCAGGGAAAAATAGGGGATGGGGAGGAATCATGGGAGAAATCTTAAGTTACTCTTGAAAACGTTTTCTATGAAAGTACTCGCTTCTAACAGATGGCAGTACAGTCGCTGTCCTCCAAACTTTAACCCACACCACAACTTCCTCTCTGTATATTCCTTGCATCACACCAACCCGGGGCCCACATGAGTTATAGACACGTGACTGTGGATGCGTGGATGGAAGACCTTGTATATCTGGACTGTGGGAGTGTCTGTCACACTCTAAATTAGCCTACATTTCTCATAAGAAAATTGTTTATCTTAAGAAGACTATGCACAATTTTGATCAAATTAAATCCTGACAAGTCTTCTATCCTCACCTCCAACAACACCCTGCATTGAGGGAAACAGTTCTTACAGAGTGGCACCTATTTCATTAAACGACAATTTGCGCAAGGTTTTTTAAAATTTTTTGCAGTATAATTAATTTCTGGGATCCCAGATGTGTTCTTTTTCCCTCAACTCTAACATCTTCCCTATATCTGGGGCCTGTTCAGTGGCCGGTCTGTCTCCTTCTTACCCCTCACTGTCTGGGACTGAATTACCCTCAAGTTTGTACAGCAAGAGTCACTAGCCAGTAGCGTGCGGCACCAGTCAAAACTGCTGTCCTGAAAAAACTGTCAGATGTGGCCTGTGCATTACAGAGGAGTTCTTTTTATGATCGTATCATAGATGCTATAGACATTAATAATAGAAGAAATGAAGCTTTAAGGAGGTGAGAGGAGGAGAGAGTAAAAGAGAGGCCACAGAATCCTGTGAGATTCAGGAATTCCTATATTAAGAATAGGTTTGATTTGACAATAAAATTTCATCTCCTGCAGGGGTAGGTGTACCACCTCTCAGGGCTGTGCAATTTCTGACAGCGCAGATATTTCGGCCAACCCCATTGTTAAGAACACAATCTGCTACAATCCTGCTTGCTCGTGACGTCAACAGTTCATTAGCGTGGTCTCACCCACTAGAGTCGCCTTGGAGACCACAATATAATTAAATTCACAAATCAACTAGCAAGACCAACATGTTGGTCTTGTTTTGTGACTGCATTCTGCAGTTGCTAGGCCCTAATTGTGAGTTGTAAACTCTACGTATGTTAAATATCAGTCGCAAATTGGCACATGCCTATTGGGAACAGGATTTCAAAATTTTGTATGAAGCTAAAACATTATCTGAATGGAGATTTGTTGAATCACTTTGTATTCATATATCTATGCCTAGTCCTAATAGTCAAGAAACATTCATTCATTTAACTGTAGTTCCATAATTTAATATCTATGTCACTTCCCTCTTTTTTTCTTTTAGTTTCTGGTTTAATTTCTTATACCTAACATTTTTTATTGTTTTCTATAGTTTCTATTAGCTTTTGTAAATAAACTTTTTGTTTTTACTTTGTATGAATGACTAGGGAACTAGAATTGATTTTTATTAGAACTGTGTGGATCAGACAGGTTTGATACTGATAGATGTCGGTTGCTATGACTAGGGTAGGATGGTACATAGGGATGTGCTTTATCGACAAAAAACTAGGTATCGATATTACCTTGAGCTTGAGCTTGAGCTTGAGTTGGGAGTCACCCAGCACTTGCTGTCGGTGTAGCCTTTGGATCAGCGTTCTCCCATACACACCTGGAAATGGAAGAGCGGGGCAGGAAGTCTGAAGCATTAAAGCTTTCCCTCTCTCTCCCCTCCCTCATCATTCATCACATTCACACCTGTTCCCCATCCCTATCCCTGTCCCTGAGGGGTCCCTGCCTTTCAATCACTCTCATACGTTCCCTCCAGGCACTCTCTAAGAAATCTTTCACACCCTCAATCATTTACCTGTCTCTCAACACACAGCCCCAGCAGGTACTCCATCCATTCCCTAGCATTCCTCTCTCTCATCTCACTACATGCTTCTACTCCTATCTCTTCTGTCACTACACCTAACATCCTGTCTCTTGCACACCCATACCCCTCACACTCCAGCATCAAATGTTCTACTGTCTCATCCACACCCCTCTCGCATACCTCACACACCTTGCTTCCTCCATTCTTCCACCTATACACCCTGCTGTTCACCTCCAGGGACTTGGTCCTGGCTCTGAACAGCAGTTCCCCCGGCTCCCATCATAAAAACTTTCACACCTAGGCCGGTCCTTTCTCCGATACCATTCTAGCGTTGTCTTCTCACTCATCCCCCTCCTCCACTCTGCTTTTCCTTTCTCTTCCACACGCCTATTGATTTCTCTCTTACTCGCATCTACACTTCCATGTCCTATGGCTCTTCTAACAAGCATTCCTATTTCACCCACCCAAATTTCTATATTAAACGACTCCTGTGCCCACTGTCCATACACGTTCCATTCGTACACCTTTTTTGCCCATTTACTCCCATCCATCCTCTGCAGTCTAACCCTATACCTCAACACTGCCTTAGCTAACCTTTCCTAAATGTACTCCATCCCATATCTCCTCTGATCGCCTCCACTGCCACATACCTGTTGGCACCTAACGCTATCCTGCCTGTCATGTTCTGCAGAACCTCTAGCCTATTCAGGTCTTTCCTAGTCCACACTGTTGTTTCTAAACCATACATGATGCTGGGGATAGCTACTCCCTTCCATAGTCCTCTAACTACCTCATACTTATTTGCCCTGCACCGTGCTACACTACCTAGCCTCCCCACCCATTGGTTAGTCCGTGCTATTCTTTCCTGCTTGGTCCTTTCACACCCTCTTTCATCCACCCAAATACCCAGATACTTGTACTCCTTTGTTCTTCCTATTTCCTCCCACCCAGCATCCATGTCCTGTTCCTGTCTAATGCATCCCCATTTACTACTAATACTTTACTCTTCTCCCTGCTGAATCTAACGTCAAAATCCCTTCCATACTCACTCACAGCATTCAGCATTTCCTGCAGCTCTGCATGGTGCTCACTAAGGACCACCACATCATCTGCATACAGGAGAATGCTCAGCACATCATTCCCCACTTTCACTCCTAATCCTGTTCGCCTCACTCTCGCTGCCATCTCCTCCACATATAGGCCAAATAGTAAAGGGGAAAGAACACAGCCTTGTCTCACTCCTCTCTCATTACTCACCCATCCAGTCACCAGATCCCCCATACTAAACACCGCTCTTGTATTCTCATACATACTCCTAATGATTCTCACTATCTTCTCACTCACCCCAACTTTTCTAATACCTTGCACAGCATTCTCCTATCTACTCTATCATAGGCCTTCTCTATGTCTAGAAAAGCTAAATACTTCTTCCTACCGTCCTTTCTCGCTCTCCCTATCACTTCATTTACTACATACATGTTATCCTCACCTCTTCTATCCTTCCTAAACCCATTCTGTTCCTCACCCATTACCCTATTTCTTTCTATCACTTCACTCAGTCTTTCATTCAACACACCACAGAATATCTTACACACTGAATCACACACTGCTATTGGTCTATAGTTCCTAATTTCCTTCCTACTTTTACTACCTCCTTTATATATGTGTCATTTTACTTTCATTCCAGGTTGCAGGCATTCTTTCATCCCTCCAAATCCTTCCAAAAACAACTCATGCAGCCCCTCAATCACTCCTCGACCACCCTCTCTATAAAATTCATTCAGAATCCCATCGATACCCGGAGCCTTACCTCTCTTTAGTTTCTTTACATACCTCTCAGTGTCATCCATACTGATCTCTTCATTCATTCCTTCCTCTATTTTCCTACCTAGGGTGATGTTTCCTAAGTTCCTAGCTGGCTCATTCACTCCTCCAATAGCTTTCCAGTACTCTTCTATCTCTCTAATCATTTCCTCCCTTTCCCTAATTCTCCTTCCATTCACTACTAACTCTTCTACATGGTCTACTTTATTACCTTCCTCTCCTCAAATAAATTTATACCATTCCCTACCTCCTTCTTCACCCTTTCTCCTAAGTTCCTCAATAATTTTCCTCTCCTCATTCCCTCTGGCCCTCCTGATTAATGCCTTCACCTCTTGCTGCTTACTCCTATACTGAACCTTCATGAGGCTCAGTCTCTTGTACTGGGCCTAAGTGAAGCTTAGGCTGAGTAAGGGGAGAAAAGAAAGATGTAACGAATCCAAGGGGGGAAGGATGAACACACCAAGCTTAACAGAATAGACCCTTTAATTCAATAACAACTCATCACAGTCATGTAACTTCCTACCTAGCCTACCTATAAGATGGGAGACCTATGGTGGGGGGGAAACCGTGGGTAACTCAGCTGTAGATGAGAGGGCGTGAGGGTGCGTGTGGTGGCGTCCCGAGAGGTAAAAATGGCGGCCCGTCCCTCGCGGCGTCCTGCTTCTCTCTCTCTCTGTCTCACTGCCTGGTTGGGCCTGTTGGGCTGGAAGTGGCAGAAGGTTCCACAGGAACGGTGCTGTAAACATAGTGATTATCTCATGAGTTGCTCTTATCAGACCACGTGGCATATTTCAGCTCTTCCTGGAGAATGTTGGAGAGTGTACCTCGAGACGAGAGCAGGGTGATGTTCTGAGGGTGAAGCCACCACGCTCCTCACCTTATAAGGTGGCAGCCATGATGACTGCGCACGCAGCCATACGTCATCTCCCTTCTCCCCCTACAGGGACTCCCTATATAAGAATTCCTAGCTACACATATGAAAGGGAAGATGAGGATTTGGACTAAATACATACCCAATAGTGGATAATAATCCCACTCCAGTACTGCTACTCGGTACACTCCTATACTCTTCCCACATTCTATCATACTCTATTCTCTCTACCTCACTGTTCTGTCTGTACCTTCTAAGGCTCCTACATCTCCTATTCAGTTGCCTTCTTTCCTTCCTCGCCCTGTCTGTCTCTTTGTTCCACCACCTCTTCCTTTTCCTTTTCCTCCCTTTACCTCTTGGTTCTGTCCTACCAATACTCTCCTCTGCAGCTATGGTTAGTTTCCTAACTAAACCCCTATTACACTCCACCACTCCTCTCTCTGTCTGTGGCCCATTCTCACCAGTCTTCCATTCCATCTTCTCTATTGCTTCTCTAAAACCATCCCAGTCTGCCTCTATAACTTTCCACCTTCCCTTCTCCTGTGTAGTCACTTTCACCTTCTCCTTCACACACTCATACTCCAATACCATAACATTATGGTCACTAGCTACATCAATCTTTCTCTCCTCATCCACCCACATGCCTTTCACTCATTCCCTTGCTTTGTCGTTAACCACCATGTAGTCAATGACAGATTCACTTTCCTTTCCACACCATGTCACTCTACACTCTGCCATGGTCACATTCAAAATCTCAAGCTCATTCATCTCCACAAACTCTAATAGCAATTGTCCATTCCCATTTACTTCCTCACCAAATACTCCTATATGACCATTCATGTCCCCCATCACAATTACTCTTTCATTCTTATTCTCTTGTACCAGCCTTTCAACAATCCTATATTTTCTTTCATTAGCAGCTCTCGCTTCTGCGCTTTCAACAGTCATGTAGCACACAATTAATATTATTTTCTCTCTGTCCCTACCAATGTTCTGAAACATACCAATTTGGCTCGGTTCGATATGAAAGCATAATACTGATGTACTGGTGTTTCCTAAAATACTGGTAGTATCAGTATCTACTTTTTCCTTTTTTGTGTGTGTGTTGAAAAGTTTCCTTTATATAACATTTTTAGACAGTATGTGTATACAATTATACAAGGTACATAGTTTTAAAGGTGCGTCAGTGAGAGAGAGAGAGAGAGAGAGAGAGAGAGAGAGAGAGAGAGAGAGAGAGAGAGAGAGAGAGAGAGAGAGAGAGATTGATAATTTTATTGTTGTAGTAAAATTTACACAGCGAGGGAGGAGGTCGGGGCATGCCTGCCTTCCCCTAAGCATGGGACCAATTAATACTTGTTAGGTGTCAGTCAGCCAGGAGGTGGAGTGCAGCCTGCCACACATCTGGCACCAGTGGTCCTAGCTCAATGGTTTACCACCACCTTCACCACCGGGACCAGGCAGCAGCAGGCCATGTGCCTCTATTATTCTCTCAAGCAGACACTCATTGTCCTCCATCCTCTTAAGCACTATGTTGAAACAAGCCTGCATCTCCTCAGGCGTTGTAAACTGGGCAGCCAGCGAAACAGCAGGAGGGAGACAATGTGTCTCATCCTGCGAAGCCACAACACCTGCAGCAGGGGCTGACACAACACCAGCGGCCTACTTGTCCTCCACATCTGTGTCCATGGCTTCAGAGACCAATTCCAGGGCTGCCTCCTCGGAGGGGGACGCAGACTGCGGAGGAGAGTGGCCTGGCACAGGCATGAGCAGGGGCAGGGGCTGGGCCAAGGCTGGTGGGGTCAGGGCCTGGACTGGGGCAGTAGCAGGGTCATGAGCTGGTTGGAGTGAAGGCTGTGCTGGGACAGACACTGGCTTGAGCTGAGAGCTTGTCGGCACATGCTGGGGTTGCCCATGTGGGGTCAGCTGGGACATGTGGACTGGGACAGGAGCTGGGGCCTGCTCTGAAATAGGCGTCAAACCCAGGAGGTGAACCTTGTTGGGCACATCCCCCTCAAGCAGGCCCAAGAGTTGGGGACGAGGTTCATTGGCAACAACACGCCTCTTGAGCTATATGAAGGCCTCTGTGAGAGTGATAAGGTTAACATCCCACCAACCTTCAGCTGCCCTGGATTCCTCTCACCTTGTCCTAATCCAGATCCCACGACCCGATTCCTCTCTCTCACCCTACCTCCACCTTCACACCTCATCCACCCCTCCCTGTTCATGCCTTCCTTATCCTATCTGACTTTCGCTACCTGTCCCTGGCCAGTCGACTCCTTGTAAGTACCCTCTTAAGCTTTCAAAATTAGCCTTCCTGAAGTCAGGTACTTTCCTATTGTTCTTTTTTCTAAAAGTTTCATTCCATTTCAATACCATATACCGTATTTCGTTGTGATCACTGTTACCTAGCTGGGCACCAAACTCCATCTGCATAAATGCCTCCTCCCTGTTTGCCAGAATCAAATCTAGAATATCATTTCCCCATGTGGATTCTAAAATGACCTGCTTTAAAAAATGATCCTGAATGACCCTGAGAAAATCTGCTTTCCTGTTACCCACCATCAAGCTGCAATCAATATTTCTATAGTTGAAATCCCCTACCACATATACCTTACTGTATCTGGCTGCCCCATATATTTCCTCCCATAGTGAAAAGTTTACTTGGTTTGAAGCATTAGGTAGCCTGTACACTAAACCCATTACTACTGATTGTGACCCATCCTTGATATCTATCCATAGAGACTGTTTTGTTATCTGTCTTAATTCTGCTGTTTATACAACATTGTAGTGTGTCCTTAACATACAAGGCCACTCCTCCCCCTCTTCTGTTTTCCCTATCCATATGAAAAAGTGTATAACCATCAATTTTCACCTGATCAAATACCTTCCCTGACATATCTAACCAGGTTTCTGTTAACGCAATTATATAAAAATTTTCAACACAAGCTGCTCCTCTAAGCAACTATATCTTATTTAGAATACTCCTACAGTTCGTGTAATACACACTTAAACTTTGCATTTACTAAGCTGGTTATTTTTCTAGATTTAACTATTCTTTCCTCCCTATGGATCCCCAAAGTCCTTTCTCTCTCCTGACTAACGAAAAAAACGCTGGAGTGTATTTAACTCGCTTTCAAGTGTTTCAGCCAAAACACGAACACCTTTGCGCGATAAATGCACATCATCTCTGGCATACAAGGTGTCTTTGCCATACAAGAGGTCCCAATTATTGATGAACGCCCATCCATTGCTCCTACAGTGATCCGCAACCCTGCAATAGTCCTGGACAGCCATTCACCTCCTAGTCCCCTCCTTGGCAACACACTGCATACCACAGGTGTTGCACTCTTATTTCTAAACTTAGCCAAAGTCTCCTTAAATCTCCTTGCAGCTCCTCACTCCTTACCTTACAAATGTCATTTCCTCCCGTGCTGAGGAAAACAATGGGTTTGGTCCTGTCCACTTTCAAGCACATGTCTAGCTGAGCACTTATCTTCTCGATTCCAGCACCAGGTAGACACACCCTCGTCCTCCTCTTCTTGTCCTTAGCACAAAAAGCAGAGTCCAGATAACATAACATAACATAACATAAATAATAGGATAACAAAGGGCCACCAGGGCCCATCTAGGTTATCCTGTATCAGTCGCACAGCGACCTCGTCATCAGTACTTAAAGATACACTTACAAGTACACAATACATTATATACTAATTCTAAATATTTGGCCCATTAACAGGGCTAAGTCCTGCAGCGAATTCCTCTACAATCTGTGATCCCCATACATGGGGATCATGTCTTGTTTAACTATAGTAAATTTCTTATAAAAACTATCATGCAGTGCTATACATAATTATAAATCTAATAAATTTAAGTGCTTATCTAATCTGTTTTTAAACATTGTCAAACTAGTGCTATTTACAACCGTCTCTGGCAATGCATTCCAGAAGTCTACCACCCTATGACTAAAGAAATATTTTCTTATATCTAACCTGCAGCCTTGCTTTCTAATCTTCCTGCCATGATTTCTAGTCCTACTTCCTCCTCTAAGGTAAAGAAAGATCTCACATCTATGTAGTTTGTATCTGAGAACATTTTAAATAACTCTATCATATCCCTCTTATACATCTCCTCTCAAATGAAAACATGTTTAATTCCTTTAATCTATCTCTATACTCCAGGCGCTTTAATGCTGGTATCATCCTAGTTGCTCTTCTCTGAACTGCTTCTAACATGTTGATATCCTGCCTATAGTGGGGTGACCAGGCCTGTATGCAATACTCTAAATGGGGCCTAACATAGGAATTATATAAGCTACGCACCACTTCCTTACTTTTATAACTAACATTTCTATTTATAAAACCCAGGATCCTATTTGCCCTATTTCTTGCTTCTAAACATTGCTTTGAAAATTTCATAGTCCTGTCTATCACTACTCCTAAATCCTTTCCTTCCTCTACTGCCTCTAGCCAACATCCCTCCATCTCATAGTTAAAGTTTGTGTTGTCTTTACCTAAATGCATAACCTGACACTTTTAGAATTAAACTCCATCTGCCACCTGTCTGCCCATGCTATCAGCCTGTCCAGGTCTCGTTGTATTCTGTAATTGTCCTTTTCACCCTGTACTGCACATGCTATCTTAGTATCATCTGCAAACTTTGATACTTTGCTACTAATTCCTATATCTAAATCGTTAATGTACACCAAGAAAAGAAGAGGTCCTAGCACTGATCCTTGGGGTACCCCACTAACCACTTCCTTCCACTCAGACATTGCCCCATTTAATACTACTCTCTGTTTCCTATCAGAAAGCCATTCACTAATCCAATCAACTAACCTACCCCTATCCCATGTAGTCTCAATTTGTACACTAGCCTCCTATGCGTTATTAAAGTTATGCAGTGTGTGACTGTGCGTCTGCGTTCCAGGGATGGGGAATACTCTGTTTTGTGATTGAAAAAAAAAATCAGAATGATTATTTTGTTTCAGTTAATAGACTACAAGAAACCATAGAAACATGATGCCCCAAAAAGAGTTTATTATCCATTACTTAGATATCAAAGTCAGACACTGAGATTGTTTCTTGACATCTAAACAACAACAAACCAGTCCTCGGTGCTGACTGACGTACATGTTTTCGGAGTTATGGAGACCTGTCAATGTTAGCACATGGGCAATGGCTACCCTGAGGAGGGTTTTTTAAGTCTAATTCTAAAGGCATACCATGGATCAGGTTAAGGCAAGACACAGCTTAGGGAAATAGTGATAAAAGTACAGAAACACTCAATTTATTTCGGTTTCAGCAGAACATTTTCCTTTTTCTTTAACAAAGAAAATTCAACTGTAATGGTTCTGCACTTTGATTGTGAAACATTAACCTCTGTAAAAGAGAGCTGATATGTGTGTTAAGGTTTTGTACTATATCAAAGTTTTTAAGAATTATAGAGCTTTCTATATAGGCGACTTAACTTTGCTTTTTTTAGAATTATGTTAACCGTACAAACTCAAGTAACTATCAACAAAAGAACATTGTAAAACAACAATAGAAAAATATTGAAAGGAATGAAACCACGAGAAATCAATCAGTACATCATAATACAGTGTTTGGAGACGACTGGTCCTATCGCGAGGCGATGCTGACCAACTTCTGAATTAAACCAGCCGGTGAACACTGAACATTTGACAGTTCGTGGTATCTCCGATTGCTTACAGACCTGGCAAACGTTGAGAGAAGTGGACCTCCCAACAAACATTTAACAACGTAAGATATAAACAAAGCAGTCAGTTGTGACATTTTGGGTGAGCAGGATTCACCACTGACCTCCATGATCTGTGTTACTTATTGTTCATTTCATAATCAAAGAATGCACACTTCATTTTCTCCAGAAACTTCGTTAGATTACATCACTACATTCATTAAATTACATTACTTATGCTGCAAATTAAATTAAAACCATTTTTCTTGTACCACTAAAGATATTTTTTCTTACTAAACGTTAGTCACTTAGAAATTGAATGTGTTCTGCTAACATCAGTATCAATTGTGTACTCCAGAAGGATCAGAACTTGTAATTGTAATTCAGTAACATCATACATTCCACTCAATTTTTTTACTTAACAGATCAGTATATTAATTCATATTCTATAGATCAGACTACTTATTTTCACATTATTCACCTAAAACTATAAGTGACTATGAGTTAAGGACCACCATGGTAGGAAAGCAGCGGCCACGGCTCCATCAATGTACTTGTAGAGAAGCATCATCAGGACCAGGGCAGCTGCAATTTCCAGGCGGTGCCAGCGTTCCAGAGGCACGGTTATCTGCACTGAACTGCAGCAGTATCACCGCGTAGGTGGAGACTGTTAAGACGATCTGCCGCGTGAAGAGGAATCATGAACACATGACGTCAAGCATTAGCCAGGACAAGGCTTGTAACCAGACGACCAAGCCGACAAGTTTATACTCGACCATAAAAAAAAATCATATCCTGGTAATGGAGTTTCGATGAAATTGTGCATATTATGAAATAATAAGAAATATCAAGAAAAATTATGTCTCACTGAGGCCATCTGAGGCACAGCATTAACTAGGAAAAATCATTAGTCATTAGTTTCAGCGTAGCTTGATTTGTACAAATCACAAAGAAAGAGTATTCATACAGTCTGTAGAACATAGAGGGTAAAGCTATTCCTATATTTATTGCTATCATATTCAAGGATGTATACACATGAAGAAAGTATCACTGAGAAGGAAAGATGAAAAAAAAACCGGCATCATCTAATGAACTCTTCCATGCTGAGTAGCACTAATCAACTCCATAAACGAAAAGCCACAATTTCAGAAGTCCATTGATGTCTCATGAAGTAATGACAAATTAAAACGGTATAGTTGACAGGCAACATGTTAAAGTAGTGTTTGGCTAAGTGAAAGACGGCAATAGAGTGCACACGACCAACGCTGTGAAGGAGGCAGGTAGCTCCACCATCACATCCGGCACTCACCGCCAGCAGATTGGAGCGGGAGACAGTATACAGGCCACAGGGGCGGATGACCAGCGGTCTCTCGCACACCTTCAGGAGTCTTGCCACCTGCAGACACAACCACGGTCAGCATCAGAGTGATCGTGGAATACCTACATACATCAACGAGTACTCGAGTTTGTTTGTGTGATGACCGCAACCAACTTTCTTCCATGGGAAACATTTTCTTATGTGAACTTCAAGTCATTCAGTTGTTTTCAACACTGAAAGCTAAATGAGTTACTTTAATATTTTTTTTCCTTTCATAGGTATTTGATTTACCCAAAAGTGTTTTTTAGCCCAAATCTGAATTGTAAATTTAATATACAGTAAGCCCCTGCACTTGGCGAATTAATTAGTCTGGCAAAACTACCGTCAAATACGAAATTCGCCAAGCACGAGTTCTTTATACCATATAAATTGCCTAAAAATGCCTCAATCAGTCTTTGGTCATTGCCAAAGTCTCTCTTTTGACCCCTGAAATACCATCTTTCGAACCGAAATAGAATCGTTTGCTTTAAGACATGTACAAAACAGACCAATAAACAATAAATAAAACTAATAAGATATGATATAAAGGCTGTAACTCCCGTTTTTCCACCCGTTTCCCTCGCCCACTTTCATCCTTGCCGCCACCATCATTATCCTTACCCCCACCGGTACCCCTGTTGCGCTGGTAGAAGCCACGTTGGCGGTAAATCGCCAGAATTCATTCCCACGCTAGCAGAACAGAAGGTACCACAAACAAAATGGTTGAAGGGGACTCTCACACTGCGTTCTGATAGGTTTAGAGAGAGGTCTAACGTCACCGGGGAGCCGCGTGGTTCGCCGTGCGGACGCTAGGAGACCGCCAAGTTGGAATTCAAATCGCCAAGCGTGTACTCGGTGGTCTGTGGCCACCCTACCACCAAAACTGAATTTCGCCAAGCTGAGATTCGCCAAGTGCGGTGGCTTACTGTAAGAATATTTGTATAATCATATTAGTCCTCATAGAGACAGTATTCGCATTATAGTACACAGCCATCGCTACCAACGTCCACTGCCATACATTGACGTCTACTCTGACGCTTCAAAGAATGCCGAGATTTGCATCAGCCTTCACCATTCTCCGGGGCTCACACCAACCTACATTAAAAAGTATCAGCATGATACATGGACTCAAAGAGCTTCTTAAGAAAAGGTACATATGTCCTACCACTATTTTTTGTTATTTGTTATCATCCCTTCTCGTGTTTCCATCTTTCCTGGCGAGGTGCAGGACAGTTTTATCTCACCAATAAGGATGCCTGGGCAAGGCGTACGTTAGGTTTATATTCCTTAATGTTTGTATATATAGAAAGCTTAGCAGGAATTACATAAGAGTTTTACATTTCATTCATTCTCTTATGTAGCTCCATTATCACAATGGCCATGAAGTGTATTTACGAATAACGCGTTTGTTATTCAATCTTTTATCAAATTTCTTGAACTGTATGACAAAAGTGGTGAATACACAGCGATACATAGCAACAGCAGCAGCAACAGTAGCGTTAGTTATAAAATCAGCTGTAGCAGAAGCTATAGGAAACGAATATTGAAATTAAATTTATGTACAATACGTTAGTGACTTGAGGAAAAGCCATACCATACCTGCACCTCTACGTCAGGATCAGTCTTCTCAGGTTCGGTGGCCAAGTCTACATTTAGAAGAATGTTTTGCGGCGCCGCGGCCTGGAATACAACGCAAGCGACGTGAAGGACAGAAAGTAAAGACATGTTTAACTGTATTTCATATATAAATGCACAGCACATGCACACTAACTCTAAGACGTGGCATCCATTACCTGATGAGTGATATGATCAGCAAAGTAAGTGTGTAAAGACAAGGACACCATATATCCCAGAGTCAAGCTGGTTATTGCAATGATCATATAAAGACTCATTTTCTTATGGAAATCGATAACATAAAAAACATTGAACATTATCACAATAAGTTTTTCGAAAGACCACATTATTATCGGAAAGGAAAGAATGTCTGACATCTTTTTGTGGAAGCAACGCAGACAGACGTAGCGACCACGGAGAACTCGAAATGCATGTTGTAGGGATGCAACTGGAGGCTTCACTCGGTCATCAGACTGGGAAATGAGTTGCTGCAGCTCTTCGTTGGTGTGTGCAAGGCCGGTGAGGAGAAAGTAGCCGCCGATCGTCACCAAAAAAGAAGGAAAGGTGGAGATGAAAGATAGAGAGAACATTGTGTACAAGAATAATACCTCATTTACAACAGATAGAGATCCTGAATTTTCCAGCCATAGATATCGATAGAAAAAACATATCGAATACTCAAAAAAAATGTATAAAACTATAAAAATCAGATGCAATGAACGCTTCTTCCTAGCCTCTGACAGCACGTCCTCTCTGATAACAGCGAGGAATTGTGTGATACTGGAACACTTCACCCACAGGCAAAAGAGTGTGGTAAAGGGCATAAACAAGATCAATCCGTACATAATCATACACAGGATGTACAACATGAGGGTCACACTTTCCTCAGTCGCTTTTAGATATAATCCTGAAAACAAAGAGGAGGATGTTAATTAGCACAAATGGCATACCGTATGTGAGTGTGTATTCTTTACCTAGATTCAAACATTCTTGTGAAGATAGAGACCAAAGATAAACTTGCCTAAATAAAGAGAAATGAAGACGAGATTGATGACGAATGCGATGACCGAGGTGATAAGGGCAACTATCTTCCTGGGGTGTGACCAGTGGGTCCCCAGCCAACCGAAAGGCAGCAACCCCAGAAGCACCGCTGCCCATTCCACTGCCCATACAACCTCTGCCAGGTGTCTGACCTGATGCCGCCCATGCTTCTCACCGTCCCAAGCCACTTCCCGATCATAGCTAAGGAAGAGGATCAGCTACAATACCGGAGAATGGAATGGAGGGCACGGAAAATCTTTGCCTTTGAAATAGTGAAGCATCATGCGTGCAAAATCTATCTGCTGAATCAGTGACTCAGTGGCACACACACACACACACACACACACACACACACACACACACACACACACACGAAAAATACTCACTTCTTGCCAGCAATGGGAATTATTGCCATCACAGGAGGAAATCTTAGATGCTTTGAACGAAAAAGTTACACAATCTTTAGTCCTTGGCAGCAATGTGGAGTGTCCCTGAGGTAGAGATAATAATCTGCAACTCACTAACGTACTCCTATGGCAATCCACGTGTATCTAATAAGAAGCGAAGAACCAAATTTAGAATCTGCATAATATATCGAGATAATTATATCGTATACATATAAATCATAAAACTGGTAAGGAAGAGTATGTTGTGGAGATGAGATGTTATGACGCTCAGGGGATCAAGTTCCAGAGGTATGGAGGTGTTATAGCGATTACATAAGTGACATTTGTTAGTAAAGATAGTTTGAGTCATTATTATTATTATTATTATTATTATTATTATTATTGTTGTTGTTGTTGTTGTTGTTGTTGTATTTTTTATAATAATAATCATTATTATCATTATTATTATTATTATTATTATTATTATTATTATTATTATTATTATTATTATTATTATTATTATTATTGTTGTTGTTGTTGTTGTTATCATTATTATTGTTATTGTTATTGTTGTTGTTATTATTATTATTATTACTATTATTATTGTTGTTGTTGTTGATGTTGTTGTTGTTGTTGTTCTTTTCTTCTTCTTCTTCTTCTTCTTATTATTATTATTATTATTATTATTATTATTATTATTATCATTATTATTATCATTATTATTATTATTATTATTATTATTATTATTATTATTATTATTATTATTATTATTATTATTATTATTATTATTATTATTATTATTATTATTATTATCATTATTATTATTATAATAATAATAATAATAATAATTATTATTATTGTTGTTGTTGTTATTGTTGTTATTGTTACTATTATTATTTCTATCATTACTATCATCATTATTATTTCAACTTATTATTGTTATTATGCTCATCGTCATCATTATTATCATTATTATTATCATTATTGTTATTATTATTATTATTATTATTATTATTATTATTATTATTATTATTATTATTATTATTATTGTTATTATCAATATAATTATTCATTACTGTTATTATTATTATTATCATCATCATCACAATTACCAATAGATGTTAATGCTACTTGTACTACTACTACTACTACTACTACTACTACTACTACTGCTGCTGCTGCTGCTGCCATTATTAATACATAACATTATTGATGATAATGATAATGATAGAGTCTGGCACAAAGGTTTGATCTCAAAATTACCCTCCTACTGCTTCTATCCTTATTGCAACTTTATTTCCTCTCCGACCATTATATTGCTTCTGTGGTAAACGGAGACTGTTCTCCTAAATTTATTAACAGTAGTGTTCCTCAGGGTTCTGTCCTGTCACCCACTCTCTTCTTATTATTTATTAATGGTCTTCTAAACCAAACTTCTTGCCCTATCCATTCCTACTCTGATGATACCACCCTACACTTTTCCACGTCCTTTTAGAGACGACCAACACTTCAGGAAGTTAACAGATCACGCAGGCATATCACAGAACTCCTGACTTCTGATCTGTCTGTGATTTTTGATTGGGGCAAAGAAAACTTAGTAGTGTTCAATGCCTCAAAAACTCAATTCCTCCTTCTATCAACTCGACACAACCTTCCAGACAACTATCCCCTCTTCTTCAGTGACACTCAACTGTCCCCCTCTTCTACACTGAATATCCTTGGTCTATCCTTTACTTATAATCTAAACTGGAAACTTCATATCTCACCTCTTGCTTAACCAGCTTCTATGAAGTTATTTTTTTTTTCTCATTTTTTTTTATTTTCAGGGGGGATAGAAAGATCGGTGAAAAAAGAGTTTAGCTAGCTTGCTGGGGAAGAGATAGTTTGGGTGAAAGGATGAAGTACAGAGTGAGGTAGAAGGGTGGGGGGCAGACCCCCATGCTGGTCATTTATTTGTTTTGTGTTTTCGTCTTTTGACTGGCGTCCATTCTTCTTCTTGTGTTGGCAGAGCCGTGTCGTCTTCGGTTATTTTGATGTTTATGGGGGAAAGTACGATATTTGGATTGGCTGTTTTGAGACGTTCCAACATTGCCATGGCCGCTCGCATCGTTTTTTGGTCTTCACTTGCGGCTTTCTCCCGGTCTGCAGTGATTGGCTGGGTTGTTCTTTTTACTGCGGCTGTCGTTGCTCTGGTCTGCCGTGTCAGTGGGGTGGGCTGCGGTGGGTTGGGTGGGTGAGGTGAAGGTGAGTTTGATTTCCTGGGCGGAGGCGATGGTGTCTCTCCCTCACTTCCGCTTCCCAGGACGTCCACTTCCACGTCCTCCTCAACAACATCATCTTCTTCCTCGTCGTCTACTTCTTCTACTTCTTGTCCTCCTGCCACGTCGTCCTGCGTCTCCGACTCCGTCTTTTCCCGGATCTTGGGTTCGTCTCCCGCTAGCGCTGCTTACTCTTGTTGGTGATGGTGGTTAGGAGCAGCCACGGTATCAACTGAAGCATCTCCTGACTTGCCTCGACGGGAACGGCTCCTGAGGGTGCGGGTGGGGTTGGCCTTGGCAAGGGCACACAGAGGAATTTGGATGGCTGGCAGGCCGTTGTGCTGCAGGATGGCAGGTACAAGTTCCTGCAGGCGACGATGGTTCCTTCCTGCCAATGCCTTGGCCGTAAATATACAGGCCATTACTTTTTCTTGTATCTTCTCCTCTGTGCTTTTTATCCGTGGTGTGTGCCGGCTGGTCGTAGTTGGGGCAGAGGATGGTCCGGCAGGTGTCACATCCCTTGCCTCAGGTCCCTTTGACCCTTCGTGGATGGCGAGAAGGACTTCGTCTCCTTCCCTGGGCGGCCGATCCTTAAGAGCCCGGGTGAGGCCTGAGGCATGGCAAAAGATGTCTTTCCCTGTACGGAGGTCTTCGATAAACCCGTAACCTGCCTTCACGTTGTACCATTTAACAAGCCCAGTGTGGTGTGCAGGGCTTGCCATGGTGTCTCGTGGAGTTGTCGGTTGCATCTGTGGTGAGTGTGTTGGACTGTTGTTGTGGATTTCCGTGGAGGGGAGCAACGTGTGTGTGTGTCCTATGAAGTTAGGTGTTCTGAGGCGTCTCCGCTATTTTTTCTCACCCCCAACTGCTAACTCTAACAACAGCCTCATCCGCCCATGTATGGAGTACTCTTCGCATGTTTGGGGGGAGGGAGGCTCCACTCACACAGCATTTTTGTTTTATCAGCTCTTCTCCTCTGACTGATTGTCTTCAGCCTCTTTCTCACCTCCGGAATGTTGCATCCCTTGCTACCTTCTTTTGATGGGCACTACCTTGTTAACGCGGAGTAATGTAATGTAATGTTCTACCGTATGATGTACTGCGACCGTGAGTATTACTCAGCCACCCCACGGGACGCCGCACTCAGTCGCAGAGCTGCCAGATGTAAGGAAATTTCCGTTTTAGGGAAATTTAGGTCTCAACAGGGAAACAGGGAAGAAAATTCAAAATGTTCCAAAATCTAGGGAAATTTTGACCAACGGACTCACACCCTTCATCCGCAGTCCCCACCCTTGTCCTCCTCCCATCCTCTTCACCCGTCATCCGTACAATAATTATTTGTATTGATTTTTATCAATTATTTATTGTTTCCTTTCCCTCTCAATTGAATTTCAATCTACTTCTGAGGTCTCTCTCGATCACTATATCCTTCCTCTACCGTTCACTCTTCCTTCCTTCATCCCCAAACAGCGTCATGACTTGTACGAGACCCGTATACCGTCCCATCCCTTTCCTCCCTCACCCTTGCTAGCTAGCTGAACCTGTATTCTACGAGACCGATAGAGACCCGTATTCACCCAAACAGTGTCATGACACGTATGAGATCCGTATATCGTCCCTCCCCTTCCTTCCCTCGCCCCTGCTTGATAGCTGAACGTGTATTTCTACGAGACAGAGACGCGTATTCACCCTGTCCGCTTCCTACGAGTCCAGTATACGAATCTGCCTCCCTCAGTCTTTCATACACTGTCGCTCAGTTCAGTTAGGTCTGGAAGTCTCGAAGGATTCTATTACTGGAACGCGTACAACAGTCATGTCTACTCCTCCAGCCAAACGCAAAAGGCAGCCATATTCGCAGAAATACACAGAAAAATGGGAAAATGACCCATTGTTTCAAAGTTGGCTGACAAAGAGTGACAAGGGACCTTTGTATTACCACTGTAAATTGTGTAACTCTGACGGAAAGGCGGGCAAGTCAGAAATAGGAAAGCATGCTGCTGGAGCAAAACATATTAAGATAGTTGAAAGTGCAAAGCGCACAGTTAGTGTACTTGATATGCCTAGTGTTAGTAGAAAAAGGCATGCTGAAAAACAAGTGAAAGAAGCAGAGATACAGTTGGCTGCAGTAGTGAGCGAGCTAAATCTTCCATTCTCATCTGCAGATAAACTTGTTCCCACTATCCAAGCGATATGTCCAGACTCAGATGTCGCAAAAATTGAAGTGCGGTAAAACTAAATGTGCAGCCATCGTGAAAATGTCCTTGGTCGAAAGGAATGTGACGAGTTATTAGTACATCTTAGAGAAAATTGTTTCTCTCTAATGGTGGATGAGTCAACAGACGGGCTGCGTAAAACATCTTGCACTTGTTGTACGAGTTGCCACTCAGGAAAGCATTAAGGATTCATTTTTAGCCTTAGTTCCCTTAGAAAGTGCCAGTGCTGAAAGCCTCTATGAATGTGTCAAGAGTGTGTTTAATGGTGCAAATATCCCTTACAAACAAAACATTATAGGATTTGCTGCGGATGGGGCCAGTGTGATGATGGGAGCTCGCCATTCACTCTCAAAATTGCTAAAGGATGATATACCCAATTTATTTATAATGAAATGTGTATGCCACTCCTTTCATTTGTGTGCATCTAAAGCCTGCAACAAGTTGCCAAGCTGGCTTGAGGATATGATCCGTGATGTCTACAACTACTTCTTGTCACCAAAGCAGACAGCAGCCTTTAAGGATTTCCAAGAATTTGCTAATGTGAAGCCTCACAAGCTATTACATCCCTGTCAAACTAGATGGTTATCATTGCATAGCGCTGTAAAACGGTTACTTGAACAGCTTCCAGCACTTCAGCTATTTTTCACACAAGCAGCCTTGGAAGATCGGGTCATAGCAGCTGACACCATTCTTCAGAGACTTCGTGACTCATTCAGTAAGCTTTACTTAGAATTTCTTGATTTTGTCTTACCTTCTTTAATGACCTAAACAAAGAGATGCAAAGTGAGAATCCAAAGATTTATGCATTGCACACTAGAGTCTCTGCTGTCTTGCATACCATTCTTGAGTTGTACATGAAGCCAAGTGTCTTAGAATCAACACCATTATCAGCTGTCAGGGTAAAAGACCCAAACAATTTCGTTAAATTGGAAGAGCTATATCTTGGAGGACGAGTAACTGCATCCCTTCAGAAATACCAAAACCTTGACAAGCAGCAACTGGACACGTTCAAGTTGAGATGTCTGGACTTTTACATAGAAGGAGCCTCTCAAATTTTGCAAAGGTTTAATCTCAGTGATTCTGTATTTACAAATCTCAAGGCTCTAGATCCACAAAGTGTACTGATGAAGACAATTCCCTCTGTTGCCCCCCTAGCTGCTCAGTTTCCTAACTTGGTGTCTGAAAATGACTTAAATGAGATAGACGGTGAATGGCGTTTACTGAAAAACACTGAACTGAATGTAGAACCTGATATTAATGTATACAAGTTCTGGCAAAAGGTTGGAGACTTGAAAAAAGGTGATGATTCCCCATTATTTCCACTACTAGGAAATTTCATGAAAAAACTGTTGTGTCTTCCTCACTCTAGTGCAAGTGTTGAAAGGGTGTTTTCTCAAGTGAATTTAATGAAGACCAAAGTTCGTAATTCACTGAACACAGAATCGCTAAATGGAATGCTTCATGCAAGGAAAATTTTTGAAAATTCATTAGCTCACAGTTTCAAAGTTACACCGGGGCACCTTGGAACTTATGACAGCTGACATCTACAAAACTTCAGATCTACAGGAATAGCAATCATTCTAGGTAGGTAACAATGAAGGTTAACTATGTTTACATTATAGTACTCATTATATATTCGTGTGTGTGTGTGTGTGTGTGTGTGTGTGTGTGTGTGTGTGTGTGTGTGTATATATATATATATATATATATATATATATATATATATATATATATATATATATATATATATACACACACACACACGAATGTGTGTATGTACGTATGTAAGAATTTAAAAATTACGACAGGGAAATGCTGCGCTAAATAGGGAAATATTTTTAAGCAATACAGGGAACTTTTGACAACTTGAGCTGCGTTTTTTAATGCCCCTACGGCTAGACCTCGCCTTAAGGCAGGCTTGGCTTAAGCAGAACCTGGGACAATGGAAAACGGGCCTGCTAGACCTTCGATCACGTGACCAGTCACCAGCTGACAGATGACAACAATAAAGATGGCGGACGAACAGGAAGTGCAAGATATGCTGCAGCTTTGTAACTTATCTTTCCTCCCTGCATCAACAGTCCAGTCCATCATGTTTCCAGACTTGCCAGAGATACCAGAAGATACTGAAACAGCATTCAGTTTGGTGCAGAACTATCAACAGCAGCTAATGTAGCATTCATTCGTCATGTCTTATCATTTGTTTATTTACATGTGACGTCACAACTGGCTAGCGGAAAGTCGAGCCTGCTCTGCAGCTGGCTTGAGTTTGGCCGGCCCTTCCTTAAGGCGGGCTACACTCTGGCTCAAGTTTGGGGACATGAAAGAACACAAAATGACGTCAGCCTTAAGCCAGGCTTAAGGCTGCCTTAAGCGTGGACTATCAAAAACGCGCCTCAATTGATCTGGCAGCACTGCTCAGTCGCTCCCAACACAGCTTTGGGAATAGACTCACTCTCCGCCTGGCAATCCGCTTGCCTTTTCTTTGACTGGTTATACTGTCCTGCACAGCCAGTCTAGTTCTAGTCTACAGTCTACAGTCACACTCCAGTTGTGTAGACTGTAATTCTACATCATCACGCTTACTACAAGCTTCATCTAGCCGCTACCGACTACAAGTCTCGCTCTGGCCGCCGGCTACTTCTCAAGCCTCCACAGCTACTCGCTACCAAGTCTACCAAGCTTCAATACGCTTTGTATCTTACAATAAACACAAGAAAAGGCCCCGGTGTTTCTCCAACCACACCAGAACATATTGATGGTGTCAGCGGTACCAGGACATTCAACCGCTATATACTCGTATATATATATATATATATATATATATATATATATATATATATATATATATATATATATATATATATATATATATATATATATATATATATATATATATATATATATATATATATATATATATATATATATATATATATATATATATATATCCCACATGGAATGTAAAAAAAAAAAAAAAAAAAATATATATATATATATATATATATATATATATATATATATATATATATATATATATATATATATATATATATATATATATATATATATATATATATATATATATATCCCACATGGAATGTAAAAAAAAAAAATATACATATATATATATATATATATATATATATATATATATATATATATATATATATATATATATATATATATATATATATATATATATATATATATATATATTTTTTTTTTTTTTTCATTCCATGCGGGCTTTTCACGGGAATTTATGGGCTAAAGAGGATACTTTTTGGGGTACCTCCTATCTAAGAGCCCACCCGCTATGAAACCGTTGTCCCGAGTGAGGAAGCCCAACCTACACTCGGACCGTGGACAGGATTCGAACCCGTGCGTTTGGAGACCCCTCGGACACCAAAGCACGAATGGTTCCACTCTACCACTAACTGCTCTTTTGATCTTCCTCGCTGCACAAGGCTTTCTTCTTCCTCTCACCCCTATTCTGTCCAACTCTGTAATGCAAGACTTAACCAGTACTCTCAATCATTCATGTGTTCTCTGGTAAACTCTGGAACTCTACCTGCTTCTGTGTTTCCAACTCCTTATGACTTGAACGCATAACAGAGGTGTTAGTATCTGGCATGGAGGCGTACATTCCTCATTCTTTTTCTTAACCTAAACCTTCTAAACCTTGGTTTAACTCAGCCTGTTCTCGTGCTATACATGATAGAGAGGTTGCCCACAAAAGGTACTTGAGCCTTCCATCTCCTGAATCTCATGCACTTTATATCTCTGCCCGGAATCATGCCAAGTCTGTTCTTCAACTTGCCAAACACTCTTTCATAAATAGGAAATGTCACAATCTTTCAAACTCAAACTCTCCTCGTGACTTCTGGCATCTAGCCAAAAACATCTCAAATAACTTCACTTCTTCATCTTTCCTCCTTTATTTCATCCTGATGGCACCACTGCCATCTCTTCTGTCTCTAAAGCTGAACTCTTTTCTCAAACCTTTGCTCACAACTCCACCTTGGACGATTCTGGGCTTGTCCTCCCTCTCCTCCTCCCTCTGACTATTTCATGTCTACAATCAAAATTCTTCGTAATGATGTTTTCCATGCCCTTGCTGGCCTAAACCCTCGGAAGGCTTATGGACCTGATGGGGTCCCTCCTATTGTTCTCAAAAACTGTGCTTCTGTGCTTGCACCTTGCCTGGCCAAACTCTTCCAACTTTGTCTATCGACTTCTACCTTTCCTTCCTGCTGGAAGTTCGCCTACATTCAGCCTGTTCCTAAAAAGGGTGACCGTTCTAACCCCTCAAACTACCGTCCTATAGCTTTAATCTCTTGCTTGTCTAAAGTTTTTGAATCTATCCTGAATAGGAAGATTCTCAAACATCTGTCACTTCACAATCTTCTGTCTGATCGCCAGTATGGCTTCCGTCAAGGTCGCTCTACTGGTGATCTTCTGGCTTTCCTTACTGAGTCTTGGTCATCCTCTTTTAGAGATTTCGGTGAAACTTTTGCTGTTGCGTTAGACATATCAAAAGCTTTTGATAGAGTCTGGCATAAAGCTTTGATTTCAAAACTGCCCTCCTACGGCTTCTATCCTTCTCTCTGCAACTTTATCTCAAGTTTCCTTTCCGACCGCTCTATTGCTGCTGTGGTAGACGGCTACTGTTCTTCTCCTAAACCTATTAATAGTGGTGTTCCTCAGGGTTCTGTCCTGTCACCCACTCTCTTTCTATTATTCATTAATGACCTTCTTAACCAAACTTCTTGCCCTATCCACTCCTACGCTGATGATACCACCCTACATCTTTCCACGTTCTTTCAGAGACGTCCAACCCTTCAGGAAATCAACAGATCACGCGGGGACGCCACGGAACGCCTGACTTCCGATCTTTCTAAGATTTCCGATTGGGGCAGAGAAAATCTAGTAGTTTTCAATGCCTCAAAACTCAATTCCTCCATCTATCAACTCGACACAACCTTCCAGACAACTATCCCTCTTCTTCAATGACACTCAACTGTCTCCCTCTTCCACAATGAATATCCTCGGTCTGTCCTTTGCTCATAATCTTAACTGGAAACTTCACATCTCATCTCTTGCTAAAACAGCTTCTATGAAATTAGGTGTTCTGAGGCGTCTCCGACAGTTTTTCTCGCCCTCCAACTGCTTACTCTGTATAAGGGCCTTATCCGTCCCTGTATGGAGTACTCTTCGCATGTTTGGGGGTTCCAGTCACACAGCTTTGCTTGATAGGGTGGAATCGAAAGCTCTTCGTCTCATCAACTCCCTCCTCTGACTAACTGTCTTCAGTCTCTTTCTCACCGCCGAAATGTTGCATCCCTTTCTATATTTTATCGCTATTTTCATGGTAACTGTTCTACTGATCTTGCTAACTGCATGCCTCCCCTCTTCTTGCGGCCACGCTGCACAAGGCTTTCTTCTTCCTCTCATCCCTATTCTGTCCAACTCTCAAATGCAAGAGTTAACCAGTACTCTCAATCATTCATCCCTTTCACTGGTAAACTCTGGAACTCCCTCCCTTCATCTGTATTTCCGAATTCCTACAACTTGTCTTCTTTTAAGAGGGAGGTATCGAGGCATTTGCTCCCCTAATTCTGGCTGACGGTTTTGGCACTTTTTGAAGTCTTTGGAGAGCCAGTGCTCAAGTGGGCCTTTTTCTAACTTTCTTTTTTCTTTTTTTTTTTTTTTTTTTTTTTTGCCCTCTTCCCTACGTAAAAAAAAAAAAAAAACATAAAAGGGAGGTTTCAAGACATTTATCCTTTTTTTTGGGTTAATTCTCTCGGACCTGCGAGGGAATTGGCAACTAAGTGGGCCTTTTTTGTTGTTGTTTGTTTTATGTTGTCCTTGACCAGCTTTCCCCTTACATGAAAAATAAACAAAAATGAAATGAAATAACTACAACAACAATAATAATAATAATAATAATAATAATAATGATGATGATAATGATAATAATAATAATAATAATAATAATAATAATAATAATAATAATAATAATAATGATAATAATAACAACAACAACAAAAAAAAAAATAGTAACAATAACAATGACAATACTTCAACCTTCCAACCGTCACTGGTGTCACTGGCTGAGAACACCAAACCTTCCTCTCCCGTCTTGCCCTCCAATTCTGCTGCCTGACTCCTCACTTAGAGAGACCAAAGTACAACCAAGCCCATCAATAAATAATTGCGTTATTTATCTTGCACACAGTAACTATTGATCTTGTCTACACACACACACACACACACACACACACACATCTCTCTCTCTCTCTCTCTCTCTCTCTCTCTCTCTCTCTCTCTCTCTGTGTGTGTGTGTGTGTGTGTGTGTGTGTGTGTGTGTGTGTGTGTGTGTGTGTGTGTAATTCACCTCGGTCGTCTGCTGGTCACCCCGCCAGTCTTCCCCATTACGGAGCCACCTCAGAGCTCATAGACCGATCTTCGGGTAGGACTGAGACCACAACACACTCCACACATCGGGAAAGCGAGGCCACAACCCCTCGAGTTACATCCCGTACCTATTTACTGCTAGGTAAACAGGGATCACACATTAAGAGGCTTGCCCATTTGCCTCGCAGCTCCCGGGACTCGAACTCGGCCCTCTCGATTGTGAGTTGAGCGTGCTAACCACTACATTACGTGGTGTGTATGTATTTACCTTGTTTTACCTAGTTGTAGTTTTACATAAGGGCCTGGGCTTTATGCTCGTGTGGCCCCTTCTCCATATCTACACTTATCCAATCTTACTTTAAAACTGCACACTCGTTGCAGACACTACTTCTTCATTCAAACTGTTCCAGGTCTCAACACATCTTTCCGGGAAACTATACTTTTTAATATCTCTTACACATCTTCCCTTCCTCAGCTTATTATGTGATCTTGTGCTTCGACTGGCATATTCTTCTCTCGGGATCAGATACTCATTGTCCACTTGGTCCATTCCGTTTATCAATTTATAAACTTGTATGAGATCCCCTCTCTCCTTTCTCTGCTCCAATGTTGGAAGATCCATATAGCCTTTAGTCTCAGTGTGTGTGTGTGTGTTTCCCTGTTTGATCTGCTGCAGTCTCTGACGAGACAGCCAGACGTTACCCTACGGAACGAGCTCAGAGCTCATTATTTCTGATCTTCGGATAGGCCTGAGACCAGGCACACACCACACACCGGGACAACAAGGTCACAACTCCTCGATTTACATCCCGTACCTACTCACTGCTAGGTGAACAGGGGCTACACGTGAAAGGAGACGCACCCAAATATCTCCACCCGGCCGGGGAATCGAACCCCGGTCCTTTGGCTTGTGAAGCCAGCGCTTTAACCACTGAGCTACCGGGCGTGTGTGTGTGTGTGTGTGTGTGTGTGTGTGTGTAATATTCACTCGACCAGCATTACATAAGTGAGAAACTGCAATTAACGTTTCCGTCCTTTGCTTGCCGAAAAATCAGTATTATCTATTGATTTGTTTTTTTTCTGCCTATTTTCACGAATACTGATAGACAAAAAAAACAAAAAAACATCTGAATTAACAAAACTGATGCACAATGACCACAAATAAAGTACTTTGTTTTCTGATACCTTTATTTCTTTTCTTTCCTATGCAGTAGTGGACGAAATTAAGCACAACTTCACGGAAGATTTTTGTCCGTTCTGTGTGTGTAATGATATACATAATGTATTACGACCTATGTGTGTGTGTGTGTGTGTGTGTGTGTGTGTGTGTGTGTGTGTGTGTATGTGAGTGAGTGTTATACAGGACACACGAATGCCTTCCCCTTCATGCCTTTCTCCTCTGCTTTAAATAAAGTTATTAGGCTTAATTTTCCATGTCACTGGTATTTCTGGTATACGTGACCTCTTGTGCACTCTCAAGGGAACATCGGAAACTCTGAAATTTGGAAAATGTGGCGTTCAGCTATCTGTTGCTGTGATCATGCTGACGGTAGAAACTGGAAAGAAGAAAAATTGTGGGTGGCGTAGTGCGGCACAGCAATGCGGAGTGCGATTAAAGTGACACGGAATCATTCCCTTGCTGAGGGTGCGGGAAAGATATATCCCTCGGAGACTGAAACTGCAGCAACACCACTAAGTAAGTTGATATGGCAGAGAGCATCTGGGAAGGAAAGAAAGGGAAGGAGTATTATAATAAATCCACCTGAAGCAATTAATAGCCCTCCATCCTTCCATCCATTCTAGTTCACATTTCACAATTTAACATAAACAAGGAAAATATAATTCTTATGTCATAATATGCGTAACTTAGTACGTGGAAACATCCATTTCTCCACCATGAACAGCCTCCATGAAAAGAAGC
The DNA here is from genome assembly GCF_017591435.1 of Portunus trituberculatus. NCBI lineage: Eukaryota > Metazoa > Arthropoda > Malacostraca > Decapoda > Portunidae > Portunus > Portunus trituberculatus. The sequence goes on along the minus strand of NC_059298.1, from coordinate 24,879,597 downwards.
ATAGAAGTCTTCATTGTTAGTGTTCAATATCTATACTGCATTAAGTCTTGAATAAGAGGAACTGTTAACTCACCGCCAGCATGTTGGAGCGGGAGATCGTGTACATGCCACAGGGACGGATGACCAACGGCCTCTCGCACACCTTCAGGAGTCTCGATAACTGCGGACATACCTGCAGTCACACTTCACGTCTCGCCTTACCCACTGTCCTCGTCTTCCTCAATATAGCTTATCTATCCATTAACACCCTGATCGCCTCTCCTATTTTTAATTCCATTTAACTCACTATAAAGTAGGTAGTTATAGTAAGTCTTCTAGCGGAGACCATCGTATGAAACTTGATTAAATGTTGCATTAATGAGTTCGTGATGATCAGAAACAAGCTGAGTGTTATCATATAATCAATGTGATTCAGTCAGTGTGCAGTGTCAGTGTAGTCACATAAAACTGCACTCCACGGAAACATAATAGGGGAAGGAAGGGTAAAAGACAGACAGGGTAGGACTGAACTCCCCTTTTAAATCCAAGCATAAAGAGCAAGTTTCAAAATTTAACTCCTAGATGTCCTTTACGTCACCCAACAATAACGTCATCACTGCCAATAGGCACGCTAAGTTTCCCTTGCGCTTCACAGGGAAAAATTTGTCATTTTATGCAGTGCTAATGTTATATACACAAGGTAAGACACTGCTTGTTTTATACTGAAATAGTTATTATGATTATTTAGTAGTTATGTTATACATTCCCATGAGTGTATACATGATATATAGATGCCATAAATTGCCATAGTAAACATAGATACTTTGGTAAACGTTTCGATATTTGAATATTTACTAATGAGGTAAGATCGATGGACCCCATGAAGCTGGGCTCATGAGCATTGTGCAGGGATAGATGGTGGTGATGCTGAGGAAGAGGTTATTGTGTGTGATTTATATCATTAAGTTGTACAGGGAGAGATGATAATTAGGGAGATTTTTTTTTTCTTTTTTTCGTTTGATTTTTTAGCAATAAATTTGGCTCATAAGCAAAGTGAAAGGATATGATGATGGCGAGGAAGAGTTTTTCATCTGTGCTTTATGCCAATAAGGATTTGTTTTTTCATATTCAGTTTGCGGGATAAGATTGACCCCTGGGGGTCCGTCTTACCCCATCATTATATTTAAAGCCCAGTAAAAATTATTGTTTTGTTAATTCTTGTGCTTCATTGTCTTCCTTTAAAAACCGTGACCCGGATGTGGACTTCGAAGATAACATCCCAAAGCACCACCACAAACCCACAAACCCCCCCAGAAATCATATAAATCTGGTTTCTACACTCAATATTTTGTTAAAGTGGTCCGTTTTACCCCACCTTCCCCTACAAGTGTTTTGTTGGTGCACTGTAGTTTACTATTGACCTTCGAAGTGCCTCCGATTTAGTGTATCTCTTCTTTATCAGAGCAACCCTTCCACTCATGATTCAGCCAGCAGTTATCTTGCGGTCAGCAGGTTCATATGATAGAGGTCATGCCACCAGAGTACTGTGTCAATAACGACATCGTATTCTAATGTGTTGGACCGAACATTGCATTATATAGTGCTCGTACTTTGATGTATCTGCATACACTTCAAGCAAACTCATTTACATCGTATTCTGGATATTACAGACCAATCACACGAATGAGAATGTTTGTAATTGCCTATCTTATCGTGATTGTATGAACTGTGTCTTAGACGCCACTTTACACACATGCCTTTCTCGTCCTCTACTTCCAGTCACATTATTCCTTTGTAATCATTCTGCCCTTTCACTCCTTTCCAAATTCATAAGCCTTCCCAATGCAGTAAAAATCCTTTACCAATACCTGACTTACTGTACTTACCTCGATCACCACCTCAGGACAAATAACTTGGCCAGCGAAGTTCAGGTCCGCCTCGGAGATGATCCTCAGCGGCGCAGCAGCCTGTAGAGGGCAAAACCGAAATCCAGTGAATCAACACCTTACAATCATGCATTGTCGTATGATACAAAGAATCTTGAGAAATATGCACTTCATGTTTATTTTAATATAAAACAACAAAATCTTACCTCGTCAGCTATGGAGTCAGCCACAAGGCACAGCACAAAGAGCGAGACAGAGCCCATTAAGATTATCATCACGTAGAAGTAAGATGTGAAAGTTCCCACTACATATTTACCATAGCTTATGAACGAATAAGTGGTGAAGATAAGTAATAACAGCTTTTCCAAGCTCCAGCTCATAATTGGAATAGCAAGAGAATCGGACAACTGTTGGTGGAGGCCACGCAAGTGGATATAACGAACACATAGGGTGCGAAGCCTCAAGCTTTCTTTGGGATTCACGAAGTCTTGGCGCTCTATTTCAAGTTTGAGTGACACATTGGTATCAGCTAAAATAGTATGGAGCACGTGGCCAGCGGTCACCACCATCACTAATGGGAACATGTCGATCAAAGGCAATGAAAACATTGCAAACGATCTAACAATAGGGAAGATTACTTTTATTACAGAAGGTTGACTAGATATGGACAATGATACCAACCAAAACACATGTGTCATCACAGATAAACCACATTCTAGTAAACTGCAGGACAAGAAAAATATTAACTTCAAGGTGCGTGCTGGATCTCCAGTCTGGAACTGTGCGGCTTTTCTTAATTCGAGGAGAAGTGAACTGAGGACGTCGCCCTTGATCCATAGCATTACCAACACTACCACGGACTTTGCCAAGGCATATTCCACAATGACAATGCCCAGGATCATGTCCAATCGAGGCGTCTTAATTTCTCTGAGGCACAAGGTAGAAACTGAAAATGAGTACAGTCATAGCAAATAATAAAGTAAATTGAGTCAGGGTTTCAGCATAGATTATTCACCTAATCCCTCAGCTTAGAGTTGATATATACCATGGTAAAATATTGGATTAGATTAATTATAAGTTTACTTTGAGATAAACTGACATCTGGCGTAATTTTTGTTTCATTACCTATGAAGAAAGTAACACTCATAAGAAGTGTGAGTCCAGCAATAACGACTGCTAAAACCGTTCTTTTCGGCGACCAGCATCCCACACGTCCACCCAAGGGCAGCAACCCAAGCAGCAGCGCCACCCACTCCATTACTACCATCAACAGATGCGTCCCACACTGCAGCCGGCGGTCATCACCCCACGCAGACCTTCCAAGCCTCCTGAAGAAGACAGGACTCCATGAATATCCTGTTCTGCCCGCGGCTGGATAAGGTAGTCCTACCGTAAGGTGGCGAGGAAACATGTTGCGACTTCAACTTGAAAAAAACGAAAAATTCTTACTGACTGCCACACAGACAATACGTCACTGTCAATTTTTAAATTCTTCCCTGTACCACCATAGCAGCTTTAACAAAGCTAGAATTCTCTACTAATCCCGACTGGCGTACTTCCTATCTTCGCGACTCATCTTGCCGAGTAAGGATCGCGCTTCGCGGCGCCACACACACGACTGTCAACCGCTCTCCTGAAGGATCTCAGAAGGTATCTGGTTTTTCTCTAGCTTCCCCGATGCGAACAAGAACAAGGCAGGTGTAGTGACTATGCCGGACTGATGATCAGTCTCCGACACCCAAATCCAATAACGAATGTCAAGAATCGACAGTCAACATGTCAGCTCTTGTAATAAGCATGAGTGGCTCCAAAATGGTCACCAGGGAGGCATGAAGTTTACCCATCAAGATTATGACGCCATGCGTAATGAAAAGTCGGCAGCCAAGACGTGAGTATCTAAATTGATATTCTTCAATGAGGAAGTGGAGACGAAAGCATAGACGAAAGAAGGCGTTAAAATGACTTGTGATTACTATCCAAACAGAAAAGTCACCATCTTCATAATACATGATAATAATAATAATAATAACAATAATAATAATAACAGTAATAATAATAATAATAATAATAATAATAATAATAATAATAATAATAATAATAATAATAATAATAATAATAATAATAATAATAATAATAATAATAATAATAATAATAATAATAATAATAATAATAAAATAATGATAACAATGATAATAACAATGATAATGCTAATAATCGTAATAATAAAAAAAATAATAATAATGAAATAATAATACTTATAATTGTAATGGTAAGAAGAATAACAACATGAACAAGAAGAAAAGATCTCTCTACGTATTTATCTTCTTGAAATGAGATGCGTGTGTGACATTTCACTTAGACAACGTGAAGCCTCTCCCAGCGTGTGGGCTATCTCTTGTTTACATCCCTCTTTTTTTCTTTCTCCTTCCCTTTTCTCATTGCTTCTTCCAAACTTTGTCTCTCAACGTCCAGCCTTCCAACTCATTTTTCCAGCATTCATGTTCCTCTTAACGCCTTTCCTTAACGTCCACCGTCCTCCTTAACATCTACTATGCTATGTTTCCTCATTTCTCAATATGTGCAAGCCGCTGCTTCTTCCATGCCATCTGCTAATAATGTGCATAAAACATTATAGTCTCGTATGTTCTCTCTCTCTCTCTCTCTCTCTCTCTCTCTCTCTCTCTCTCTCTCTCTCTCTCTCTCTCTCTCTCTCTCTCTCTCTCTCTCTGTGTGTGTGTGTGTGTGTGTGTGTGTGTGTGTGTGTGTGTGTGTGTGTGTGTGTACATATATATATATATATATATATATATATATATATATATATATATATATATATATATATATATATATATATATATATATATATATATATATATATATATATATATATATATATATATATATATATATATATATATATATATATATATATATATATATATATATATATATATATATATATATATATATATATATATATATATATATATATATATATATATATATATATATATATATATATATATATATATATATATATATATATATATATATATATATATATATATATATATATATTAAAAAGGATAAGGCAGAGAAATGGAAACACAATTCCAGTAGCTTGAAGGAAAGACAAATGAAAAACTAGTATTAATGTTCAAATATTACATAAAGGGTCCTCCGTAGAAAAGTGAAACCGCGCTAGCTTTTGAAGCCGAGGGAGTCCAAAGGCGCACTGATTGCAATCCTTGTCACAGTCTAGGAAGGGCAGCCACTCGTTGCAACGGTTCCTAAAGTTCTTCATTACGAAGTACCGTCATAAGTCTGATACAGTAGAGTAACTTAATGTGAAATCTAAAAAAATATACAGGTAGGTACATGTACGAGAGCAGTGGTGCTGTTGGTCAGTCCACCGGCGTTAAAGTGCGTGTCATTTTTTCTTTTTTTGATCAACATACAAGCTTACAGACACAATTGGTCGTTAACAGTAGCGATGGATTGATTATATCCATTGCTACTGTTAACGACCAACTGCACCAATAAGACTGTGTCCTTCGCCGGTACCCGTCCCTCTCGGTCCCCACATCTGTTTGCCCTCGTAAAAAAATAGGAAGTTGCTGCGGCTGTGGCTGCTGCTGCTGCTGCTGCTGCTGTGTGTGTGTGTGTGTGTGTGTGTGTGTGTGTGTGTGTGTGTGTGTGTGTGTGTGTGTGTGTGTGTGTGTGTGTGTGTGTGTGTGTGTGTGTGTGTGTGTATGTCGGTGTATGTGTTTTTTTCTCAACTTTTCACGTGCAATAATGATCTCTATTGTATACCCCTAATGGTAATCCAACCCCAGTTTGGACAACACTACCCTAGGGGACAATTAACCTAGGGGACGAATCCTCCATCGCCGAATGGTCCGGGGAAGAATCAACAGGGACCTTTCACCTGCGGACGAATCACCCTCGGTCCTAGGGGATGAATCTCCACACTCGTCCCTCCCCACCGCCTCACTTCTCGTCTAGGTTCAATGATGATCCTGATCACAGCAACCACCACCACGGCCAGCAGGCTGCCGCTTATGTATGACTAAGCCGTCTGTGCCTTGTTGCCACCACCACCTCACGTCTCCATTCCTTACTTGACCTGTCGCGGTCTACAGCTTCGTAGCGCTTTCCTTTTCTTATTTCTTTAATCTGTTGTATCTACACCTTTTTCTTTTCGTCTATTACAAGATCCTTCTCGGTATCATATCCGCTTTTTCCCTCTGTCATACTGTTTGATACGCTGTCCTCTCCACCCTCCTGACCCGTTACAGGATCTCGTCAGTATCCCATTTATTTTATTATCCATTACATTCTTTCAGCTCTTCACTATATTCGGATTCTTCGTCCATACCAAGTCTGGTTTTTCCAGTCACCTGTACTTCTCTCTACTCTCTTTGCCTCTTTGCTGTTCTCTTTCTTCTATCAAACATTCATCGTCCCGCTCTGGGGCTCGCGTGGATCGCTCAGTTCTCTGTCGCGCTTCTGGGATCTCTGTACCTTAAAACCTTTCCAACAAATCAATAATCTTCCCTTATTGATCTCCTCCTACCCTGCACCCATTACCTCACATCGGCCAGAACGGAATTCCACACGTTTACCTTCAAGTAAATAATTAATGCGCGTAGTCGTATGGCTCCGAACACACCTCGCTCTGAATACATTACCTGATTAACACCTATTCGATTATCTGTCAGTTACATAGCGGTCGATCGTCTATGAATCGCCGTCCCTTTCCATTTGGAATATCGTTATAAAATTACCATTTCTAAACATATCAATTGTATTACTCTTTCGTTCAGGCAGTGGTACATCGAGTCTTCCGGTGTATACCACGTTCGTTAACAATCTATGAAGTAATTTATGAGGAAGAGATTTCACGATGCCAAAAAAATGTAATTAACCCAGTCATCTCTTTCAGTATGAGAAGAGTATTAGTGAATCGTGCATTCGTGGAAACTCAACACGTCTATTTTAGATTACTCTCTGCACGCAGGTTGTTTCTAGATCGTCAGCGCAATTCATACTTAATTTTCACCAAAATTGAATATTTCTGATCTTAGTCCGCTCTTCCGCACGATTTTTTCTTTGAAACTTTCGGAATTTGCCAACCACAAAACTATTTCACGAACACACTTGATCAAAGAGTGATCGATGAGACACCATGCTGACCTCGTCTTTAGATGATGAGCACAGCCGCAACCTACATCATCGTCCTCTAAGCATCATCAGCACCACATATCATAAGTGACCAACAAGCAGGCCGCAGAAAGACGCTACCAGCACTATGATCATCCCCCCCCCTCTCTCTCTCTCTCTCTCTCTCTCTCTCTCTCTCTCTCTCTCTCTCTCTCTCTCTCTCTCTCTCTCTCTCTCTCTCTCTCTCTCTCTCTCTCTCTCTCTCTCTCTCTCTCTCTCTCTCTCTCTCTCTCTCTCTCTCTCTCTCTCTCTCTCTCTCTCTCTCTCTCTCTCTCTCTCTCTCTCTCTCTCTCTCTCTCTCTCTCTCTCTCTCTCTCTCTCTCTCTCTACTGAACTCCTCTTCCCATTAAACATTTTTATCATAGAGCTTAAAGTTTTACTTAGAATTTCAAAAGCAAATGTTCTGTAGTTATCTACACACACACACACACACACACACACACACACACACACACACACAAATAGATAAATAAATAAATACTAAAAAAATCGTAAATAACATAGATAGATGAATGAATAAAAAGAAAAGAAAATTGAAATAATTGACATTCACTACACATATTAAGACTGAAAACAAGCACAGTAACATGAATAAGCAAACAGTAAGCAAGAGATACATACACGTGGTGGTAGTATATGTCTATGACTGTTAGTTTACGCACGAACTTTATTCTATTCCAAAATATACTAACGAAGCCACAGGATATGATTCCATCACCCTATGAAATCATCATGATTATTGGGAACAACGCTGCAGTTCAACCAAGAACGCAACAGAGGGTGGAAGTCCTCGTGCCAAAGCTACCAACAAACTTTAACTATTGTTTCAAGTGCCTCAATGTATTAGTGTATTGTCTTGGAAGTTTTATTAAGGTGTGGTATCCTGCACATTGTAAGGGAGCCTCTCATTATTTGTTCAGTTCATTTTTTTTATATACTACATACCCATATATACCCCCCAAAAAAATCTTTATTTGTGTGTTTTCATGATAGTAAATAATGTGACATTACACACTCACAGTTTCACCTACTGTACGTGGAAAGAAAAGAAAGCACATACAAACAAAAGCATCTCGTGCTACTTGACGAATGTTCAATAAGTAACAAAATAACAGGAGATATCAGCATGACAAGCAATTTATGTATGTCATTTAAAGCACGCCGAGTCTAACTTGCTTATTTGCTAATGTTGCTTAGTCAATGAAGATATAAACCATTTCATTCCTTAAGAAGTTTCCTACAGACGATGGTGCTATCAGATTGCATACAAAACACAATGAATTCTTGAGACATATAGCATTTTCCTGTGCAACCGCTCTCGGAGAATGGGAACTACACACTAGGTAGACAAGCGTTATAAAGAATTATTATTCTCCGCTTCTCAGTTGCTTTTGGTACTTGTTCATCTCCATACTCTCATTCTTGTGCTATTACATTGCATCTGTTGTTTACACTCTTTTAGTTCTAATTGGAAGAAAAAAAATCTATGAGAGGAATAATGGCAAAGCTACATGCACTGTACAGAGGCCACGGCACTGATAGATAGCTCATCATGGATTAGTAGGATAACAAGTGTGCTCTTTGTCCGTTTTCTTCACTCAGACAACACACACACACACACACACACACAATCAAACAAACAGGGAGAGAGAGAGAGAGAGAGAGAGAGAGAGAGAGAGAGAGAGAGAGAGAGAGAGAGAGAGAGAGAGAGAGAGAGAGAGGATGGATGGATTTTACTTAAGGCGCCGCAAGAGAGGGAGAGAGAGAGAGAGAGAGAGAGAGAGAGAGAGAGAGAGAGAGAGAGAGAGAGAGAGAGAGAGAGATTGGGGGACAATGGATATGGTGATGCCAACAGAAATATGATATTCGTAGTCATATATTTCGACTTACCCAACAGCCATACCATTACCTCTCCACTAAAAGCTGTGTGTGTGTGTGTGTGTGTGTGTGTGTGTGTGTGTGTGTGTGTGTGTGTGTGTGTGTATACCTGTGTGCGTTCGCGAGTGCATTACTTTATTGGCAGCTAAATGACGCTTCCTACTATGAAGTTTGATAGTCGAGCTTGCAGAAGGTGGGGCAGTTATTGACCGGCAAGGAAGTGCGTATAACCAGCAAAATTTAAGCGTCCAAGGTAGCAGCAGACAGAGTTCTCTTACCGTGAATGAGTCATCGAAAAATTAATAGATTCGTTGCTTGTTATCACCTTGAGAAGGTAATCTATTCAGACTTGTTTTATTTTCTCTCAATTGATATTCATCTTATCTATCGTATTTAACTCGAGTTTACTCAGGATTTTTCAATAATAATTATTCAGTTCACGGTAATTCTTTGTCTTTTTTCTTTTTTTTATTTTACAATAATTATCAAACCTCTAAGGAATATGAAAGAAGCTTGGTTGGATGATGGCGGCATAAGTGGCAGTGCTAACGAGGAGAAGGTGGAAGTGTTGGTGAAGGTTGTGGTATGGATGGGAGTCCTGTTAGGTCTCCTTCCCCATTCTGGCGTCCTGAGATGTAGATGTCACACCCCTAGGGACCTTATCGCTTTCACCATGGCTTGCATCTGCGCCATTAGCCCTCCCTCCATATTCGTCTTTATGTGTAGTAAGTAGAAACAAAAGGTAGTTCATGAGCTGAACTCATTTCTTTGCGCTTGATGTCATAATTCAATGGTAAAAATTAAATTACTAAATATTTTCTCACTAATAATTATTTTTTGGCTGTTGGAAGGCTTCGTAAAGCAGGCACACATTGTAGTCTTGTTACAGTGTTCCCTTCTGTTTCAGTGTACGTGTTTGGAAGCAGCACCATGATGAAGATGTCTTGGCCGATAAGAAGTATAGAGAGTATCAACGTCACTGTTACGATTGTCAGTATGATTCTTATCATACTGGGCAGCTGGACTAGACGGAAAACTCTTTTCGTATGCACCGCTCGCCTTGCCTCATTCACTTATCCAAGACCTTCTCCCATCATGCCACTCGCTGCCGTCCTACAGTCATTACTTACCCTCTCTTTAATGTTTCCTAGCATATTATCAGCTTATGGAGATTTTATAACTGAGGAACACGCCACCAGGTGGCAGGGGTGGCTGTTCAAATATGCATTGTTCAACTGTGCCCTTTTGACTGCCTACCCTTCCGTAGCTTACCTCACCTTCGGCCTCATCCATCACTATCAGCTAGTAATAAATTATAACATACTACGAAAACTTCTTGATAATGATTCGAGGCTAACGATTTCCGGTCTAGAAATTGTCACTGAAAAAAAACTTTTAAAAATCTATAACATTTTTGTGGATGTCCGAAAGCTGTACAAGAAATTGGTGTACTCGCAGTCTATAGGTCTCTTGGGGATCATCATATTTTACCTGAGCACGATATTCACCTGTCTTTGTTATATGCTGATAGACCTCAAGGTCAGTAGTTGGATGAACTACATACTACCAGTACTCTTAATAATCATAATGGCCAAGACATTGCTGTTGGGTCACGTTGCTTTCCCCTAACGTACTTTCTGTCCTTTCACGAAAACATTCCTCATCACAATGCCGATATAGTTTTTAGTACGTGTGAGTAACAAGTTCAGTAAAACAAGTGCCTGCGTGGGTCTTCCCTCTGAATTATTGCAGGTTCATCTCAAGTCGCGCCAGATAAATCATTAGTCAAGAAATATGCTCGTAGCATCTTAGTGCAGTTTTACAAATAGAAAGATCTTTTATGTCATTTCCTCCGTCTAGAATATTGGAAACAAAAAAAAGTCAACATAAAAATTGATACATAAAGGCCACCTTGACATTTTACCGAATAACTATGTCTATAAATTTAATCATTCTGATATTACATAGTTTCTCTTGTGCGTATTCGTGAGCCTAGCACCAGCTGAGTATCTTGCTTCCCTATAATCCGTGCTGCTCAGATGTTTTTCTCCTCTCTTTTTTAAGAGACAACCACGAGAAAACTGCACTCAGAGTAATCTAACTACGGTGAGGTGATCTGACATAGCTTTCTTCTTAAAGATAGGGACATAAGTGCAGGACTTCAGGGTGATTACAGACTGCTCATTAGGTGAATACTGAGAGGCATCATCATCATCATCATCATCATTAGCAGCAGCAGCAGCAGCAGCAGCAGCAGCATCAGCAGTAGCAACAGCATGACGAGTTAGTGGCCAAGCACTTCAAATTCGATGATCCCAGTTCGAGTGCTGCCGGAAATGTACAAAGTAATTTTTTATGCTTACGCCGCGTGGCCTCTGAACGCCCACGTGCCATTTATCAAGGATATATTCGATAACGTTTGCATCGGACGGCTCTAGGTAATGATATATTTTAAGGCTTTGACGGTCGACGAGGACCGAAAATCTAACCAGGGGTGTGCAACCTTTTAATTTTAAGGACCACTGGTAAGAATGGTATGTAACAGAATGCCGCACATGGGGTGTGTAGAATGATGGGCCGAGTTAAAACCAACAACAGTTTTCTTAGAATACAGAAAAATGTAGTCTATAATACAAAATCATAAGAAAAATAAACCCTCTATTATCAAAGAAATTATCATAAAATTAAAATTTTTGCTTGGCAGTTGGTTCCAGTTGTCCCACTATTTATTATTTAATTTAGAATGATCGGATAGTACTGGAGAACTTGAGACTCCCACGTCCCACAGAGTTAATCTAAGTTATTAAAGAAGACCATTTAAACCCCCAAACGCAAAATTGCATCAGAAATATATATATATATATATATATATATATATATATATATATATATATATATATATATATATATATATATATGCCTAATTGGCCAAAGAAAAAATCACAACCATCAACCCTTCACCACCATGCATAGCTAACAGAAAGGTGTTGCAGGCAGCAGCGACCCGCACAATCATCATGGAAAGACATGCTTTCCAAACACACCACAGCCACCACGCAGACTGCAACCAGGTGTGTGTGTGTGTGTGTGTGTGTGTGTGTGTGTGTGTGTGTGTGTGTGTGTGTGTGTGTGTGATACATTATAATCATGCGTGCGCCCTTTGGGGGCTGTGGGGTCACCAAGCGCACGAGTTCGAATCCTGACCACGGTCAGAGTGTAGGAAGGGCTTACACTCGGAGTAAAGGTTCACTAACGGGTGGGCTTTCAAATATGAGGTAACCTACCCAAAATACCACCTCTCAGCGCGTAGTTCCCGTGAAAATCTTACATGAGCGTGGCCATGGGCACCAAACTGCATTGATTGCCTGTCTTAAAGGTTCATATCTCTACGGCCCCTCACACACAATGGTAAGTCTGTCTATCACTTATTAGGTTGAGGTTTTCACCCTGCAATACAAGGCTTCAATCAGTAGAGGGTAATTATTGTCCTTCCTCAGCAAAAGGTAATGTTGCGCATGACTGCCCAAGATTTGCTTATGGCCAGCAGCTTTCCATAGGATGTTACCGGATCTCATAGAGACTGATTGACTGAATGATTGACTAACTGATTGATTGAATGAATGATTGAATGAATTGAATTGATTCATTCAATTCAATTCATTGACGCATTGATTCGTTTATTTCATAGTGCAATCACTGGTGCTGGAATGGAACTGAAATTGTGGAGATACTACAATTTCAGCTTTAATTCAGTAGCTCATCTTTATGTTTCCGATGGTAATGCTTGGAAGGATTATTTATTGCAATAGCTAAAGGGGACGCACCATGGGTGGGTATGAGTATCTGGAGATTAAAGTAAATGGTGTTGCTTCCGCACACGTTTCACATAATTTCCTTTTCTACCACCTCTTTGCTACCCACGAAATAATTCATAAGGGAAATCACTTCCTCTGGCCAGTAACCCAGAATGGAGCGTCACGCAGCCCGCCTCCGCCGCTTTTCACTGTGTGAATGCCTAAAGGGGTGATGTTAAGCTGGTTGCCTCAGTAATGTCTGCACAGGTAGTGTATCTCTTCCCGCAAGGCACAGACTGTCACCACACCTGTCCTCGCCAGCCGCTTCCTGCAGCCTGACTCCTTGATTAACGTGCCAGTAGTAATGCACACAGATATTAATTACACACACACACACACACACACACACACACACACACACACACACACACACACGTCACCAGCACTCCCGTCACACTTGCCAAGACACGTTTCGGTTGCAGACAGGAATCTAGCTCACCAATATAGCGTTCAAGTATTGAACCCAGAGAGCAGCTGTGTCTCGGAGCTGCATGGACGTGAAAGTTGTTGTTGTGGGTACCAGTGTGTGTCCATCTTTGTGTCTTTACGCTTGTCTGTTTGTTTATTTGTTTGTCTGTTTTGTCTGTTTGTTGGTGTTTTTTTTTTTTCATTTGTCAGGCAGCCAGCAATTCAAATGTGGTCAATAAAATGGCTATCGGTCCTTTCATCCATTCATCGATCTATCTACCTATCAATCTTTCTCTTTATGTGTCTGCATTACTATCTGGTTCTACATTCACCTAACTGACTTTCAGCAGAATAGTTCATGAGACATCCTGCTCTCACTCTAAGTCACTTCACTTTACTTAGGCTCAGAGGAGGGAGGCATTTCAAGCGCCATATGATTCTCTCGTATTGTCATTTCACATCACTTAGTTTTATCACCAATGCCGAGAAGAATGAGTGCCTCGCGGGGAGAAAGTTAATATTTTGGTTGATTTTTTTTTTTTTTGTTATGTAGGATAGAGGGCCAGCCAAGGGCAAAAAAGAAAAAAAAAAAAAAAAAAAAAAAAAAAAAGGCCCACTTCGGTGCTGGTTCTCTGTAGGAAAGAAAAGCGTCAGCCAAAATTAGAAAGCAAATGCCTCGATACCTCCCTCTTAAAAGATTGATGCTGAAGTGTTTGGTTGTCGTGTGCGCCGTGACACCAACTAACACGTATTATGAAACTCTCTGCTCTCACACCACGACCATTTTCAAAGGCCACAGGGATTATCACCCTGTTTTTAGAGAGAATTTCCTTCCATTGATAATCTAAGAATTTTGTTAACCTGTCATTAAGATATTTAAAAATAATTCAAACCCGTGTAGCTTAAATTATACTAGTGTAATTACATGTCTTACTATTTATAGTTATTGACATCATCATTAATAATACTGTTGATACTATCAATATTATTATTATTATCATCACTATTATTATTTTTATTATTATTATTATTGTTATTATTATCATTATTATTATCATTATTATTATCTTTATTATCATTATTATCATTATTATTATCATCATTATCATTATCATTATTATTATTATTATTATTATTATTATTATTATTATTATTATTATTATTATTATTATTATTATTATTATTATTATTATTATTATTATCATCATCATTATCATTATTTTTATGGTTTTTATTATTGTTGTTATTATTATTGCTATTATTATTATTACTATTATTATTATTATTATTATTATTATTATTATTATTATTATTATTATTATTATTATTATTATTATTATTATTATTATTATTATTATTATTATTATTATTATTATTATTATTATTATTATTATTATTATTATTATTATTATCGTATTATTATTATTATTATTATTATTATTATTATTATTATTATTATTATTATTATTATTATTATTATTATTATTATTATTATTATTATTATTATTACTATTATTATTATTATTATTATTATTATTATTATTATTATTATTATTATTATTATTATTATTATTATTATTATTATTATTATTATTATTATCATATCATTAGAGTGGTACAATAGTAGTAGTGGTTTAAAGTTACCTACATGTCACCATGATACCCAGGTTTTAGGTGGTTACACTCAAGATGAGCTTGGGTGGTGATATGGGCCCTGATATGGGTACCACTATAAATAAAATTGCCTGCTCCACTAATGGGCGGAAGCTGAACAGCTCTTCCCATACACTCTTCAAGTGTGCCTACAGGCGCTTTAGGCCTTACCGTAAAAAAAAAAAAAAAGAAAAAGCAGTAGTAGTAGTAGTAGTAGTAGTAGTAGTAGTAGTAGTAGTAGTAGTAGTAGTAGTAACAGCAGCAGCAGCAGCAGTAGTGGTAATAGTTGGAGAGGTGGTGGTGATAAGGTGGTGAGCATGGGATGGGGCAGACGTCCACGCGTAGGTTCGAATCCCACTACATACCACTTTGAAGCTATGCCATTTGTCGAGTGGTTTAAAGTTACCTACATGTCACCATGATACCCAGGTTTTAGGTGGTTACACCAAAGATTCGCTTGGGTGGTGATATGGGCCCTAATATGGGCACCACTATAAATAAAATGCCTGCGGCACTAATGGGCGGAAGCTTTAACAGCGCTTCCCACATATGCGCTATAACTATGCCTACAGGCGATATAGGCCATAACATAAATAACTAAAAAAAAGTAGTAGTAGCTGTAGCAATAATAGTAATAGTAGTAGTAGTAGTACTAGTAGTAGTAGTAGTAGTAGTAGTAGTAGTAGTAGTAGTAATAGTAGTAGTAGGGGTAGGAACGGTAGAAGTAAAATAGTTATAGTAGAAATGTCATTAATAAACAACAAACTATAGATATGAAAGAAAAAATGAAGAAGAAAGGAATAATGAGAGAGAGAGAGAGAGAGAGAGAGAGAGAGAGAGAGAGAGAGAGAGAGAGAGAGAGAAGGAGGGGGAGAGGAGATGAGGAGATATGACTAATCATAAAGCAAACACGCTATCCCATTAATCTTTCATTAATCTTTCAAGGGCGTGCCACATCGTGATGAAGATCGAAGGACACACCGATGACTATTAGACCACTACAAGGAGGGAAAAAGAATCATCACTTCTCTTAATTCCTACATTTATTTTGTACCTGTCGAATAACTTCTAGTATATATTCATACCATAATTTCAAGCAAGGGATGAATTATGTTTGTGATGTTCAGGAATTGAATTAGGGACTATTATAATTTTTTTTACATGTATTTTTGTACGATATTTGGACAATGTAAGTGGCAGAAGGCGGAGGAGGAGGAGGAGGAGGAGGAGGAGAAGGAGAGAAGAAAGAGGAAGGGAGAGTGAAGAAAAAAATAAAGTAAGAAGATAAAAAGCTAGAAAGAAGGAAAAATAGAAAGGAAGGAAGAAAAGGAGGAAAAAAAGAAAGATGTTGAGCAGAATAGACGGGAAACAATGAAGGAAATAAAAAAAAGAAGGAAGGAAGAAAGGAGAGAAGAAGAAAGAAACATAATAATGATGTGGGCGAGGAGAAACGGAAGAGACAAAAGAATGCATAGCGATAGGAAAAGGTGCGGGAGTTTGAGGCATCAGTTGATATTTATTCAGAAAATTGTTAATTACGACATAATAGTGGTAGTAGTGAAGAAAGTGGTGGTGACGGTGGTGGCAGTCATGGTGGTGGTCGTAGTGGTGGTGGTGCTAAAAGTAACAGCCCACCCTTCCTACAGTTTTGAAATACTGCACAACTCCCAAGGCAGAGTGAACTAAGGTAACGAAAAAAGCAGGTGAATTCATAATCTTTCTTACACATCACCACTGCAAACTCATCATCTTCCGTAAGGTGACAATATGCTCTGGGCACCCTCGTCTTTGCTGTGCACCAGCCTGTTCACGAGTCGTCTTAAACCACTGACTTAATAAACCTAATGTACAAAACCATGTCATACAATTTAGCTATAGAATTTGTAACACTAATACCCCTATAATTATCTGGGTTTCCTCGATTTCCTTTCTTAAAAACAGTAAAAAGCTTAGCTCTCGACCACGGCATGGGGTACTGACCACTCATAAAAACTCTATTAAAAATGGTAACTATAGGTAAAAAGATGTGCATTGGTAAAAACGAGAATATGCCTGGTGGAATGCCGTCTGAGCCGCATGCCTTATCCGGCTTCAGATTCTGAATTTGGATAGACACTCCTTCAGGTGAGGTGTGGCAGTCCAAGACTGGTATGCTGATATCAGTACTAATATCATCATCAGGGGAACAAGTGGTGGATTAAGTATTCTCTCAGAGTGTACTTTAAACTTTTCATTGTTCGGTGCATTCTCTTCTCCATATACGTACGCATCAAAATTACCTCTCCAGTCAATAGTTCGCCAAACTCAAGCATCATCCCTGTCCTGTAGGAGTCTTTCTCATTTACCTAAATGACCATTCCCTACCTCGACATTGCTATTGTTGTTTTTACTCAATACAGCACAGGCGGTGGCCTAGTGGATAAGGTAGTGAGCGCGGGATAAGGAAGACGTCCACGCATAGGTTCGAATCCCACCATGTACCGCCTTGATACTTTGCTATTTGTCGAGTTGTTTAAAAGTTACATACATATCATCATGATACCTAGGTTTTGGGTGATTACACCAAAGGTACGCTTGGGTGGTGATATGCGCCCTAATATGGGTACCACTATAAATAAATTTCCTGTGCCATTAATGGGTGGAGGCTGAACAGCGCTTTCTATACTCTTCAAGTAAACCTACAGGCGATATAGGCCACATTATAAAAAATAAGTGACGTAACTCACTTGAAACCACAATTGCAAGATCATTCACATGATCTATATCAGTATTTATACTTACATCAGAAAAAACAGTCTAAAAAATCTGCCTATCGGTATTGTGGAAGCGCACGGGTCTCCTCGACAGCTTACATGCAGCATTAGGACTTTTTGCAGCTGAGCAGTTACCCAGATCTACAGCCCTCTCAAGCACATGGTTAAGGTTCACATCCATACAAGAAACAGTGAGGGAAATTGGGGCATGGTCCGATGGAAGAGCGCTCTGTTGCATTACATGAGAATCAGTAATGAATTTTAACGTATCAGGTGATGCCACACATGCATATTTATTTCTGACGTCCATGTGCCTTTCTTCTTGTACGTTTCGTTGTCAAGATAGTGTTTGAATGACGTTTTCAAGTTATTAATCACCAACAAATTATTCTTATAGCATAATAATGCCAAAAGATCCACATTGTCATTTACCGCAGTGGCATTATCTGACATTGTCGGGTAGGATAGAGACTCACTGTTAGGGACAGTAATATGAGGAAGCAAATCCCTGACTGACTTTCCAAACCGGGCATTCATGTCTCTCATCAGTATGCATCCATCCTCATTCTGACCAGCACACAACTTTTCCTGAATAGATGCAAAAGGTACATTGGAAATATATAGGGAATCACTTGGCGGAATATAACAAAAAACAAACCAAATTTTTCTCAAGTTCTTAAAAGTAAGCCATACCTGATCTCCTACACTTATGTCAACACTTTGCACAAGGTGAGCAATGCAAGCCTTCACACACACCACAACACCTCCTCTATCAGGTGTACCCACCACAGCACCACGATAGGACACATAACCAGGGATCATGACTGGTAAGCCTGTCTTCACTTCAGTAAAACAAACATCATATTGAAATAACACTTGCAACACATTTTTCTTCTCTATTGTTGTATGAAAACCATTAGCATTCCATGATATGATTTTCAGATGTAGACTATTCAGAAGAAAGGTTGCGGCTTCCAGCTATCAATAACACAGTTCAATGGCGGCAACACTAGGCGGTTGCCTAGGATCCCGAGTTTTTTTGGGTCCCATGAAACTCTTCCTACACTTATAGTTAATAGAGGTTTTATTATTTGCAAACATTATTTAGGTTTTTTATTTTATTTAAATCCATTTGCTAAAATGACAGCAGAATGATTATCCTATTAAGTGTGTCTCTGGGCCCGCTATGGATATACAAAGAAAACGGGGCCCCCTCTTCAGTCCCCACTATATTGGATTAGGTGAGGGGGACCCCAATGCCTACTTTTGCCTAGGGCCCCCAAATTCCTAAATCCGCCCCTGACACAGTTGTCCCTGTAGAGTTTTCTTTCACGTGTGTCGAGTCGAATCACAGCCTGCATTCTCCGGTCACTCCTCCATCTTCTCTGAGTCCCGAAGCCTTTGCCATTCCCTCCTCACAGATGGATGAACGTCTTTCTTAATGTATATTTTCCTGTATGGTTCACCATGTTGCTATAGCTTCTTGGCATAATCCAGAAAGCCACCGCGTAATGTCTTATCTGAGAGAGTCAGTAGTATAGGTCGGCAGCGGCGATTAGTTGCGTCGGGTCGCCCTAACCTGTGGTGCGTACCTGCCACAACGCCCGCATCCATCGCCGTCCATACCTTCCTAAGCAAATCGCTATCTGTTAACGCGCCGTCGAGAGCTTCACCATCATCGGGAACGCCCGGGATGACAACATTTGCTTCTCTCTCCTTCCTATCCAAACTCTTCATGAACAGTTGATGTTTTGCGATTATTTCATCCTGCTTCTCCAGCCTCGCTTCTAACACAGCGATCTTTTTGTTGGTAGCGCTCTCTGGCGATGTGACGAGGATTCTTAAAGATGCCAATTCATTCTTTATCTCAGTCAACTTCTTCGTGATCTCCAATAGATTATCCTTCTCATTATTCGCTGCTAGTATCACTTCTATCAGCTCCTCCTTATTTATTATTTGTAGCTGATTGCGTTGCATGCCTTTAAGGTCAAACAATTGTTTAGCCATCTTGTGTAAGCAGGTAAGGATTCAGTGTAACTAGCAGTCTTCAGAAGACAGGGTGCTCGAGCAGAGGGTAGGTGGTGATTACTTATGTTGCTAGGGACGCGTCGCTAAGTTCATCTGGGCATGAGCAGAAAGCAGCCGTCGTGAGAAGCAGGCCCCTGCTGATCAGTGGAAAATATTTAACTGATTTTCGACTAAGTCCAGCAACACTGTTTTTCCCTTTAGCCTGTTATGGGTTCCAATACCTCTCAAACACCTGCTGGTGCCCAGCTTGATTTGTTATGGAGCTCAGGGAGAGTATAAAACTGGCGATATCTGAGGAGCACTCACGCCTTTGTTTTCTTGCTACAACGCCCTCTAGCACACACACACACACACACACACACACACATGAAAAAAAAGAAAGAAAAACTATTCATCGAATTATATACGTAGTATTATAGTACCCTGTATTCCCTTCGCTAAGCGTCACAACACACTACGCGGGGAAGGGTGTACAATTCTAAGCCGAAAATTTTAAAAGTGACTAGAAATGAAATTCTGCTTTTTCGTTCCTTGAGTGTTGGATTTGTACTACATCTGTATCTTCCCGCCATTACATCATCTGTTGCCCACATTATTCATAATTTGCTTTAAGTCCATCTCTTCATCTCAATCTCCGTTTTCCATTGATCTGACATTTTTTTTTTCTTTTTTTGACAGCAAAATGATCAAATCAATAAAACCTTAACCATGTGAATTTCACCATTTCATCATTTTACTGATTAAGAGGGATCTAGGGAGGAGATGCTCTAGTCAGGAGGCTGTTTACATGAGGTTGCTTATCTTTAAATGCGGCAAACTGTTTGGTAGTTAGGGGACTATTACGTTACAAAGTGCGGCAAGACACCATGAGTAGTAATTTCGACCAAAGAGGGACAAACATCCCGTGAAAAGCCCACATGATGTAAAAAAAACATGTTATTTCGGTAAAAACAAAAGGTTAGTGATTTTTGACAAGAAACAGTTTCCACATGAGTTCAGAACACAGATATACAAATCTAAGATTATTCGTCTTGAAATTTCTAGCATGCTGTTCTTACGAAGACTTTCAGGTGCTCTTTCATCAGGTGTCCCACAAACTTTATTGAAATTGTGAAATCTTAGGAGCAGGATGATTCATGTTGATTGCTTCTTCTCACCTCTACTACGTTATTCTTTTTCTTTTATTAATACTGGAAGAATCATGGTCGTGCTCAAATCTGATAGAAATCCTAAAGACCGCAATCTTTACCCCTTCCCGCTCCCGCCGCCACCCCTGTGCTCCTCTTCCTGCCCTGGAGGAGTATCTCCTGCTAAGCCATCCCCAGAGCCTTCTTCCACTCCTCCCTCCCCGTCCTCTTCCAAGCAGTCCAGGGCCAAATGTCCCGTAACACACAGGCTCTTTCTCAGCCTGCTGCACTGCTGCCTGGTGATGACCCTAGTGGTGTTGTGGTGGCGGACGAGGGATCTTTGGGTCGGGATGACGTTTGGCCTGCTGCTGCTCCACTTCCTGTTGGTGCACTTTGACATTATTGTGCACAGCTGCGGGTGATCTTTGTGTCCAGCAGATTAATGGCGGAATAGAGAGCTTCTTTCGGGGAAAAAAGGTGTCCATGATAAACATTGAAACGTGTGACACCTTCCTTTAGATAACATTTCTATAATAACTGGTCAAAAGTAGTAATATAAAACATGAATGTTTTCATTGATAAACTCTGGCACTAAATTGAAATCATATTTGTATCCTCTTACCTTTTTTGTGATGCGAGTTAGTTTGAATATGTAGCTAGTTAAGGTTTCTATCTGTTTCTTCGCTCCCCACTTACAGCAGGATCGCAGAGTCCGCCATGATCTACGGAAAGTGAAACACGAAAACTGTAAGTAAGAGTAAATGTTTCGAATAATTTCCCACCTTTGACAAAGTTAGTTGTGATGATTGTTTGAGTAGTACTGGTAACACATAACAATTGAAAATAACTCAATAGTAACTTTGTTACATGGAGATCTCTTTTTTTATGCTGCTCTCAATCAACATCAGAGTTGCTGCATCTGTTAAAGAAAATGAGAATACCAGTCAGTTTTAACAATCCTCAACGTCCTGCTACAGGCAGTTCTCCTGTGTACAAGCCTTTTCACGATATTCAGTAAAAGGTTGAAATTCCTATTTCAACCCAGACACGTTTAGGATTTCTGAAAAAGAGAAGAGCGATCAGCTCAGGCAGTTAGAGAGTCAGGATACCACAACCTCAAATAAAAGAAATTCTTACATTTCCTTACAAGAGAAGGTCTTCTAGTGAAAACAGCACAGTGAACAAGATATCAATGTATAATAATGTGTAGCCGTCCTATATTTTAAAATAAACTGACAAATAAAACTAACACGAGCGATGAAAAAAAAGGAAAAAATTGCTCCACTGACAAACAGTAAAGTTAGCGAGATGGTTAACTAGATGGTGAAAACAGAAGTTTTGCTAACTATCATTCGGATGACTATTGGATTCGTGCCCACCTCCTGCATGAAACGTACCATGTATGTCACGCAAATTCTGTGAATTACTGTAATAAAATCATAGATGGCAACAGTAACACACTTCCAGTGGCCAGACATTCTCACCACATGGAAAAGGTTTTGCTGCGCTGTATCCCGGGAGACCGTGACGAAGGTGACCACAACTTGGAGACGTGGATGAAACAGAGAGAGAGAGAGAGAGAGAGAGAGAGAGAGAGAGAGAGAGAGAGAGAGAGAGAGAGGAGGGAGGGAGGGAGGGAGGGAGGAGGGAGGGAGGAGAGAGAGGAGGAGGAGAGAGAGAGGAGAGAGAGAGAGAGAGAGAGAGAGAGAGAGAGAGAGAGAGAGAGAGAGACAGACAGAGAGGAGGGAGGGAGAGAGAGAGAGAGAGAGAGAGAGAGAGAGAGAGAGAGAGAGAGAGAGAGAGAGAGAGAGAGAGAGAGAGAGAGAGAGGGAGGGAGGGAGGGAGGGAGGGAGGGAGGGAGAGGAGAGAGAGACACACACACACACACACACACACACACTGCGTAGTGTAGTGGTTAGCACGCTCTGCTCACAACCGAGAGTGCCCAGGTTCGAGTCCCGGGAAGCGGCGAGGCAAATGGGCAAGCCTCTTAATGTGTAGTAGCTCCTGTTCACCCAGCAGTAAATAGCTACGGGATGTAACTCGAGGGGTTGTAGTCTCGCTTTCCCGGTCTGTGGAGTGTGTTGTGGTTCCAGTCCTACCCGAGGATCGGTCTATGAGCTCTGAGCTCTCTCCGTAATGGGGAAGACTGGCTGGGTAACCAGCAGACGACCATGGTGAATTACACACACACACACACACACACACACACACACACACACACACACACACACCACATAAAACATGCCACAAAGACACAGGCATATACAAAGAGTAGCAACAAACAAGTAATTCGTGGAGACCATAAGGTGATAAGAGAGATGTGGTCAGCAGCTACCAAAGAGCGGGCGACGAGCCAGGACGCAGTCCAAGTTGTCAGGTGTCAGTAGGTACAGACACACAGCGAGTAGCGGCTGTCCTTGAGGAAGCAGAACACTGACTTCTGTGCAGGTCAGGCAGTGTTGCAGGGTATTGCCATTAGGGATGTAGCACTGAGGGTAGGAGGAACTGGGCCACATCCACTTCCCCATCGACTTGCCATAGCAGCCTGTAGCCTAACCGGAGCCTGTCTGACACCACATTGTGCCTCCTGATCATGAGGCTCCGGCGACGATACTTGTATCTGTGGTGACGGAAAGCATCGTGGTGGTGGGTGGAGACACTTGCCGGCCTCTTATGGTTCCTGCGGTGGCTGGTGTCCAGAAGGGCGGCAGCATGAACCTTCTTCAAGCAGCAGGAGAGCGAGGGTGAGGGAGTCAAACCACCAGCCGGTAGGTCACAGGGAATCTTAACTAGGCTGTTTATCATGTCACAGGCCAGTATCCACGGAGACGGGCCTCTTGGACAACAACGTCCAGGCCGTGGAGAATGCTACACACCGTCATGACGAGCATGCCTCCACCTGGCTGGAGAGGAGGCAGACGTGATCGAGGACACACACACACACACACACACACGCTCTCTGGTCTCAGTCCTACGAGCTCTGAGCTCTTTCCGTAGAGGAAAGACTGACTGGGTGACCAGTAGACGACCGTGGTGAATAAAACACACACACACACACACACACACACACACGGCCCGGTAGCTCAGTGGTTAGAGCACTGGCTTCACAAGCCAGAGGACCGGGGTTCGATTCCCCGGCCGGGTGGAGTTATTTGGGTGTGTCTCCTTTCACGTGTAACCCCTGTTCACCTAGCAGTGAGTAGGTACGGGATGTAAATCGAGGAGTTGTGACCTTGTTGTCCCGGTGTGTGGTGTGTGCCTGGTCTCAGACCTATCCGAAGATCGGAAATAATGAGCTCTGAGCTCGTTCCGTAGGGTAACGTCTGGCTGTCTCGTCGGAGACTGCAGCAGATCAAACAGTGAATTACACACACACACACACACCGGTAGCTCAGTGGTTAGAGCGCTGCCTTCACAAGCCAGAGGACCGGGGTTCGATTCCCTGGCCGGGTGGAGATATTTGGGTGAGTCTCCTTTCACGTGTAGCCCCTGTTCACCTAGCAGTGAGTAGGTACGGGGTGTAAATCGAGGAGTTGTGACCTTGTTGTCCCGGTGTGTGGTGTGTGCCTGGTCTCAGGCCTATCCGAAGATCGGAAATAATGAGCTCTGAGCTCGTTCCGTACGGTAACGTCTGGCTGTCTCGTCAGACACTGCAGCAGATCAAACAGTGAAATACACACACACACACACACACACACACACACACACACACACACACACAATAAGATGTTAATTTTCAGAAGCAGCAGACTAGCAGTCGTCACGGAACTCCCGTCACAATACCGCATCATATGTAGTTGTTTGTTTTCTGTGTTTTGAGAACTCTCGAAACTCAAATTCATACAGTAATTTGATTATTTATTTATCCGCATAATTACTATAATGGTTATGGTGCTTCTAGCGTGAACGATCATTCCGTGACGACTCTTTGATGTCTACACCGGCATTGCTTTGTATGTGGAATGCATGGGTCACCAGAAAGTAAGCACCGCTCGAGCGCCCTATTTGTATACCGAGGACATAAATATAGAATTTAAAGGACTAACACGACAATGTAATGTATTGTTATTACTCGGCACGTGACGAATGCTCAACACGTTGCGAAACACAGTTGTTCGAACCAAACCAAACCTGCTTGCTGGCAGAGACTCACTCTTGCAGTAATTGCTTTACGTGGACAACGACGTTTGATGTTAGTGTTCTTCCATTCTTAATCCTTGTCCGCTTAATATTTTCTTGATTTATGAATCACGTGCTATTGAACAGAACTCGTATTTTGAAACGCTTTGCCCTCTCTTTAAGATTGTTTTCTAAGGTCACTGACACGATTGGCCAAGTTTTCACGTTATGAACTACAAACCTTGCTAAACTTAAGATATTAAAAAAAAAAAAATCTAAATGACTTTCACTGTAGCATGATGAAACCTATCTGGATAAATGTTGAAGTGTTTGAAAGTAATATACTTACTGTTTCTGAATCCCATCGGAACTGTGTGTGTGGAGAGCAAAGCAAACATAACCGTATACGACGAGCTTGCAGACTCCAGACCAAGGGAAGGATGTAGAGAACCTTTCGTGGTGCTACAAATTTACGGTCATTTTATACTCTCTTTATTCATATAGGCCTCGAGACGTTTGCCACTGAGTCACGCACAACAATATAACGTCCAACGACCCAACCGCCTACGCACACCTACACACTCAACCACATCCACCTGTCCACCTGTCCGCTCATACATCCATCCATCCACCCACATCCATTAGATCATTCATACAGCCCTCACTTTTACCAGCTTACTCAATCACATCCATCCATCCGCCCACCCATCTATTCACTCACACCTACCCGCCCATCCATACCTTTAAGCTCACCCACCCATCCATCCATCCACGCACACCCGTCCACTTAACTACATCCATCCTCCTATCCATCTGTTAACAATAATTAGTCCATGCAATCAGTCAACAACTCACATCCACCCACTCAATCAATTACATACACACATCCATACTCAACAGCACAATCACATCCACTCACTCAGCCGCGGCGCCATATGACCATCGTTGTTGCGGCACCTAAAGTAAAATCCATCCATCCATTCCACTCACTCAGCCACAAATAGTATATCCCCGTGTGTGTGTGTGTGTGTGTGTGTGTGTGTGTGTGTGTGTGTGTGTGTGTGTGTGTGTGTGTGTGTAACTATTCGCTGGAAAGCTTATATTTTGTCACCATAATTTCCTTTGTATGACCTCAAGGGCGTAATAAATCAATGGGCAACAACGTTTTATCTTTTATCTTTTTTTTTATCATTCTTCTTTTAAATTAATTCAGCATGAAACAACTTGCCCAAATTCGAGTATCATTTTTGAATGATTGGCATGACATTAAAAGGGAGGAATAAAGTTGAAAGTGGCTTCATATATGCTTGAAAGATCAAATTTTCAGATGATATTTTAATTTGTATTCGTTAAACTTGTATTTTAGAACTAACTTGTGTGAAGCAGAAAATGGATGATCTTACCCTGCTCTCCCTTACCCTTCATAACCCTTTCTATTGCTATATTGTACATTATGAGAACATTCAACGGTTTATTACATTGATTATTAATACCTTGAGTCCTTGACAGACCAATCAAAACACTCTTGTTTAAACCTTCAGGAAGCAGAGATATGTATAAACTGTTTCATCCCAGTAAGATTGTTGTTGTTGATTTATTTATTGCGCCCTTGGCGTCTTACAATGAAAATTATGGGAACTAATCATCAAAGATGAATATCAATTATTGAAAACTACAGAGTTGATTAATGCATGAAACATTACTATATGCCATACCTCCAGTGTTTATCTGTGCCTATGAAAATGGCTCCTAAATTCTTCTCGAGAATACAGAGGCACAATATCCTCCACATAATCCCTGACTCTCATAGGACGAGTTTGCAGACTCTCGTCTCTCCTCTCTCTTCTCCTCTCTTCTCCTCTCAGTTCCACTAACACTAAATCCATCCATCCTCTCAGTTCCTTGAAACTTCTTATCATCTATGAACAATGTCCACAACGACTACAAGAGAATCATCAATGAACTCTTCTGCGATGAGAAGAATGGTATCTAGCGTCTCCTGGCATTTTTGTAAGGCTCCGGAGAGCACAATCACTTGTTCAACTGTCCCAAACGGATTGGGCGGCAGGATGCTGGGGAAGCTGTTGGTGATCATTTTTCTATTTTTTACTCTTCCTCCCTCTTCTGTCTACAATATTGTCAGTCTCGTTTTAAGGATACAATGAATTCTGTGATTTCACATTTTACTACGTGCTAATACGGAAAAGAAACGCGATATTTTTACTCGGCGTCTCTTTTCATTGTTGTTTGGTGTGATAAGGACGTTGTGTTGTTGTTATTGTTGTCGTTGTTGTTGTTGTTGTTGTTGTTGATTAATTTATTGCGCCCTTGGCGTCATACAATGGAAATTATGAGAACAAATTGTAAGAATTCAGCGAATAGTTACACACACACACACACACACACACACACACACACACACATTGTTGTTTGGTGTGATAAGGATGACCTGGTGACATTCGAACCACCCAGCGTGTTTCGACCTTATACAGTAAATGGCCGAAGCCGCGACCCAAGGCGAGCCTCGCGGGGAGGTCGAGCGAGGCTACCTGGTGCTCAGCAAGGGCAAGGTGGCCAGTCTCTGTCCATAACAGAAAGGTGTAAGGTAAGTCTTCGGTTGCTTTAATGACTACTTGTGTGTTTTAGTGAGTAGTGATTATTGTGTTCTTAATGTTACAACGGTAACTTTGAACATATGGTCCCTAAATGGTATGGTTTCAGGTGGTGGTCTCTGCTATCAACAAGAAAATGTCTCCCATTGGTGTTGTTGCCTTCCTGACTCTTCTGGTTCAGGTGAGACGTTAGGACTTGTTGGATGTAACTTTAACTTTTAGACTTTAACTTTCTCGCAATGAGCGTCGGTTGTGTGATATCCGTTATGTTCTAAGAATCGAATTTTTAAACTACGGTATTTAATTCCAGGCACACGGCCAGATCCCGTATGAAACTCATCCGTCTTACTACCCGCAGCCGGTGCATCCCGTTACCGAGACGGTAAGTGTCTTTGTAACTGTGGTTACTGCACCGGGGACTGAATGTACTTGATCTAGTAATTACTATATATATTTGGATATCTAATGGTTAGTTAACTTTCAAACACTGGAAGTGGCAGTAACTCTTGTTTGCATTACCGTCACCTGTAGTTAACTTTCAAACACTGGAAATGGCAGTAACTCTTGGTTGCATTACCTTCACAGGTGACAGTGACAGAGACTCAAACGATTCGCGTCCCCGTGACGTCAGATATCTGGGTGAGCACAGCGACTCCTTACACTGTGCGGGTGACGAGTCTCGCGACTGATTACACCTTCGTGCCCGCCAACGCTGAGACCGTCACTGCCGTCGTTGCCGTCACAAACACTCCGGTAGGTGTGCTTCAGTGGCGTCTTCTTTGCTGGGTGAAAGTTGAGGGAATCTTGTCTGTAACGGGTGCAACATGTATAATAATTCACATTAACAGATCTCCGTTGTGCGCGAGACGAGCTGCATCAACCCAGTGCGGACGGCAGTGTCTGTGTACACTACTTTCTTGACGGAGACGGAGAGGAAGGACTTGTACCACACCGTTACCCACGTCGATGTGCATCACGAGGTGAGGGGGGGAGTGGGCGTGTGTATTGTCTCGTATGTATCATTATGCAGTACATCTTTTAGATAACTAACCGCTATCTGTTGGCATATCCCCGGAGACTTCAACCTATTGTTACTTCTCCGCAGATCAACACCGTGGCTGTGCCGTCTGTCCAGACCCTTGTACAGAGGGCTACCACCACCACCATCCAGTTCACCACTGTCACCGTCACCTCCACTACTTTTGGCTACTACCATTAAATTGAAGTGGTTAGACATGAAATTGTGTTGATATTTCTAATGTCTATCAGTAAAAATAAAGTCTTACTCTACTGAATGTCCTGATTATAATTTACAAATATTCGTACGGCTGTTTCTTAAACTTCCTTAAACAGTACGTGTAATTTTAACTATGTGTAGTAAAGTAAGTTACCTCCATTCTCCCTCTTACTCAATGCTTGCCTCCATCTTTTCCACTATAACCTCTTAACATGTCTCGCACCTCCTCAGTGTTGCTTCCATCAGTCGTTATGCGGTTACTTTTTAACATGTCTCGCACCTCCTCAGTGTTGCTTCCATCAGTCGTTATGCGGTTACAAAAGTACCATAATAGTTGTATTGTAAGACAATCCACCTACATATTTAACGTGTACCTTGCTTCCCTTTCTTCTCGCGGTGAACACTTGCCTTTTCGATCTTTGTTTATCGACGTAATACAGTAAAACTTGTACACTTTCCCCTATAGTTAATTTGTTAAGTGGCTGGATTGTATGTAACCTTGTTTCAAGTCATTTCTGATCAGTTTGTTAAGTTTCTGTAGTTAATGTGAGTTAAGCAGTAGATGAGTTTCTTGTTCGGAGAATTGAAGACATAGCGGGGGTGGGGTGCCGGTTCTCTTGCGAGGTAATACTTGGATTCCAGGTTCCAGGCAATAATAAAATTATTAATTGGTGTTTAAGTGTTTTACAAGCAATCTGAACCGTGCATGGTTTCTATGACCGTTTACAATAAAGCGCTGTGGATTATAGCAGAACCTTAGTATATATACATTGTAAGGAAATGACAAAAGTTTGAGGACACGCGAAATAAATAGGGATTCCTCCAAGCACACCCACAGTACTTGGAGGCTTGTCATCGTCACCAGAGAGGGCAGTCTGTCCTTAATACTCTCATGAATACTGCAACGAACACTCGCTCATCCCTGAGCCAGACCATCGCGCAGCTCATTACTTGGCTTCTGATGTGATTTGACATGTGGATTACATTAATCGTGGCGACGTTATCGTGTAAGCACGGCCGTGAAGATGTTCATTGTAATATCTACGATAATAAAATAAACAATGATGCAATACACATGTCAAGCCGCCCCACACACAGACGAAGACACACACACACACACACACACACACACACACACCGCGTAGTGTAGTGGTTAGCACGCTCGACTTACAATCGAGAGGGCCGGGTTCGAGTCCCGGGGCGGCGAGGCAAATGGGCAAGCCTCTTAATGTGAAGCCCCCTGTTCACCTTGCAGTAAATAGGTACGAGATGTAACTCAAGGGGTTGTGGCCTCGCTTTCCCGGTGTGTGGAGTGTGTCGTGGTCTCAGTCCTACCCGAAGATCGGTCTATGAGTTCTGAGCTCGCTCCGTAATGGGGAAGACTGGCTGGGTGACCAGAAGACGACCAAGGTGAATTACACACACACACACACACACACACACACACACACACACACACACACACACACAAACAAACAGCGTTGACATCAACCATTACCTTGGGTCTAGAAGGCACGCCCCTGCAACAAATTCTTCCCATAAAGAATTACGACATTTAGCCAATAAAATTCCGTAAAAAGCCCATATTGTATAGACAAAATGTAATGTGAATAAGGCGTTCCGAGATCAGATTTTTGCTTGAAATTTTTATTTTTTTCATTAATTGAACCCCTTCAATACTAGGACACATTTTTTTCTTTGAAATCTGTATACGATTAGACCCTTTTATTGACCATAGGAAGGGTCTATGGAAGTCAAAAGGTTAATGGCCAGTCTTCATTATTTTACTCTCCACATAAGTTTCTGAAGCTGTATAAAATCACCAAATAGTAAGCAGAATGAATATGGAAACGCTTCATGATATTCAAGGTACTAAATGTACGGCATGGAGAATTCTTTTCATAGAAGAGATTAACATTTTGACAAGCCGACACGTGCGTAATGCCTGGTGTTCGCCAAGATAACCAGACAAACTTTGATTTGTGCTATTCCTATCAACGCGAACTGTAACAATGAGAAGAAAACGCGCGATCAAAGATGGTCATTACACAGCAGTTAATTGGTGGTGGTAATGGTTGGGTAGTTGACTAGGAAGAGGGCAGACTGAAGTGGTGGAGGGAGAGGGAGAGGGAGAGTGAAGGCGGGAGAGAATGGACGGGAGGAGGGGAACAATAGGAGGTGAGGATGGGGACTGGCCTGACTTCGTGCCTCATTCCACACACGGCTTTCATACCAGCGGAATCACACTCCGGCAAGGTAAGGCTTTGGCTGTGTTGTTGTGGTATTTGTGGCTGTGTTAATGAAAATAATCTGTTTTGGTGTGTGTTGTGGTGATGATTGTGGTTTTTATTTCCAACAGATGAGGTGTTGGGCAGCATTCCTGGTGGTTCTGGTGGCTGGATTCCACTTTGTCCCCAGTATGGTGAGTTTTTTTCATACACGTCGTCTACCACATCGCTAAGGTTTCGCTTGCTGTTAATGGTTAATCTTGTTGGCTAGGATTAAACCTTGAGTGATCCTTTATCTTGTGAATCTTTGCCCAGGGACAAACTTACGGAAGCGGCGGCAGTGGCAGTGGCAGTGGGTTTGTGTCTGGTCAGACGGGGACACCCGGCACAGCGGGAAGCGGTTCTGCATCAGGTCAAGGGGCGGGGCAGTTCAGCAACGGTGGCACTGGCAGTGGCTTCGCTGGGTCGGCAGGTGTTGGCCGTACCGTCGGTGCTGGTGTCGGAACTGGTGCTGGAGGACGCGGAGTTGCCGGCTTCCCTAGTTTCGTTGGCACCGCTGGCCAAGGTGGGACCGCTGGCACCGCTGGCCAAGGTGGGGCAGGTGCATTCCAGCGTGGCACGAGCGTCATCCAGCAACAACCTACACCGACGGTCACTCAGACTGTAACCATAGACAGGTTCACAACACTCACGGACATCGTCTTCCAGAGCTACGGTGTGACCCTAACTCAGTTTGTGGTGGAGACTGCCACCAGGCCTGTGCAGCAGGTGAGGGAACGAGTTGAGTTTGCCCTTAACGTGTGAGGAACTAATAACTTTAATATTTGTATGTAGTTCTCCAACTGATGTGGATTTAGTTATAGAACTGACTTTATTCGTAGGTTGTGGTGACCCCCGTCAATGACCAAGTGGCCATCACCACCACCGTGCTCCACCGCCCAGAATATATCACACTCACGGAAACTAAGTCTGACTTCCGCCTAGCCGTGAGAACATCAGTCAGCCACGTCACGCTCACCCACACCGCCTACAACATCATGCACGTGCCCTTCACCATAACTGCCACCGAAACGTGAGTAGCCTTAACTATTTCTAATGCGCAGACACGTTGACCAGTAGTGATGCTTGCGGATCGTAAGGTATTAAGGTAGGGATTCTTCCTAAGTGTTTCTCTTCCTACTGTGTTTCTCGTGTTCTTGTTCCTGGAACTTTTTCTCGTTTTGTTGCAGCGTGCACCTGACCTCCCCGGTGGTGAGGACCGTAATCAGCACACAGCGGCAAGTGGTCACAGACTTCCGCACCATTGTCAACACCATTTATGTTCATGGCGGATACCACTAATACCCGCGAAACATATTGTGGAATCTATTGTCTTAACTTGTAATGCCGGGTGAAGTATTAATAAAAGTAAGAAATTAAGAATTTTATTAATTTTGTGTTAATCGTGACATCCTGTAAGTAAATTCGTCCCCATTACCTTTGAAGACATCGTCCCCCAAATAAACATCGTCCCCATTACCTTTTCAATAATCTTGTGTTAGTTGTGACTTCCTGGAAGATTGTCCCCATTACCTTAACTTAGTGCTCTAGCAATCAATTTTTTTTTTCCATACGATCCTTTTTTTTTTTTTTTCGTGCGATCCCTCCCTTATTTATTGCAGCGATGTTTGCTGCTCTCATCCTCACCGTAGACAACGATGACGACGATGATAGTGGGAAACCGGAATAAGTTTCGGTACCTAATGCCTGTTCACGAGTTGAGACTTGCGGGCTGTTTAAATGCCTGTTAACGGGTTGAGACTTGCGCGGGTTAACGGAAGACTGAATATATAAAGGGTGGCATAAGCTATAAAATGATGTTTGTATCTGGGCGCATGTGACATCACCGTGGAACAAATGTGCGCCAGCTGGATATCTCGGGGCGACCCAGCTCGGGTGTGTCCTCTTTCTTCGTGCTACACTCGCATGGGATGAGGGATGAGAACTCGTGCCATATTAGAGGCATTTGTTACAACACCGTAGTGCCGCACAATTGCGAACACCGTGTGTGTCCATGGCAGATACCACCGATACTGCATGATTTCTTAGTGTGGAATAAATTGTCTTTACTTGTTATGCCGGGTGAAGTATTAAAAAACTTATCTTAAGATAGGAAGTCATAAGTCCTGTGAGTCGTGACTTCCTGGAAGATCATCCCCATTCCCATAAGGCCCTTCCACACGACGGGCAACAGTATGGCGGGCACTGATGATTTGCCCGTAATTTTCTCGCTTTGAAAGGGTTACCAGATCAAACGGTTAAATAAAGGCGGGCAGTAGGCATAACCAGCAGACTAAGCTCAGACACCGTGCTGTACACAGTCTTACTTCTGCCACCTCTGTGCGGAATTTTTTTGTACGCCCATCAGGTTTAGGCATTAAAGTTAGGATTCCCACTGCCCCGTGTTTTTAACTTTGTTTTTTTCACTGTCCTCACCTTAGCGGCAACAGGTGTCTGTTGCTAGGTCGTCAGATTCTTTCCTCTCACCTACGGAGGATCCGCCTCGGTGAGCGTGTTTTTGGGGTGAATTAACACCGTAGGTTTGACGGGACAATCTGACATTAGGTAACTTCTCCCTGACCACCTCCCTCTCCCCTCCTGCAGGAGAGGGGTATACCCATCCTCCATGCCTGACAGACCTTTCTACTTTCGCTGATCGACTATCCAGACTGCCAGACTGAATATAGACCCCAATAAAGCGATATTAGTGACAATACATTCCAAGACTACCACGCGCTTCTCAAGTCACCTCATTTATCAAAAAGGTAAATTGACTACCATAATGGAAATGTGAACAATGTTAAAAAAAAAACTTGCTAGTGGTGACTTGTCAGTTCACACACTAACGTAAATCAAGTCAAGTCACTTTTGAAACGCCAGCGAATCCATGACATCGAGATCGAGGCTTCGATTCCGGTGTCCATGAACTCGTGTCGGGGAGTCGCCTCCCACCGCGATTTTGTGGATATGGAACCGACCGAGATCGTCGATTGCATGACTGACCAGGATGTCATTGAAGCTCGTAAAATAACTAAAATGGTTGACGGTACCAGAAGGAGCACAGCTTCAGTCATTCTCACCTTCAGTGCTGCTAAGTTGCCAGAGAGGGTTCATGTAGGGTACGAGTCGGTTCCCGTTCGTCCCTACATTCCGAATCCTCTCCGTTGTTTCAAGTGCCAGCTTTATGGTCACCATGGCAACGCTTGTCGGTCTTCCCATGCTTACTGCGGTAGATGCGCAGGAGAGGGCCACTCTGTGGACCAGTGCACATCCTCGGTAGAAAAGTGCCGTAATTGTGAGGGTGCTCACTCCACTTTCTCACGCGATTGTCCCGCGTGGAAAGTGGAGAAAGAGGTCTGCACGGTTAAGGCTACTGAAGGGATGGATCTCTTACTATGAAGCAAGGATGCGAGTGAAGCAGACGCAGGCCGCGCCTGCTTCAAACGTCTCCTACGCTTCAACAGTAAGGGCTCCACCTAAGATGTGCACTGTTGCCATTCAGACTGACCAGCTGCCTGCCCCATTTACCAGCATGCTTCACCTTCAACCTCTCCCTCATCATCTAGTAAGACTACTACTACTTCTACTAAAAATTTTAATCCTATCACTTCCTCTGCTCCATACCTGTCTGCTATTTCTCGTACTCCCAGTAAGGGTGAGAAGACAGACAAGTCTAATAAATTAAATTTAACAAAACTTGAACGTCAACGCCCTTCTCATGTCGTCGCCTCTCCCGCGCCGTCGAGAAGGGTTCACGCTCGCTCCTCTCGACGAGCTCCGGGAGTTAACAATTGATGAATCGATGGATGTCACCATTAGTAAGGGCCGGGAGGTCCCCGGCAGCGCCTCTGAGCGCAAAAGGACTAAGAAAACGGCCGCCACCACAACTCTTAAGCCATAATGTTCAAGGTGTTACAGTGGAATTGCAGAAGTATTCGGAATAAAGATCCATATTTGTCACTTTTAGTGAACATACACAGGCCGTCCGTTATTTGTCTACAGGAGACGAGACTGCAGGATCAGCCTGATCCTGCAGTGCTAAAACACTACCATCCGTATAGAAGATATGAGGGACACGGCGTTGCCATATACATACACAAAACACTGACACAAACAGAAGTGACGTTGAATACACCTCTGGAAGCGGTCGCGTGCAGGGTGAGATTCAACGACACATATCTGGCTATCTGTTCCCTCTTCTTACCTCCCAATACCCCCATTGTTGATGATGACATTACATCTTTAATTAGCCAGCTTCTGGGCAATAGGCTGGTTGTTGGCGACTTTAACGCCCATCATCAACAATGGGGAAGTGAGAGGTCAAGTGTACGTGGGGAGCAGTTAGTAAACATTTTATTACAGACAAACCTCTGTCTTCTGAACGATGGAAGTGTGACTCGTGTAGATGATCAGACTAGTAATGGGTCTGCCATTGATCTGTCATTCATTGCTCTCGCCAAATATACTCCCTGACTTTTCCTGGGAAGTCATCAACGACTCCCACGGAAGTGACCATCTACCCATCTGTATCTTTTATACACGCGACATCCCGCCCACCCCGCACCTTCAAGAGAGCAGACTGGGCAACCTTCCGTGGAGTTGCCGACGTGGATATATCTGGCGAGGACATTGACACAATGGTTAGCAACGCAACACAATTCATGTTACACGCCACCGAGGCTTGTATTCCGAAGACTTCTGCAGTTTACACTAAGCATGGGGTCTCATGGTGGACAACGGATTGACGACAAACACTTCGTGAGCGAAATAGACGATACAGGTATTTCAGCCAGCAGCACAGTCAAGCAAATTTCATAGCTTATAAAAAGGCAAGGAAAGTCATCCGTAGTGTAAAGAAGAACTCATTCAGACAATTCATATCATCTGTTAACCGCACCACTCCTCTCTCCAAAGTATGGAAAACTATAGATATCTTAAGTAACAAAAACCATATATTCCTATCACTACCCTTAAAATAAATGATATATAATTGATAACAAAACAGAAATAGCAAATGCCATAGCCCACCAATTCCATCAGGCCAGCAGCACAACTTACTATGACCCTACCTTCCTTCCAAGGAAGGAGGCTGAACTCACTGTCCCAAACTTTGCCACGGGAGGCGTAAACTCGGATTACAACACAGAGTTTACGTTGGATGAACTCCTCTTTGCCCTGAATTCCTGTAAAGGCTCCAGTCCCGGTCCAGACAATATTTCATATAACATGTTACAACATCTCGGCCACCATTCCCTCTCAAAATTATTAACACTCTATAATAGAATCTGGACAACCTACACTTTCCCTCAGTCTTGGCGTTTCGCCTACACCATTCCAATCCCCAAAAGGACTGGACGCCCTACGGATTCCAGTGCATTTCGTCCTATTGCGCTCACGAGCTGTCTATGTAAGGTCATGAAACGTATGGTAAAGCGAAGACTACTTTTTGTTTTAGAAGCGAAGGGTTTGTTAGGTGATCAACAGTCGAGTTTTCGGAAGTACCGAGGCACGATGGATCACCAAACACATCTGGAGCATTGCATTTCAGAGGCATTTGCCAAAAAAAAATCATGATAAGGGTGTTTCTGGACATCCACATGACATGGCGACATGGTATCCTCATGAAACTCTATGCTCATGGCTTCAGAGGTAACTTGCCCATTTTTGTTTATAATTTTCTTCAAGACAGAATATTCTCTGTCAAGCTTCCTGGTAACGTAATCTCGGACGTTTTCGTCCAGGAGAACTGGGTGTCGCAGGGTAGTGTTCTTAGTCCCATTTTATTTTGTATAATGATTAATGATATATTTTGTCAACAACTCCCGTCCCAAGGAATCTTAAATACTCATTGTACGCCGACGATTGTGCGTTATGGCACTCCTCGCCTAACGCACAGTTCTCATCGGGCGGATTCAGGATGCTCTTGATTCCGTCCAGCATTGGGCCTCATTATGGGGATTTAAGTTTTCAGTTGCTAAGTGTATCGGTGTTGTTTCACTAGTTGCAATGTACCTGATTTGCAATTAACTCTTCAAGGCCAACCGATACCGTTTCAAAATTCAGTTAATTTCTTGGGTCTGCATTTTGACAGCAGACTCAATTGGAAGACTCATGTTAATCAATTGCTTATTCGTTGTCGTAAAAAAATCATTGTCCTTAAATACCTTTCTGGTACTTCATGGGGAACAGATAGAAAATCCTTATTAATGGTGTACAAGTCCTTAATTCGTTCTCATTTAGATTATGGCTCACCGGTGCATGGGTCTGCGTCGGAACCAACACTGAGGAAGCTGGATGTACTACAGAATGAATGTATGCGAATGTCTTGGAGCCCTGCGCCACCACCTTTAACATCAACTGGCTTCAGGGGAAGAAGGCTGTCGTTACCGAGGTGGAGCTCCAACACCACTTCCGGGCCCTCGTCGCTGGCCTCCCTCCATCCCTACATCTCTACACAGACGGCTCTAAGACAGGTGAATGTGTGTGTGCAAGTGTGTGGTCGTGTGAATGTGCCCTCAGGTTCCGACTGCCTACTCATACATCGGTGTTTTCCGCTGAAATTTTTGATATTGGCAAAGCCATAGATTACGGTATAAATTCACATCATAATTCAATAGTCACATTTTCGGACTCTATGTCAGCTCTTCAGGCAATAGAGTCCGGCCGCACGGATTCAAATGAAATCCAGGGAAACATCATTAATAAGTTGAATTCATGTCGTAAATCCTTCTCACTGATTTGGGTGCCTGAACATTCCAGTATACGCGGGAATGAACAAGCTGACATGCTAACTCGGTCTGCTGGGAGCGTGGAACCTCATGTCTCTCAGTTGTTAAATCATCAGCACTCCTGTGGCAGAGTCACTGGGACAACCTCCACCTCTGCACCATCAAATCCATCCTGGGCGAGTGGACCTCCTCCACAAGGCGAGAGGTGGTCCTCGCACGCCTCAGGATGGGCTGTACCCTCCCCACCCACATGTTCCCCTACATAGCCAACGCCACAGTGTTCCACCTGCAATGTCACCTTCTCTGTCGAGCACATCCTGTTTCACTGTGCGCTTTATCGTGAGGAGAGAGGGTCCTGGGTGGCGTATTGCCGGGGTCGCGGCCTCCCGCTAACTCAGACCTCCCTCCTGGGTGATGAACATCAGGATGTGGTCGATAGACTGATGATTTACCTGACTGAGACCAATTTAATCAGAGAGTTGTGATTTATGTGTATATATTTATTTTGCACTTGTAAATATTTCAGTAATTGTATATGTGTGTAAATAAAAGTATGAAAGTGTGTATGATTTCAGCCCTGCGAGATCTGAAGTGAATGTTATCCCTTTCATGTACATATGCAATACGTTGTGATGCTAAGTAGACACCCTGTGTGCTTGTGAGTTATCCCTGCCTACCCCACGTCCTGACAAAGGACAATAGTTTTGAGTTAGGAGTAGGATCCCTGAGCGAATGAAGCGTGTAAGAATTCTGAGTGAGTGCATAATGTTATTTCTTTTTAAACAATAAAAACAAAAATGAAAAAAATAAATAATTTAAATAATTTAAAAAAATTACATTAAACAAATAAAAAATGTATATATTAGAAATATTACAAGAATTTAAGGAAGCTAAAAAAAAAAAATGGCCTAATACCCATGCCAGGGTGATGGCCAAAAAAATAAATAAATAAATAAAAAAAATAAAAATAAATAAGCACAGGCAGGTGAACATATGACTTGGATCAGACGCAGGGCAGCGGGCAGTCAGAGCTGTGGCAGGCAACGTCGGCCAGTGGGGTGTTCGGTACGACAACAAGGGACGTAAAAATCGTAGCCAGACAGGTAAAGCTAAACGCATAGCTTTGTGTACAATGATTATTGCTGTGTGCAAGAAGAAAAGGGACAGGATAGACATGTGTTCACTCCATCTAACCTACAATTGATACAGATACCGACGGAGGCCACGGTGTTGACTTATAACGTCGTGTGTCTGGCAACGTGATTCCTAGTCAGGCGCCCATCCAGTGCCTCAACAACGGATGCGGGCACTTCGATAGTTTGCCCGCGGTTTCCTCGTCTATGACGTCATCTACACTCGTGATCGCCATTCTTACCACAAAGAATTCGTACAGTGTCTGCCCGCCGTGCATTTGCCCGTCGTGTGGAAGGGCCTTTAACCTAGGTGCTCCAACAGTTTTTTTTTTTTTTCTTTCTGTCTATAGTTTTGTGGGATCTATCACTATTTATTGCAGCGATGTTTCCATTTCAAGCTCTTCCTAACTGTAAACAATGACGAATAAGTTCGAAACCGAAATTTTTAGTAGTGCCTGATCACGTGTTGGGATTTCAGCGGTTTAACAGTTTAACAGCGGTTTCCATTCCGTGACCTTAAATGTATAGGAAGTAACTTACGCTATAAAGTGAGGATAAGTATCTATCTTGGCACCTGTGATTTCACCTTGGAACAAGAAAGTGAGCGCCAACCCGCTCTCTCTCCTGTCCTCATCTTTCTTCCTGTTGCTATTGTCGCGTGGGATGAGAACTCGTAATACTGAGTGCCATATTACAAGCCTTTGTTACAATTTTGAATTGTGTATGAATTATACTTAAATTCCATGTTGCAGGTGAGTATTATCTTTCCCGATGACAGGATGCTACTTACTATCATTACTACGCCTATGAATATTAAGTATTGTGTATACGTTGTGTGTATGTATGCATATCAAGACAAATAAACATTCTAGGTGAGTACACATACCTCGTGTACATAGCTTTGTCCTGG
Source organism: Portunus trituberculatus (assembly GCF_017591435.1). Classification (NCBI taxonomy): domain Eukaryota; kingdom Metazoa; phylum Arthropoda; class Malacostraca; order Decapoda; family Portunidae; genus Portunus; species Portunus trituberculatus. Next base: position 24,839,799 of record NC_059298.1, on the reverse strand, counting down.
TGTGTGCGTGTGTGTGTGTGTATTTGTGTGTGTGTGCGTGCTCGTGCTTGTTTTACCCTCTCAGCCAGAGATTTGTCCCAGCCTTCCACTTGACTCCTTCGAGATGTTTGGTCGGTAGGTTCCTTTCAGGGTAGCGCGCGCGCGCGTGTGTGTGTGTGTGTGTGTGTGTGTGTGTGTGGAGACGCAGCATTCTAAGGTGTTCTGTTCCTCTTGGGGCGTCACGGAAATACTGTGGGGGCGATAGCTTGACCTGGACAATGTTGCTACCCACGAACTGAACCCTGAGTAAAGAAGCGAGTAATTACCAAGACTTACATCATTCCCAATGTCTTAGTCCGTTCCATGGCATGAAGGGAACACTAGTAATCTGGTCTGGAGTGATGATTGCCTTGGGGAAAGTCATCCAGAAGTCAGTGTTCTGCTCCCTCAAGAATAGCCGCTACTCGCTGTGTGTCTGTACCTACTGACACCTGACAACGGACCGCGTCCTGGCTCGTCGCCCGCTCTTTGGTAGCTGCTGACCACATCTCTCTTATCACCTTATGGTCTCCACGAATAATGTTTTTTTGTTACTCTTTATATATGCCTGTGTCTTTGTGGCATGTCTATGTGGTGTGTGTGTGTGTGTGTGTGTGTGTGTGTGTGTGTGTGTGTGTGTGTGTATCTGTTCGTTGTAATTTCCATTGTATGACGCCAAGGGAGCAATGAATTAATCAACAACAATAAACTTATGATTTCAATTAATTATTTGTTTATTACTCTCTGTATACACCTGTGTGTGTGTGTGTGTGTGTGTGTGTGTGTGTGTGTGTGTGTGTGTAACTATTTGCTGTAAAACTTATATTTTGTTGCCATAAGTTCCATTGTATGGCAACAATGGGGTAATGAATGAATCAACAACAATCTTCTCCACTAAACTGTTATGTTCTCATATTTGATACTTTTGACGCCTCATTTAACACCTCACCTCACCCCTCACTTTAACACAGTGACTCCCAAACTGTATTCCACGGCAGACTAATTTACCGAATCATCTACTTTGTTTGCCGCAAAAGTCTAGAAAATCTATAAAACAAAGGATGAAACACCAAAATGAGAGTAGGGAAGCGCTGGAGGAAATGGTGAAGCGAACCGGAAGTGGAAAACAAAGAGGAAATGGGAGTAAACCAGAGGACGGATGATAGACACAGAGAGGTTTATAATAAAAAAAAGAAGAAGAAAATGGAGAATTGCTTAAAAATAGACTTCACTATTTCATGACTGTACAATGCCATGAGTAAATAGGGAAACAAAAATTGCAGAGAAAAAGTCGTAAATTGAGATACTCACAAAGCTTTCTTCCCAAACGTGAGAGGGAAAAACATTGTTGGTCATGTTTTTAGAATACAATAGATTCTGTGACATATTTTGTACGAGCGAATACAGAAAAAAAAAAACGTTATATTTTCCTCTATTCTTAAGGCAGTTTTTGTAACTGCCTGGCGTCTGTTTCATTGTTGTTTGGGATAACAAGGATGACGTAGTAACACTGGAACCACCCAACGCGTCTCGACCTTATAAACAGCCGAAGCTGCGACCCAAGGCGAGCCGCGCGTGAAGGTCCACCAAGGCAACCTGGTGCTCCCGCAAGGGCAGTTCAACCAGTCTCTGTCTTCAACAGGAAGGTGTAAGGTAAATCTCAGTTTGGTATTTTTCTGCGGAGAGCGAGTGTTGTGATGTAAAGAATGTTATATTAGAAAGTTTGAACATGTGGTCACAGTATGACCATATTATTTATATGGTTTCAGGAGCTGTACTCTGCTGTTAACAAAATGTCTCCGTCTCCTGTTATTGTTGCCTTCCTGACTCTTCTGGTTCAGGTGAGACTTGCTTCTTTGTTGGATGATTGAACTAGGATTTTAACGTTCTCGCAATCAACGTTGTTTACGTGATATTGGTTATGTTCTATGAATCTAATTTTTAAACTTCGGTATTTAATTCCAGGCACACGGCCAGATCCCGTATGAAACTCATCCGTCTTACTACCCGCAGCCGGTGCATCCCGTTACCGAGACGGTGAGTGTCTTTGTAACTGTGGGCACTGGACCGGGGACTGAATGTACTTGGTCTAGTAATTACTATATATATTAGTAATTACTATATATATTTGGGTATCTAATGGTTGGTCAACTTTCAAACACTGGAAATGGCAGTAACTCTTGGTTGCATTACCTTCACAGGTGACAGTGACAGAGACTCAAACGATTCGCGTCCCCGTGCTTTCAAACACTGGAAATGGCAGTAACTCTTGGTTGCATTACCTTCACAGGTGACAGTGACAGAGACTCAAACGATTCGCGTCCCCGTGACGTCAGATATCTGGGTGAGCACAGCGACTCCTTACACTGTGCGGGTGACGAGTCTCGCAACTGATTATACCTTCGTGCCCGCCAACGCCGAGACCGTCACTGCTGTCGTTGCCGTCACAAACACTCCGGTAGGTGTGCTTCAGTGGCGTCTTCTTTGCTGGGTGAAAGTTGAGGGAATCTTGTCTGTAACGGGTGAAACATGTATAATAATTCACATTAACAGATCTCTGTTGTGCGCGAGACGAGCTGCATCAACCCAGTGCGGACGGCAGTGTCTGTGTACACTACTTTCTTGACGGAGACGGAGAGGAAGGACTTGTACCACACCGTTACCCACGTCGATGTGCATCACGAGGTGAGTGTGAGGGGTGGGTGTGTATATTGTCTATGTATCATTATGCAGTACATCGTTTAGATACTAACCGCTATCTGTTGGCATATCCCCGGAGACTTCAACCTATTGTTACTTCTCCGCAGATCAACACCGTGGCTGTGCCGTCTGTCCAGACCCTTGTACAGAGGGCTACCACCACCACCATCCAGTTCACCACCGTCACCGTCACCTCCACTACTTTTGGCTACTACCATTAAATTGAAGTGGTTATAGACATGAAATTGTGTTGATATTTGTAATGTCTAATGTCTATCAGTAAAAATAAAGTCTTACTCTACTGAATGTCCTGATTATAATTTACAAATATTCGTACGGCTGTTTCTTAAAAACTTCTTCAAACAGTACGTGTAATTCTAACTTTGTGTAGTAAACTAAGTTACCTCCATTCTCCCTCTTATTTAATGCTTGCCTCCACTAAAACCTTTTAACATGTCTCGCACCTTCTCCGTGTTGCTTCCATCAGTCAACGATCACTCTAAACAAGTCTTTGTTATGCGGTCTTTGTTATGCGGTTACAAAAGTACCATAATAGTTGTATTGTAAGACAATCCACCTACATATTTAACGTGTACCTTGCTTCCCTTTTCTCTCGCGGTGAACACTTACCTTTCCGATTTTTGTTAAACGACGTAATACAATGAAATTTGTACACCTTCCCCTATAATTAATTTGTTTCGTGGCTGGATTGTAACCTCTAAGTCATTTCTGATTAGTTTGGTGTTAAGGTTCTGTAGTTAATGTGAGTTAAGCAGTAGATGAGTTTCTTGTTCGGAGAATTGAAGACAAAGCGGGGGTGGGGTGCCGGTTCTCTTGCGAGGTAATACCTAGGTTCCAGGTAATTAAATTATTAATTGGTGTTTTTTAAGCGTTTTACAAGCAATCTGAACCGTGCATGAAGGTTTCTATGATCGTTTACAACAAAGCGCTGTGGATTATAGAACCTTAGTATGTATACATTGCAAGGAAATGACAAGTCTGAGGACACGCGAAATAAATAGGGATTCCTCCAAGCACACCCACAGTACTTGGAGGCTTGTCATCGTCACCAGAGAGGGCAGTCTGTCCTTAATACTCTCATGAATACTGCAACGAACACTCACTCATCCCTGAGCTAGACCATCGCGCAGCTCATTACTTGGCTTCTGATGTGATTTGACATGTGGATTACATTAATCGTGGCGACGTTATCGTGTAAGCACGGCCGTGAAGATGTTCATTGTAATATCTACGATAATAAAACATTAATGATGCAATACACATGTCAAGCCGCCCCACACACAGACGAAGACGCACACACACACACACACACACACACACACACACACACACACACCGCGTAGTGTAGTGGTTAGCACGCTCGACTCACAATCGAGAGAGCAGGGTTCGAGTCCCGAGGCGGCGAGGCAAATGGGCAAGCCTCTTAATGTGAAGCCCCCTGTTCACCTTACAGTAAATAGGTACGAGATGTAACTCGAGGGGTTGTGGCCTCGCTTTCCCGGTATGTGGAGTGTTGTGGTCTCAGTCCTACCCGAAGATCGGTCTATGAGCTCTGAGCTCGCTCCGTAATGGGGAAGACTGGCTGGGTGACAAGAAGACGACCGAGGTGAATTACACACACACACACACACACACACACACACACACACACACACACACACACACACACACACACACACACACACACACACACACACACACAGACACACAGACAGACACACACACACACACACACACACACACACACACACACACACACACACACACCCCTCGTAGTGTAGTGGTTAGCACGCTCGACTCACACTCGAGAGGGTCCGGGTTCGAATCCCGGAGGCGGCGAGGCAAATGGGCAAGCCTCTTAATGTGTGGCCCCTGTTCACCTAGCAGTAAATAGGTACGGGATGTAACTCGAGGGGTTGTGGCCTCGCTTTCCCGGTGTGTGTAGTGTGTTATGTGGTCTAAGTCCTACCCGAAAATCAGTCTATGAGCTCTGAGCTCGCTCCGTAATGGGGAAGACTGGCTGGGTGACCAGCAGACGACCGAGGTGAATTACACAAACAAACAGCGTTGACATCAACCATTACCTTGGGTCTAGAAGGCACGCCCCTGCAACAAATTCTTCCCATAAAGAATTATGACATTTAGCCAATAAAATCCGTATTGTAAAGACAAAAAGTAATGTGAATAAGGCGTATCGAGATCAGATTTTCCTTGAATTTTTTATTTTTTCATTAATTGAACCACTTCAATACTAGGACACATTTTTTTCTTTGAAATTTGTATACGATTAGACCCTTTTATTGACCATAGGAAGGGTCTATGGAAGTCAAAAGGTTAATGGCCAGTCTTCATTGTTTTACTCTCCACGTAAGTTTCTGAAGCTGTATAAAATCACCAAATAGTAAGCAGAATGAATATGGAAACGCTTCATGATATTCAAGGTACTAAATGTACGACATGGAGAATTCTTTTCATAGAAGAGATTAATATTTTGACAAGCCGACACGTGCATTATGCCTGGTGTTCGCCAAGATAAGCAGACAAACTTTGATTTGTGTTATTCCTCTCAACGCGAACTGTAACAATGAGAAGAAAACGAGCGATCAAAGATGGTCATTACACAGCAGTTAATTGGTGGTGGTAATGGTTGGGTAGTTGACTAGGAAGAGGGCAGACTGAAGTGGTGGAGGGAGAGGGAGGGGGAGAGTGAAGGCGGGAGAGAATGGACGGGAGGAGGGGAATAATAGGAGGTGAGGACGGGGACAGGCCTGACTCCGTGTTTCATTCCACACACTGCTTTCATACCAGCGGAATCACACTCCGGCAAGGTAAGGCTTTGGCTGTGTTGCTGTGGTACTTGTGGCCGTGTTAATGAAAATAATCTGTTTTGGTGTGTGTTGTGGTGATGATTGTGGTTTTTATTTCCAACAGATGAGGTGTTGGGCAGCATTCCTGGTGGTTCTGGTGGCTGGATTCCACTTTGTCCCTAGTATGGTGAGTTTTTATACATGTAGTTTACCACGTCGCTGAGGTTTCGCTTGCTATTACTGGTTAATCATGTTTGCTAGGATTAAACCTTGAGTGATCCTTTATCTTGTGAATCTTTGCCCAGGGACAAACTTACGGAAGCGGCAGTGGCAGTGGCAGTGGCAGTGGCAGCGGCAGCGGCAGCGGCAGCGCAGCTGGAAGCGGTGCTGGTGTCGGTGCTGGAACAGGTGCTGCAGGACGCGGAGTTGCCGGATTCCCTGGATTCGTTGGCACCGCTGGCACCGCTGGCCAAGGTGGGGCCGGTGCATTTCAGCGAGGCACGAGCGTCATCCAGCAGCAGCCTACACCGACAGTCACTCAGACTGTAACCATAGACAGGTTCACAACACTCACGGACATCGTCTTTCAGAGCTACGGTGTGATCCTAACTCAGTTTGTGGTGGAGACTGCCACCAGGCCTGTGCAGCAGGTGAGGGAATGGGTCGAGATTGCCCTTAACGTGTGAGGAACTAATAACTTTAATATTTGTATGTAGTTCTCCAACTGATGTGAATTTAGTTATAGAACTGACTTTATTCGTAGGTTGTGGTGACCCCCGTCAATGACCAAGTGGCCATCACCACCACCGTGCTCCACCGCCCAGAATACATCACACTCACGGAAACTAAGTCTGACTTCCGCCTAGCCGTGAGAACATCAGTCAGCCACGTCACGCTCACCCACACCGCCTACAACATCATGCACGTGCCCTTCACCATAACTGCCACCGAAACGTGAGTAGCCTTCTTAACTATTTCTAATGCGCAGACACGTTGACCAGTAGTGATGCTTGCGGATCGTAAGGTATTAAGGTAGGGATTCTTCCTAAGAGTGTCTATTCCTACTGTTTCTCGTGTTTTGTTCCTAGAACTTTTCCTCGTTTTGTTGCAGCGTGCACCTGACCTCCCCGGTGGTGAGGACTGTAATCAGCACACAGCGGCAAGTGGTCACGGACTTCCGCACCATTGTCAACACCATTTATGTTCATGGCGGATACCACTAACGCCCGCGAAACATATTGTGGAATCGATTGTGTTAACTTGTAATGCCGGGTGAAGTATTTGTAATGCTGGGTGAAGTATTAATAAAAGTAAGAAAATTTTATTAGTCTTGTTAGTCGTGACATCTTGTAAGTAAGTTCGTCCCCATTACTCTCAAATAAACATCGTCTCCATTACCGTTTCAATATCTCGTGTTAGTCGTGACTTCCTGGAAGATTGTCCCCCATTAACTTAACTTAGTGCTCTAGCAATCGATTTTTTTTTTCCATGCGATCTCTTACTTTTTTTCCGTGCGATCTCTCCCTTGTTAATTGCAGCGGTGTTTGCTCTCTTCCTCACCGTAGACAACGATGATGATGAATGAGTGGGAAACCGGAATAAGTTTCGGTACCTAATGCCTGTTCACGAGTTGAGACTTGCGCGAGGTTAACAGAAAACTGAATATATAAAGGGTGGCATAAGCTATGAAATGATGAGGTTTGTATCTGGGCGCCTGTGACATCGCCGTGGAACAAGTGTGCGCCAGCTAGATCTCTCGGGGCGACCCAGCTCGGGTGTGTCCTTTCTTCGTGCTACACTCGCATGGGATGAGGGATGAGAATTCGTGCCTTATTACAGGCCTTTGTTACAACACCGTAGTGCCGCACCATTGCCGTAGTGCCGCACCATTGCCAACACCGTCTGTGTCCATGGCAGATACCACCGATACTGCATGACTTCTTAATAGTGTGGAATAAATTGTCTTTACTTGTTATGCCGGGTGAAGTATTAAAAAAGTTAGGAAATCATAAGTCCTGTGAGTCGTGACTTCCTGGAAGATCATCCCCATTCCGATAAGGCCCTTCCACACGACGGGCAACAGTATGGCGGGCACTGATGATTTGCCCGTAATTTTCTCGCTTTGAAAGGGTTACCAGATCAAACGGTTCAATTAAGGCGGGCAGTAGGCATAACCAGCAGACTAAGCTCAGACACCGTGCTGTACACACTGTCTTCCTTCTGCCACCTCTGTGCGGAATTTTTTTGTACGCCCATCAGGTTTAGGCATTAGTTAAAGTTAGGATTCCCACTGCCCCGTGTTTTTAGCTTTGGTTTTTTCACTGTCCTCACCTTAGCGGCAACAGGTGTCTGTTGCCAGGTCGTCAGATTCTTTCCTCTCACCTACGGAGGATCCGCCTCGGTGAGCGTGCTTTTCGGGTAAATTAACACCGTAGTGGTTTGGCGGGACAATCTGACATTAGGTAACTTCTCCCTGACCCCCTCCCTCTCCCCTCCTGCAGGAGAGGGGTATACTCACCCTCCATGCCTGACGGACCTTTCTTTCACTGATCGACTATCCCGACTGCCAGACTGAATATAGACCCCAATAAAGCGATATTAGTGACAATACATTCCAAGACTACCACGCGCTTCTCAAGTCAACTCATTTATAATCAAAGAGGTAATTGACTACCATAATGGAAATGTGAACAATGTTAAAAAAAAAACTTGCTAGTGGTGACTTGTCAGTTCATACACTAACGTAAATCAAGTCAAGTCACTTTTGAAACGCCAGCGAATCCATGACATCGAGATCGAGGCTTCGATTCCGGTGTCCATGAACTCATGTCGGGGAGTCGCCTCTCACCGCAATTTTGCGGACATGGACTCGACCGAGATCGTCGATTGCATGGCTGATCAGGATGTTATTGAAGCTCGTAAGATAACTAAAATGGATGACGGTATCAGAAGGAGCACAGCATCAGTCATTTTCACCTTCAGTACTGCTAAGTTGCAAGAGAGGATTCATGTAGGTTACGAGTCGGTTCCCGTTCGTCCCTACATTCCGAATTCTCTCCGTTGTTTCAAGTACCAGCTTTACAGTTACCATGACAACGCTTGTCGGTCTTCCCATGCTTACTACGGTAGATGTGCAGGTGAGGGCCATTCGGTGGACCAGTGCACATCCTCGGTGGATAAGTGCCGTAACTGTGAGGGTGCTCACTCCACTTTCTCACGCGATTGTCCAACCTGGAAATTGGAGGAAGAGGTCTGCACAGTTAAAGCTACTGAGGGAATTTCTTACTATGAAGCAAGGATGCGAGTGAAGCAGACACAGGCCGCGCCTGCTTCAAACGTCTCCAACGCTTCAACAGTAAGGGCTCCACCCAAGACGTGTACTGTTGCCATTCAAACTGACCTGCTGCCTGCCCCATCTACCAACACAGCTTCCCCTTCAACCTCCAACTCATCATCTGCTCAGACTACTGCTGCTACTTCCACTAAAACTTCTACTGCTATCACTTCCTCCGCTCCATATCTGTCAGCTATTTCTCAAACTCCCAGCAAGGATGAGAAGACTGACAAGACTAATGAATTAAATATAACAAAACTTGAACGTCACCGCCCTTCTCATTTAGTCGCCTCTCCCGCGCCGTCGAGGAAGGGTTCTTACGCTCGCTCCCTCTCGACCAGCTCAGGGGAGTTAATAATTGATGAATCAATGGATGTCACCACTTGTAAGCGCAAAAGGACTAAGAAAACGGCCGCCACCACCACTCTTAAGCCATAATATTCAAAGTGTTACAGTGGAACTGCAGAAGTATTCGGAATAAAGATCCATATTTGCCACTTTTAGTGAACATACACAGGCCGTCAGTTATTTGTCTACAGGAGATGAGACTGCAGGATCAGCCTGATCCTTCAGTGCTAAAACACTACCATCCGTATGGAAGATATGAGGGACACGGCGTTGCCATATACATACACAAAACAATGACACAAACAGAAGTGACGTTGAATATACCTCTGGAAGCTGTCTCGTGCAGGGTGAGATTCAACGACACGTATCTGGCTATCTGTTCCCTCAACTTACCTCCCAATACCCCCATTGTTGATGATGACATTACATCTCCAATTAGCCAGCTTCCGGGCAACAGGCTGGTTGTTGGCGATTTTAACACCCATCATCATCAATGGGGAAGTGAGAGGTCAAGTGTACGTGGGGAGCAGCTCGTGCTTGTTTCACCCTCTCAGCCAGATTTGTCCCAGCCCAGATTTACATACACATGTAGATGTAGATGTGGGTCCCAGCCTTCCACTTGACTCCTTCGAGATGTTTGGTCGATAGGTTCCTTTTAGGGTAGTGTGTGTGTTGTGTCTTTGTGGCATGTCTATGTGGTGTGTGTGTGTGTGTGTGTGTGTGTGTGTGTGTGTGTGTAATAATAATAATAATAATAATAAACGGTTTATTAGTTAGGCAATGTAAAAAAAATACACTGAAAATGTACAGGGGGGGGGACATTACCACAATGAACTAAAAATGCTTAACCTAACTATGGATAAACTTAACCTAGAAATTCACTTATTTATTTAAAGCTCGCACAATAGTGGGCACCGCGCTGAGTCGGTACCGATCCGTGCGCGGTGCTCTCAAAGGCGCCACGCGATTATGGTGTCGGGTGGCGCGAGCAGGGGGAGGCACGTCGGGTGGTAGCAGGTGGCGGAGACGTGGATGACGCAGCAGTCCTTCCCCAAATTTTTCCAAGGCTTCCTGGTGTCTTGTGGCCAGCCTCGGCAGACTCAGGCAGGTCAGGGCGTCCTCGTAGGACCTGTAGGCAGGCCCAAGGATGACCCTGAACGCCCTCCTCTGAACCCTCTCCAGCTGTTGTCGTTGTGTGAGGTTCAGGAGGAGGACCACGCTGGGGCGGCGTACATGAGCTTAGGGAGTATAAAGATGAGGTACACTCCCCTCAGCTCATCTGCCGGTGCTCCCAGGGACCTGAGTCGGCGCAGTAAATAGATTTTATATGAGGCTGACCTGATGATGTTGGAAACATGCTGCTTCCATGTTAACTGATCATCCACCAAGACACCTAGAAGCTTGGTGCTGCGGACCACCTGGAGGAGTGAGGGCCCACAGAAAGCTGGGGAGGGGGAACTGCTGCTGTGGAGGTACAAATGTGCATCACCACGGTCTTGGTGTGGTTGATGGTCATTTTGTTGTCCTCCGTCCACGTCTGTAGTTGGTTTAGAGTGGACTGCAGTGCTGAGAAGTCTGGGTTGGTGTTGTTGACGGGTACGCCCACGGTGCAGTCGTCCACATACTTCCAGCGGTGGGGGGTGTGGACGAGAGCATCGTTGATAAGGATGAGGAAACACAGGGGACCCATCTTGGTCCCCTGAGGGACCCCGCATGTGAGCTGTTGGAAAGAGGAGACAGAGCCCTGATAACGAACGGCCTGACGCCTTCCCGTGAGGAAGTCTGCCAACCACGCTATCAGGTAGGGAGAGAGACCCAGAGTGATGGCTTTATTTATCACAACAGTGTGATCAACAAGATCAAAGGCCTTTCTGAAGTCCACAAAAGCAATAGCTAGAGAAGTGTTGCGTTTGTCCAGGTGGCTGTGGACGAATTCCAGGAAGCTGACAAGGTAGTGAGATGTGGAGGTGGATTTAATATTGCCAAATTGTTGTGTGTCAATAGAGTTACAAATTTTGTTATAGGCCCAGTCGAAAACAAAATCTTCACAGATAAGGCTGGGTATAGGGGTGATGGCGACTGGTCTTAGATCATTCAGTGACTGTGGATTAGAAATTTTGGGGAGGGGGGTGACGTAAGATGTCTTCCAGTCATCGGGGCAGGAATGTTGAGCAAGGGAGGCATTGATGATAGAGCAAAGGGGTGTGGCAAGTTCTGGGGCAAATTCTCTGTAAATTTTGATGGGGAGGTCAGTGGGAGTGGTGGATCTGTTTAGTTTAAATTTAAGAAGCTTCCTGTAAACATCAACCTCCTGGACAAGGGGTGGAGGGGAGGAGGCAGGGAGGTAGGCTGGGAGAGTAGTGGAGTGAAGGGGAGGGAGTGTCTGACAGATCGCAGCGAAGTGACCGTTAATCTCTTCGGCCGCGCTGTCAGGTGAAAGGTGTGAAACACAGGGAAGAGAAGAGGCTTGCTTTTGTAAACCACACAAAGACTTAATCTTGTCGTACCACTGTCTGTTGTTAGTAAGCTTGAGATGGTGAATTTTGTCTGGGTAGTAGCTTGCCTTGGCTTTTTTAATTTCCCTGATAACTCTGTTCCTTAAACTCCTGTACTGGTCAGGGCTAGAGTGGAAAGCCCTGTCACGCTGACGAAGGAGTCGTTTGATGCAGGGCGTCATCCAAGGGGCATCAGATGGGTCCACTGTGATGTCCTTGGTGGGAAAGTAGTGGTGGAACGCTTCCGTTGTGGTAGTGAAGTAGTTCCGCCATTTTGTGTGGACGTCTTCCACCTCCAGTACCTCGGTCCACGGATGAAGTGTTAGCCACTGCCCAAATTCCCTCATGGCGGAGTCAGGCATGGGCCTGTGGGATCTGGTGACAGTTGACCTGGGAACCGAGGTGGTGGGGGGTGGGTGTCCACAGGATGGAGAGGTGGGTGCTGCGTCCCATGGGGGGGGGAGTGGCTTGGGAGGCGAGTACTGCTGGCTCAGGTCTGTCATGATAAGGTCGAGGGTGGACTGGTGGTGGGTGGGGAAGTCCACGACCTGGGTGAGGTGTAGCTGGTGCAGGATTTCACTGATATCCAAGCGGTTGAAGTCCCCACAGATTACCAGCTTGGCAGCAGGAAATCTCACCCGTAAAGCATCAGCAGTCTCGATGATGTGATCAGTGAGCAACCGTGCAGTGGCGGCCCGTGGAGGGTGGTAGACAACACACACAATGATGGAGGCTGTGTTGCGGGGTGGCAGGGGGTAACCCTCACCCACAGGGCCTCCAATCCGGCGGGGACGTCGACGTGTAGGTGTGAGGGGCTGAGGTCAGAGCGGCAAAACAGGGCCACTCCTCCCCCCCTGCGTTGATTCCTGAGGTGGTGGAACAGCTGGAAATCTTGAATCATACACACCTCAGGAGTTATCTGCCACGCCTCCGTGATCGCCACAATGTCTGCACAGTTAGATCTCACTGACACTATCAACTCGTCCATCTTGTTCGCCAGTGATGTCACGTTGGAAAGGAGGAGAGAGGGAAGACTATACCACACGCGCGGAACTTCGAAGTGTTTGTATTCCTCTCCTCAACCTTCCGCCCTTCCTTACGGTAGATGTGATCACTTTAATGGGACGCACCACACTCCTTCCTCCCTTGGATCCACGATTCCGAAATAACTGTAAGTTTTTGAGGCGTTGAATGACCTCTGATGGAGGGTACCCAGCCTCACGTCTACGGCGCAGAAGGGCATTGCGTCCGTAGCTTAGCACTGCAGCACTCATTTCACTGTTTGTCCAGACGTGCACTCACTTATAATATCCAAAATTGTTTGTATTATAACACTATGGCGAGCACTAATTAACCTATTAATAACTTATACAAAGGGGAAGGGGGGGAGGCCAACAGGCTGGCCGTGGCTGCCCGAGAGCACACGTCCGACCCGAAGGTCACACGTCCGACCCAACAATAAACTTATGAGTGAGGTCAGCTGTAAAACTTATATTTTGTTGTGTGTGTGTAATGTGTCAACAACAATCTTCTCCACTAAACTGTTATGTTGACTGTACAATGCCATGAGTAAATAGGGAAACAAAAATTGCAGAGAAAAAGTCGTAAATTGAGATACTCACAAAGCTTTCTTCCCAAACGTGAGAGGGAAAAACATTGTTGGTCATGTTTTTAGAATACAATAGATTCTGTGACATATTTTGTACGAGCGAATACAGAAAAAAAAAAAACGTTATATTTTCCTCTATTCTTAAGGCAGTTTTTGTAACTGCCTGGCGTCTGTTTCATTGTTGTTTGGGATAACAAGGATGACGTAGTAACACTGGAACCACCCAACGCGTCTCGACCTTATAAACAGCCGAAGCTGCGATCCAAGGCGAGCCGCGCGTGAAGGTCCACCAAGGCAACCTGGTGCTCCCGCAAGGGCAGTTCAACCAGTCTCTGTCTTCAACAGGAAGGTGTAAGGTAAATCTCAGTTTGGTATTTTTCCGCGGAGAGCGAGTGTTGTGATGTAAAGAATGTTATATTAGAAAGTTTGAACATGTGGTCACAGTATGACCATATTATTTATATGGTTTCAGGAGCTGTACTCTGCTGTTAACAAAATGTCTCCGTCTCCTGTTATTGTTGCCTTCCTGACTCTTCTGGTTCAGGTGAGACTTGCTTCTTTGTTGGATGATTGAACTAGGATTTTAACGTTCTCGCAATCAACGTTGTTTACGTGATATTGGTTATGTTCTATGAATCTAATTTTTAAACTACGGTATTTAATTCCAGGCACACGGCCAGATCCCGTATGAAACTCATCCGTCTTACTACCCGCAGCCGGTGCATCCCGTTACCGAGACGGTGAGTGTCTTTGTAACTGTGGGCACTGGACCGGGGACTGAATGTACTTGGTCTAGTAATTACTATATATATTTGGGTATCTAATGGTTGGTCAACTTTCAAACACTGGAAATGGCAGTAACTCTTGGTTGCATTACCTTCACAGGTGACAGTGAGTGACAGACTCAAACGATTCGCGTCCCCGTGCTTTCAAACACTGGAAATGGCAGTAACTCTTGGTTGCATTACCTTCACAGGTGACAGTGACAGAGACTCAAACGATTCGCGTCCCCGTGACGTCAGATATCTGGGTGAGCACAGCGACTCCTTACACTGTGCGGGTGACGAGTCTCGCGACTGATTATACCTTCGTGCCCGCCAACGCCGAGACCGTCACTGCTGTCGTTGCCGTCACAAACACTCCGGTAGGTGTGCTTCAGTGGCGTCTTCTTTGCTGGGTGAAAGTTGAGGGAATCTTGTCTGTAACGGGTGAAACATGTATAAAAATTCACATTAACAGATCTCCGTTGTGCGCGAGACGAGCTGCATCAACCCAGTGCGGACGGCAGTGTCTGTGTACACTACTTTCTTGACGGAGACGGAGAGGAAGGACTTGTACCACACCGTTACCCACGTCGATGTGCATCACGAGGTGAGTGTGGGGGATGGGCGTGTATATTGTCTATGTATCATTATGCAGTACATCGTTTAGATACTAACCGCTATCTGTTGGCATATCCCCGGAGACTTCAACCTATTGTTACTTCTCCGCAGATCAACACCGTGGCTGTGCCGTCTGTCCAGACCCTTGTACAGAGGGCTACCACCACCACCATCCAGTTCACCACCGTCACCGTCACCTCCACTACTTTTGGCTACTACCATTAAATTGAAGTGGTTATAGACATGAAATTGTGTTGATATTTGTAATGTCTAATGTCTATCAGTAAAAATAAAGTCTTACTCTACTGAATGTCCTGATTATAATTTACAAATATTCGTACGGCTGTTTCTTAAGAACTTCTTCAAACAGTACGTGTAATTCTAACTTAGTGTAGTAAACTAAGTTACCTCCATTCTCCCTCTTATTTAATGCTTGCCTCCACTAAAACCTTTTAACATGTCTCGCACCTTCTCCGTGTTGCTTCCATCAGTCAACGATCACTCTAAACAAGTCTTTGTTATGCGGTCTTTGTTATGCGGTTACAAAAGTACCATAATAGTTGTATTGTAAGACAATCCACCTACATATTTAACGTGTACCTTGCTTCCCTTTTCTCTCGCGGTGAACACTTACCTTTCCGATCTTTGTTAAACGACGTAATACAGTGAAACTTGTACACCTTCCCCTATAATTAATTTGTTTCGTGGCTGGATTGTAACCTCTAAGTCATTTCTGATTAGTTTGGTGTTAAGGTTCTGTAGTTAATGTGAGTTAAGCAGTAGATGAGTTTGTTGTTCGGAGAATTGAAGACAAAGCGGGGGTGGGGTGCCGGTTCTCTTGCGAGGTAATACCTAGGTTCCAGGTAATTAAATTATTAATTGGTGTTTTTTAAGCGTTTTACAAGCAATCTGAACCGTGCATGAAGGTTTCTATGATCGTTTACAACAAAGCGCTGTGGATTATAGAACCTTAGTATGTATACATTGCAAGGAAATGACAAGTCTGAGGACACGCGAAATAAATAGGGATTCCTCCAAGCACACCCACAGTACTTGGAGGCTTGTCATCGTCACCAGAGAGGGCAGTCTGTCCTTAATACTCTCATGAATACTGCAACGAACACTCACTCATCCCTGAGCTAGACCATCGCGCAGCTCATTACTTGGCTTCTGATGTGATTTGACATGCGGATTACATTAATCGTGGCGACGTTATCGTGTAAGCACGGCCGTGAAGATGTTCATTGTAATATCTACGATAATAAAACATTAATGATGCAATACACATGTCAAGCCGCCCCACACACAGACCGAAGACACACACACACACACACACACACACACACACACACCGCGTAGTGTAGTGGTTAGCACGCTCGACTCACAATCGAGAGAGCAGGGTTCGAGTCCCGAGGCGGCGAGGCAAATGGGCAAGCCTCTTAATGTGAAGCCCCCTGTTCACCTTACAGTAAATAGGTACGAGATGTAACTCGAGGGGTTGTGGCCTCGCTTTCCCGGTATGTGGAGTGTTGTGGTCTCAGTCCTACCCGAAGATCGGTCTATGAGCTCTGAGCTCGCTCCGTAATGGGGAAGACTGGCTGGGTGACAAGAAGACGACCGAGGTGAATTACACACACACACACACACACACACACACACACACACACACAGACAGACACACACACACACACACACACACACACACACACAGACAGACACACACACACACACACACACACACACACACACACACACACACACACCTCGTAGTGTAGTGGTTAGCACGCTCGACTCACACTCGAGAGGGTCCGGGTTCGAATCCCGGAGGCGGCGAGGCAAATGGGCAAGCCTCTTAATGTGTGGCCCCTGTTCACCTAGCAGTAAATAGGTACGGGATGTAACTCGAGGGGTTGTGGCCTCGCTTTCCCGGTGTGTGTAGTGTGTTATGTGGTCTAAGTCCTACCCGAAAATCAGTCTATGAGCTCTGAGCTCGCTCCGTAATGGGGAAGACTGGCTGGGTGACCAGCAGACGACCGAGGTGAATTACACAAACAAACAGCGTTGACATCAACCATTACCTTGGGTCTAGAAGGCACGCCCCTGCAACAAATTCTTCCCATAAAGAATTATGACATTTAGCCAATAAAATCCGTATTGTAAAGACAAAAGTAATGTGAATAAGGCGTATCGAGATCAGATTTTCCTTGAATTTTTTATTTTTTCATTAATTGAACCACTTCAATACTAGGACACATTTTTTTCTTTGAAATTTGTATACGATTAGACCCTTTTATTGACCATAGGAAGGGTCTATGGAAGTCAAAAGGTTAATGGCCAGTCTTCATTGTTTTACTCTCCACGTAAGTTTCTGAAGCTGTATAAAATCACCAAATAGTAAGCAGAATGAATATGGAAACGCTTCATGATATTCAAGGTACTAAATGTACGACATGGAGAATTCTTTTCATAGAAGAGATTAATATTTTGACAAGCCGACACGTGCATTATGCCTGGTGTTCGCCAAGATAAGCAGACAAACTTTGATTTGTGTTATTCCTCTCAACGCGAACTGTAACAATGAGAAGAAAACGAGCGATCAAAGATGGTCATTACACAGCAGTTAATTGGTGGTGGTAATGGTTGGGTAGTTGACTAGGAAGAGGGCAGACTGAAGTGGTGGAGGGAGAGGAGGGAGAGTGAAGGCGGGAGAGAATGGACGGGAGGAGGGGAATAATAGGAGGTGAGGACGGGGACAGGCCTGACTCCGTGTTCCATTCCACACACTGCTTTCATACCAGCGGAATCACACTCCGGCAAGGTAAGGCTTTGGCTGTGTTGCTGTGGAACTTGTGGCCGTGTTAATGAAAATAATCTGTTTTGGTGTGTGTTGTGGTGATGATTGTGGTTTTTATTTCCAACAGATGAGGTGTTGGGCAGCATTCCTGATGGTTCTGGTGGCTGGATTCCACTTTGTCCCTAGTATGGTGAGTTTTTATACATGTAGTTTACCACGTCGCTGAGGTTTCGCTTGCTATTACTGGTTAATCATGTTTGCTAGGATTAAACCTTGAGTGATCTTTTATCTTGTGAATCTTTGCCCAGGGACAAACTTACGGAAGTGGCAGTGGCAGTGGCAGTGGCAGTGGCAGTGGCAGTGGCAGTGGCAGCGGCAGCGGCAGCGCAGCTGGAAGCGGTGCTGGTGTCGGTGCTGGAACAGGTGCTGCAGGACGCGGAGTTGCCGGATTCCCTGGATTCGTTGGCACCGCTGGCACCGCTGGCCAAGGTGGGGCCGGTGCATTTCAGCGAGGCACGAGCGTCATCCAGCAGCAGCCTACACCGACAGTCACTCAGACTGTAACCATAGACAGGTTCACAACACTCACGGACATCGTCTTTCAGAGCTACGGTGTGATCCTAACTCAGTTTGTGGTGGAGACTGCCACCAGGCCTGTGCAGCAGGTGAGGGAATGGGTCGAGTTTGCCCTTAACGTGTGAGGAACTAATAACTTTAATATTTGTATGTAGTTCTCCAACTGATGTGAATTTAGTTATAGAACTGACTTTATTCGTAGGTTGTGGTGACCCCCGTCAATGACCAAGTGGCCATCACCACCACCGTGCTTCACCGCCCAGAATACATCACACTCACGGAAACTAAGTCTGACTTCCGCCTAGCCGTGAGAACATCAGTCAGCCACGTCACGCTCACCCACACCGCCTACAACATCATGCACGTGCCCTTCACCATAACTGCCACCGAAACGTGAGTAGCCTTCTTAACTATTTCTAATGCGCAGACACGTTGACCAGTAGTGATGCTTGCGGATCGTAAGGTATTAAGGTAGGGATTCTTCCTAAGAGTGTCTATTCCTACTGTTTCTCGTGTTTTGTTCCTAGAACTTTTCCTCGTTTTGTTGCAGCGTGCACCTGACCTCCCCGGTGGTGAGGACTGTAATCAGCACACAGCGGCAAGTGGTCACGGACTTCCGCACCATTGTCAACACCATTTATGTTCATGGCGGATACCACTAACGCCCGCGAAACATATTGTGGAATCGATTGTGTTAACTTGTAATGCCGGGTGAAGTATTTGTAATGCTGGGTGAAGTATTAATAAAAGTAAGAAAATTTTATTAGTCTTGTTAGTCGTGACATCTTGTAAGTAAGTTCGTCCCCATTACTCTCAAATAAACATCGTCTCCATTACCGTTTCAATATCTCGTGTTAGTCGTGACTTCCTGGAAGATTGTCCCCATTACCTTAACTTAGTGCTCTAGCAATCGATTTTTTTTTTTTCCATGCGATCTCTTATTTTTTTCCGTGCGATCTCTCCCTTGTTAATTGCAGCGGTGTTTGCTCTCTTCCTCACCGTAGACAACGATGACGATGATGAATGAGTGGGAAACCGGAATAAGTTTCGGTACCTAATGCCTGTTCACGAGTTGAGACTTGCGCGAGGTTAACAGAAAACTAAATATATAAAGGGTGGCATAAGCTATGAAATGATGAGGTTTGTATCTGGGCGCCTGTGACATCACCGTGGAACAAGTGTGCGCCAGCTAGATCTCTCGGGGCGACCCAGCTCCGGTGTGTCCTCTTTCTTCGTGCTACACTCGCATGGGATGAGGGATGAGAATTCGTGCCTTATTACAGGCCTTTGTTACAACACCGTAGTGCCGCACCATTGCCGTAGTGCCGCACCATTGCCAACACCGTCTGTGTCCATGGCAGATACCACCGATACTGCATGACTTCTTAATAGTGTGGAATAAATTGTCTTTACTTGTTATGCCGGGTGAAGTATTAAAAAACAAGTTAGGAAATCATAAGTCCTGTGAGTCGTGACTTCCTGGAAGATCATCCCCATTCCGATAAGGCCCTTCCACACGACGGGCAACAGTATGGCGGGCACTGATGATTTGCCCGTAATTTTCTCGCTTTGAAAGGGTTACCAGATCAAACGGTTCAATTAAGGCGGGCAGTAGGCATAACCAGCAGACTAAGCTCAGACACCGTGCTGTACACACTGTCTTCCTTCTGCCACCTCTGTGCGGAATTTTTTTGTACGCCCATCAGGTTTAGGCATTAGTTAAAGTTAGGATTCCCACTGCCCCGTGTTTTTAGCTTTGGTTTTTTCACTGTCTTCACCTTAGCGGCAACAGGTGTCTGTTGCCAGGTCGTCAGATTCTTTCCTCTCACCTACGGAGGATCCGCCTCGGTGAGCGTGCTTTTGGGGTAAATTAACACCGTAGTGGTTTGGCGGGACAATCTGACATTAGGTAACTTCTCCCTGACCCCCTCCCTCTCCCCTCCTGCAGGAGAGGGGTATACTCACCCTCCATGCCTGACGGACCTTTCTACTTCCACTGATCGACTATCCCGACTGCCAGACTGAATATAGACCCCAATAAAGCGATATTAGTGACAATACATTCCAAGACTACCACGCGCTTCTCAAGTCAACTCATTTATAATCAAAGAGGTAATTGACTACCATAATGGAAATGTGAACAATGTTAAAAAAAAACTTGCTAGTGGTGACTTGTCAGTTCATACACTAACGTAAATCAAGTCAAGTCACTTTTGAAACGCCAGCGAATCCATGACATCGAGATCGAGGCTTCGATTCCGGTGTCCATGAACTCATGTCGGGGAGTCGCCTCTCACCGCAATTTTGCGGACATGGATTCGACCGAGATCGTCGATTGCATGGCTGATCAGGATGTTATTGAAGCTCGTAAGATAACTAAAATGGATGACGGTATCAGAAGGAGCACAGCATCAGTCATTTTCACCTTCAGTACTGCTAAGTTGCAAGAGAGGATTCATGTAGGTTACGAGTCGGTTCCCGTTCGTCCCTACATTCCGAATTCTCTCCGTTGTTTCAAGTACCAGCTTTACAGTTACCATGACAACGCTTGTCGGTCTTCCCATGCTTACTACGGTAGATGTGCAGGTGAGGGCCACTCGGTGGACCAGTGCACATCCTCGGTGGATAAGTGCCGTAACTGTGAGGGTGCTCACTCCACTTTCTCACGCGATTGTCCAACCTGGAAATTGGAGGAAGAGGTCTGCACAGTTAAAGCTACTGAGGGAATTTCTTACTATGAAGCAAGGATGCGAGTGAAGCAGACACAGGCCGCGCCTGCTTCAAACGTCTCCAACGCTTCAACAGTAAGGGCTCCACCCAAGACGTGTACTGTTGCCATTCAAACTGACCTGCTGCCTGCCCCATCTACCAACACAGCTTCCCTTCAACCTCCAACTCATCATCTGCTCAGACTACTGCTGCTACTTCCACTAAAACTTCTACTGCTATCACTTCCTCCGCTCCATATCTGTCAGCTATTTCTCAAACTCCCAGCAAGGATGAGAAGACTGACAAGACTAATGAATTAAATATAACAAAACTTGAACGTCACCGCCCTTCTCATTTAGTCGCCTCTCCCTCGCCGTCGAGGAAGGGTTCTTACGCTCGCTCCCTCTCGACCAGCTCAGGGGAGTTAATAATTGATGAATCAATGGATGTCACCACTTGTAAGCGCAAAAGGACTAAGAAAAACGGCCGCCACCACCACTCTTAAGCCATAATATTCAAAGTGTTACAGTGGAACTGCAGAAGTATTCGGAATAAAGATCCATATTTGCCACTTTTAGTGAACATACACAGGCCGTCAGTTATTTGTCTACAGGAGATGAGACTGCAGGATCAGCCTGATCCTTCAGTGCTAAAACACTACCATCCGTATGGAAGATATGAGGGACACGGCGTTGCCATATACATACACAAAACAATGACACAAACAGAAGTGACGTTGAATACACCTCTGGAAGCTGTCTCGTGCAGGGTGAGATTCAACGACACGTATCTGGCTATCTGTTCCCTCAACTTACCTCCCAATACCCCCATTGTTGATGATGACATTACATCTCCAATTAGCCAGCTTCCGGGCAACAGGCTGGTTGTTGGCGATTTTAACACCCATCATCATCAATGGGGAAGTGAGAGGTCAAGTGTACGTGGGGAGCAGCTCGTGCTTGTTTCACCCTCTCAGCCAGATTTGTCCCAGCCCAGATTTACATACACATGTAGATGTAGATGTGGGTCCCAGCCTTCCACTTGACTCCTTCGAGATGTTTGGTCGATAGGTTCCTTTTAGGGTAGTGTGTGTGTGTGTGTGTGTGTGTGTGTGTGTGTGTGTGTGTGGAAACGCAGCATTCTAAGGTGTTTTGTTCCTCTTGGGGCGTCACGGAAATACTGTGGGGGCGATAGCTTGACCTGGACAATGTTGCTACCCACGAACTGAACCCTGAGTAAAGAAGCGAGTAATTACCAAGACTTACATCATTCCCAATGTCTTAGTCCGTTCCATGGCATGAAGGGAACACTAGTAATCTGGTCTGGAGTGATGATTGCCTTGGGGAAAGTCATCCAGAAGTCAGTGTTCTGCTCCCTCAAGAATAGCCGCTACTCGCTGTGTGTCTGTACCTACTGACACCTGACAACTTGGACCGCGTCCTGGCTCGTCGCCCGCTCTTTGGTAGCTGCTGACCACATCTCTCTTATCACCTTATGGTCTCCACGAATAATGTTTTTTTGTTACTCTTTATATATGCCTGTGTCTTTGTGGCATGTCTATGTGGTGTGTGTGTGTGTGTGTGTGTGTGTGTGTGTGTGTGTGTGTGTGTGTGTGTATCTGTTCGTTGTAATTTCCATTGTATGACGCCAAGGGAGCAATGAATTAATCAACAACAATAAACTTATGATTTCAATTAATTATTTGTTTGTTATTACTCTCTGTATACACCTGTGTGTGTGTGTGTGTATGTGTGTGTGTGTGTGTGTGTGTGTGTGTGTGTGTAACTATTTGCTGTAAAACTTATATTTTGTTGCCATAAGTTCCATTGTATGGCAACAATGGGGTAATGAATGAATCAACAACAATCTTCTCCACTAAACTGTTATGTTCTCATATTTGATACTTTTGACGCCTCATTTAACACCTCACCTCACCCCTCACTTTAACACAGTGACTCCCAAACTGTATTCCACGGCAGACTAATTTACCGAATCATCTACTTTGTTTGCCGCAAAAGTCTAGAAAATCTATAAAACAAAGGATGAAACACCAAAATGAGAGTAGGGAAGCGCTGGAGGAAATGGTGAATCGAACCGGAAGTGGAAAACAAAGAGGAAATGGGAGTAAACCAGAGGACGGATGATAGACACAGAGAGGTTTATAATAAAAAAAAAAAAAAAGAAGAACATGGAGAATTGCTTAAAAATAGACTTCACTATTTCATGACTGTACAATGCCATGAGTAAATAGGGAAACAAAAATTGCAGAGAAAAAGTCGTAAATTGAGATACTCACAAAGCTTTCTTCCCAAACGTGAGAGGGAAAAACATTGTTGGTCATGTTTTTAGAATACAATAGATTCTGTGACATATTTTGTACGAGCGAATACAGAAAAAAAAACCGTTATATTTTCCTCTATTCTTAAGGCAGTTTTTGTAACTGCCTGGCGTCTGTTTCATTGTTGTTTGGGATAACAAGGATGACGTAGTAACACTGGAACCACCCAACGCGTCTCGACCTTATAAACAGCCGAAGCAGCGACCCAAGGCGAGCCGCGCGTGAAGGTCCACCAAGGCAACCTGGTGCTCCCGCAAGGGCAGTTCAACCAGTCTCTGTCTTCAACAGGAAGGTGTAAGGTAAATCTCAGTTTGGTATTTTTCTGCGGAGAGCGAGTGTTGTGATGTAAAGGATGTTATATTAGAAAGTTTGAACATGTGGTCACAGTATGACAATATAATTTATATGGTTTCAGGAGCTGTACTCTGCTGTTAACAAAATGTCTCCGTCTCCTGTTATTGTTGCCTTCCTGACTCTTCTGGTTCAGGTGAGACTTGCTTCTTTGTTGGATGATTGAACTAGGATTTTAACGTTCTCGCAATCAACGTTGTTTACGTGATATTGGTTATGTTCTATGAATCTAATTTTTAAACTACGGTATTTAATTCCAGGCACACGGCCAGATCCCGTATGAAACTCATCCGTCTTACTACCCGCAGCCGGTGCATCCCGTTACCGAGACGGTGAGTGTGTTTGTAACTGTGGGCACTGGACTGGGGACTGAATGTACTTGGTCTAGTAATTACTATATATATTTGGATCTAATGGTTTGTTAACTTTCAAACACTGGAAATGGCAGTAACTCTTGGTTGCATTACCTTCACAGGTGACAGTGACAGAGACTCAAACGATTCGCGTCCCCGTGACGTCAGATATCTGGGTGAGCACAGCGACTCCTTACACTGTGCGGGTGACGAGTCTCGCGACTGATTATACCTTCGTGCCCGCCAACGCTGAGACCGTCACTGCCGTCGTTGCCGTCACAAACACTCCGGTAGGTGTGCTTCAATGGCGTCTTCTTTGCTGGGTGAAAGTTGAGGGAATCTTGTCTGTAACGGGTGCAACATGTAATAATAATTCACATTAACAGATCTCCGTTGTGCGCGAGACGAGCTGCATCAACCCAGTGCGGACGGCAGTGTCTGTGTACACTACTTTCCTGACGGAGACGGAGAGGAAGGACTTGTACCACACCGTTACCCACGTCGATGTGCATCACGAGGTGAGGGGGGGGTGGGCGTGTGTATTGTCTCGTATGTATCATTATGCAGTACATCTTTTAGTTAACTAACCGCTATCTGTTGGCATATCCCCGGAGACTTCAACCTATTGTTACTACTTCGCAGATCAACACCGTGGCTGTGCCGTCTGTCCAGACCCTTGTACAGAGGGCTACCACCACCACCATCCAGTTCACCACCGTCACTGTCACCTCCACTACTTTTGGCTACTACCATTAAATTGAAATGGTTATAGACATGAAATTGTTGGTATTTGTAATGTCTAATGTCTATCGGTAAAAATAAAGTATTACTCTACTGAATGTCTGATTATAATTTACAAATATTCGTACGGCTGTTTCTTAAAAACTTCTTTAAACAGTACGTTTAATTCTAACTAAGTGTAGTAAACTAAGTTACCTGCATTCTCCCTCTTATTCAATGCTTGCCTACATCTTTTCCACTAAAGCCTTTTAACATGTCTCGCATCTCCTCCGTGTTGCTTCCATCAGTCAACGATCACTCTAAAACGTTTTTGTTATGCGGTTACAAAAGTACCATAATAGTTGTATTGTAAGACAATCCACCTACATATTTAACGTGTACCTTGCTTCCCTTTTCTCTCGCGGTGAACACTTGTCTTTTCGATGTTCGTTTAGCGACGTAATACAGTAAAACTTGTACACCTAACCCCTATAGTTAATTAATTTGTTTGTGGCTGGATTGTAACCTCTAAGTCATTTCTCATCAGTTTGGTGTTAAGGTTCTGTAGTTAATGTGAGTTAAGCAGTAGATGAGTTTCTTGTTCGGAGAATTGAAGACAAAGCGGGGGTGGGGTGCCGGTTCTCTTGCGAGGTAATACTTAGGTTCCAGGTAATAATTGAATTATTAATTGAAGTGTTTTTTAAGCGTTTTACAAGCAATCTGAACCGTGCATGAAGGTTTCTATGATCGTTTACAACAAAGCGCTGTGGATTATAGCAGAACCTTAGTATGTGTACATTGCAAGGAAATGACAAGTCTGAGGACACGCGAAATAAATAGGGATTCCTCCAAGCACACCCACAGTACTTGGAGGCTTGTCATCGTCACCAGAGAGGGCAGTCTGTCCTTAATACTCTCATGAATACTGTAACGAACACTTGCTCATCCCTGAGCCAGACCATCGCGCAGCTCATTACTTGGCTTCTGATGTGATTTGACATGTGGATTACATTAATCGTGGCGACGTTATCGTGTAAGCACGGCCGTGAAGACGTTCATTGTAATATCTACGATAATAAAATAAACAATGATGCAATACACATGTCAAGCCGCCCCACACACTGACGAACACACACACACACACACACACACACACACACACACACACACACACACACACACACACACACACACACACACACACATACATAAACAAACAAACAAAAAAAAAAAAAGAAAAAAGAAAACAAAGATGCACACGCTTGCGAGCGCGGACACACACACACACACACACACACACACACACACACACACACACAAACAAGCAAACAGCGTTGACATCAACCATTACCTAGGGTCTAAAAGGCACGCTCCTGCAACAAATTCTTCCCATAAAGAATTACGACATTTAGCCAATAAAATTCCGTAAAAAGCCCATATTGTATAGACAAAATGTAATGTGAATAAGGCGTATCGAGATCAGATTTTTGCTTGAAATTTTTATTTTTTTCATTAATTGAACCCCTTCAATACTAGGACACATTTTTTCTTTGAAATCTGTATACGATTAGACCCTTTTATTGACCATAGGAAGGGTCTATGGAAGTCAAAAGGTTAATGGCCAGTCTTCATTATTTTACTCTCCACATAAGTTTCTGAAGCTGTATAAAATCACCAAATAGTAAGCAGAATGAATATGGAAACGCTTCATGATATTCAAGGTACTAAATGTACGACATGGAGAATTCTTTTCATAGAAGAGATTAACATTTTGACAAGCCGACACGTGCATTATGCCTGGTGTTCGCCAAGATAACCAGACAAACTTTGATTTGTGCTATTCCTCTCAACGCGAACTGTAACAATGAGAAGAAAACGAGCGATCAAAGATGGTCATTACACAGCAGTTAATTGGTGGTGGTAATGGTTGGGTAGTTGACTAGGAAGAGGGCAGACTGAAGTGGTGGAGGGAGAGGGAGAGGGAGAGTGAAGGCGGGAGAGAATGGACGGGAGGAGGGGAACAATAGGAGGTGAGGACGGGGACTGGCCTGACTCCGTACTTCATTCCACACACTGCTTTCATACCAGCGGAATCACACTCCGGCAAGGTAAGGCTTTGGCTGTGTTGCTGAAAATAATCTGTTTTGGTGTGTGTTGTGGTGATGATTGTGGTTTTTATTTCCAACAGATGAGGTGTTGGGCAGCATTCCTGGTGGTTCTGGTGGCTGGATTCCACTTTGTCCCCAGTATGGTGAGTTTTTCATACATGTGGTTTACCACGTCGCTGAGGTTTCGCTTGCTATTACTGGTTAATCATGTTGGTTAGGATTAAACCTTGAGTGATCCTTTATCTTGTGAATCTTTGCCCAGGGACAAACTTACGGAAGCGGCAGTGCCAGTGGCAGTGGCACTGGCAGTGGTAGTGCTAGTGGCAGCGCGTTTGTGTCTGGTCAGACGGGGACATCCGGCACAGCGGGAAGCGGGTCTGCATCAGGTGGTCAAGGGGCGGGGCAGTTTAGCAACGGTGGCACTGGCAGTGGCTTCGCTGGGTCGGCAGGTGCTGGCCGTACCGTCGGTGCTGGTTTCGGTGCTGGAACTGGTGCTGCAGGACGCGGAGTTGCCGGATTCCCTGGATTCGTTGGCACCGCTGGCACCGCTGGCCAAGGTGGGGCCGGTGCTTTTCAGCGAGGCACGAGCGTCATCCAGCAGCAGCCTACACCGACAGTCACTCAGACTGTAACCATAGACAGGTTCACAACACTCACGGACATCGTCTTCCAGAGCTACGGTGTGACCCTAACTCAGTTTGTGGTGGAGACTGCCACCAGGCCTGTGCAGCAGGTGAGGGAATGGGTTGAGTTTGCCCTTAACGTGTGAGGAACTAAGTAATTTTAATATTTGTATGTAGTTCTCCAACTGATGTGAATTTAGTTATAGAACGACTTTATTCGTAGGTTGTGGTGACCCCCGTCAATGACCAAGTGGCTATCACCACCACCGTGCTTCACCGCCCAGAATACATCACACTCACGGAAACTAAGTCTGACTTCCGCCTAGCCGTGAGAACCTCAGTCAGCCACGTCACGCTCACCCACACCGCCTACAACATCATGCACGTGCCCTTCACCATAACTGCCACCGAAACGTGAGTGAGACCATCTTAACGATTGTCATAACTAAGTGGTGCATACGGGTCAGGAAGATATTGGTGTGGACGTTTTCCCTGTAAGTGTATTTGTTTCTACAACATGCTTTAATTGTTGCAGCGTGCACCTGACCTCCCCGGTGGTGAGGACCGTCATCAGCACACAGCGACAGGTTGTCACGGATTACCGCACCATTGTCAACACCGTGTATGCCCGTGGCGGATACCATTGACTTAACATCACTTATGCCCATGGTGGTTACCATTTAGTACTTCTAGTCTTGATTAATAATGTGGAATCAATTAATGTCTAGTTCATAATGCCAGATCATGAATAAACCGCAGGTGCTAAGAAAGTTTATCAATATCCTGTAGTAGCCGTCCTCGGCTGCGAGTCGTGAGCTTTTCCTGTACACATTCGTTCTTTTTACCTTATTTAGTTGGTCCACGAAAAGTTTTAATTCATATTGTTTCGTTTTTTTTTTTTTCCGTCTGGGTTAAGCACAGTGCTCCAGGTAACCTTTTTTTTTCAGTAAGATTTTTCGGTCTAGGTTTATTATTTTTTTTCCGTCTAGGATGAGCAGTGTTCCAGGAAACCTTTTTTTTCAGTCTAGGATTTTTGAGTCTAGGTTTAGGTTTTTTTCCTTCTAGGATGAGCACACAATGAGCACACAGTTCTTGTACCCCATTATAGAATAATAGTGACTACTACCATTACTTCGTACTAAGTATATACCACTACAACTTCTATTATTACTACCATTTTTTGTACACTACTACTGTTACTACTACTACTTCCTTTACTTAGTACAATGTATGTACCATCAGTACTATTTCCACCACTGCTATGATTCCATCATACTATATATGTGTATGTATGCGTGACGCCACACGTACTATGACTATTTTCGTGTGAGGGTGTGCATATCCTGTACAAAGCGAGGAGACGGAAATCAAGAGGGACGTGATGGTATTTATTTGATGTAGTTATGAAACGGGAAACATGATTAAAGTTCTCAGTATCAGTAGCCAGGATGCTACCGGGAATAATGGGCTCAAGCTTGTAAAAATTAAGTTTAGATAATGGGAAGGAATTGGTTCTCCAACAGTTGGAAGGAATTGGTTCTCCAACAGTTAAGTCAATAAGCTTCAAAAGATTTCCATGAATTTATGGATGAGGATGATAGTGGAAGTAGGCAGTTTTGTTTACACAGACTGCCACGTATAAGCTTGTAATGAAGATTTGCTGATAACTGCCTCTTTATCTTTCGAACCTTACGTAATAGCGGGTAAAAGTCACTTATCATTTTAAAGTAAAATGTACATAAAACCTATATGAGGACCACCTCTTGTGTTCTGCCACTCACTCCTAGCACATTTCACTGCCTTTTGATGTGGCATCCCAGAGAGAGAGAGAGAGAGAGAAAGAGAGACGTACAGTACTACTACGTATCACTCCGGTTCAAGCAGTGTCTCACCTCACCGCTGGACGTGGCCGAAACGGAGCCCTAATTCAACACCCGCCCCCGCCCAGCAAGAAGACAAGATGATGTGCATCGGCAGACCAAGAGGTGGAAAAGCAGATGAAGAAAGAAAAACGGAGAGGAGACTCTTAGAACGAAAGGTAAAACTGAAGGAAAGAAAGGGAAAGACAGGGAAGATAGCCAAATTAAAAGTTAACGAATAGGGCTTAGAGAGGAGTTAGATCAGATGAAATGGAGGAGAGGTGAAGATTTACGTAGATGATTAAAATAGATATTTACGATAACGTACAACAGTATACGCTATGTTAACGCAAATCGATAAAGTAGACCTAATAAACGAGAGGCAACACAAGTAGGATAACGCTACGTTTGTCTTCTGCCACCGTGACGTTACGAAATTCCTTTACACAGATCGGAAACCACGTATATTTTCAATAACATCCTTCTCAGCCCTAAAAACAACCTGGACACTATTAAAGGAAATAGATGAGTACTTTCTTTCAGTCATTACTAATCAGAAAAGCCAAAAGGTGCTACAAAGCTTCAATTAGAGGTACTTTTAGAAGACTGGTTGTGTCAGAAATCTCAGCGAGGTTGTGACACGGGTGGTGATGCACATGTGGCGGCAGATCGCGTGTGTATTACCATTTACTGTTGTGTTGTGGTATTGACGTGTGTTGCAGGGCGGTGTGGTGGTGCCTGGTGATCGTGGCAACGAGGCACTGAGGCGGCGGAGAAGTGTGGTGAGTGTTAATTATAAGTGAAACGAGGTGAGGTGATGGTGCTCATGCTGGTGTTGGTGCTGGTGATAGGGCCCTTTAAATCTGTGTTTAAATCTCCCTCCTTTTAAACTTCGATCCTTTTAAATCCTTTAATTATACGTAACGTGTTTTCTTTTACATGTTCTTATCTGTGTTATATTCATATCTTTAGTTATAATTGGCGAACCACCACCACTACCATCCCCTCCCTCCTCCACTTCTCCCGTTCTTCTCCTCTTCCTCCTCCTCCCTCTCCTGCTCTTATTTACTTTTCCATCGCATTCTATGTATACTAAATTGTATTCCGCTCTCAAAGAGACCGATATGGATATGTTTGTTGAATGCATGTGATACCGGTGCTCCCCCTCCTCCTTCTCCTCTTCCTCCCCATCCTCCTCCTCCTCCTCCCCATCCTCCTCCTCCTCCTCCTCCTCCTCCTCCTCCTCCTCCTTACCCTACACACTCATCACACTGAATACCATCATTCTCTCTCTCTCTCTCTCTCTCTCTCTTGTTAGTGGTAGACAGTCATTGTTTTTTCTCCAAAATCTAGTGTCCATTAAAGAAAGAAGCTAGAGTAAGTCTTCAGAGCTTTCTTCTTTATGCACAATGCTTGTATACTAGGGCTGGGCGGGATCCGAGTGCTGGATCCGGATCCACCAGATCCGACAAGGCAGAAGGGATTCGATTACCAGCCTCTGGTACTCGAATCCACTGACGATTACTTGCTGGCTGAGGCGAATCCTGACGAATCCGGTACTCAGATACATTACTTTCCTGGCAGAGGTGAATCCTGATGGATCTGGCGATCATTCACTATTGTTTTTCGCTTTTTGGGCTTCATGATTTAATTATTGGTAAAAAAAAAAAAGCAGAATTGGCTAGAAATAATATCTATATAAATTAGTCAGCGAGAGACATTTAGAATATGAATTTAGTGTTGCAATTCATGCCTCAATTTCTCCGAAGGCTGATTGGCTGATACGCTGTGACGTCAGAAAGTACCATATAAATAGTCCCGCGTATATATAAATAACAAAACTGAAATAAAGAAAAATTAAAAAATAGAAATAGCAAAAATGGCCTAATACCTATGCCAGGGTAATGGCCAAAAAAAAAAAAAAAAAAAAGTTTCAGTTGCAGCCTTGACACCACAGAGACAGGCGGGAACGCGACAGTCGTCTTCATAGCCATATGGCCATAGAATTATGTAATTGTGCAGAGCGAAATAAATTCTAATAAATCTAACATCCTTCCTCTATTAAACTGCGTGTTAATTGTTTTCCAGAAATTATTAGTCTCGTCAGTAGCCTTCGTCTGAAGGCAAGTACTCGAATCCCGCTGTGGGACTCCAGTACCACCGAGTCTAAACGATTACCGCGCGGGGAGACGAATCCAAGCAGCGAGACGATTACCGCGCGGGGAGACAAATCCAAGCAGGGAGACGATTATCGCGCGGGGAGACGAATCCAAGCAGCGAGACGATTACCGCGCGGGAAGACGAATCCAAGCAGCGAGACGATTACCGCGCGGGAAGACGAATCCAAGCAGCGAGACGATTACCGCGCGGGGAGACGAATCCAAGCAGCGAGACGATTACCGCGCGGGGAGACGAATCCAAGCAGCGAGACGATTACCGCGCGGGAAGACGAATCCAAGCAGCGAGACGATTACCGCGCGGGAAGACGAATCCAAGCAGCGAGACGAGTACCGCGCGGGGAGACGAATCCAAGCAGGGAGACGATTACCGCGCGGGGAGACGAATCCAAGCAGCGAGACGATTACCGCGCGGGAAGACTAATCCAAGCAGGGAAGAAGAATCCAAGCAGCGAGACGATTACCGCGCGGGGAGACGAATCCAAGCAGGGAGACGATTACCGCGCGGGGAGACGAATCCAAGCAGCGAGACGATTACCGCGCGGGAAGACTAATCCAAGCAGGGAAGAAGAATCCAAGCAGCGAGACGATTACCGCGCGGGGAGACGAATCCAAGCAGGGAGACGATTACCGCGCGGGGAGACGAATCCAAGCAGGGAGACGATTACCGCGCGGGGAGACGAATCCAAGCAGCGAGACGATTACCGCGCGAGACGAATCCAAGCAGCGAGACGATTACCGCGCGGGAAGACGAATCCAAGCAGGGAGACGATTAACGCGCGGGGAGACGAATCCAAGCAGCGAGACGATTACCGCGCGAGGAGACGAATCCAAGCAGCGAGACGAGTACCGCGCTGCTTGGATTCGTCAGAGGGCAGCCAGTCGGATCCCGCTCTCAGGCAAATCCAGCGCCGCGCCACCCCGTGCTCAAGTACTCGGATCCGGATTCGGATTCCACGGATCCGCCAGACCAAGTAATCGGATTCGTGAGTTCATAAAAGTCGGATCCTGCCCAGCTCTATTGTATACTGAATGTTCAGATGTACGTTAGCAGAGAAGCACGCAACGCTAAGCTGGAATACTCACCCTCACTCATTCACACCCGTGGCGTTATTATGCGAAGGAGTTAAATATCTGTGTTTGGCCAGGACTTCAGACTGTGTTGACGCTGTGCCTTGTCTCTTGAGAGCACAAAATATCCTGAGGTTTGGCTGATACCCCCAGCTATGCAGACTTAAGCCTATGATAAATTCACGATGCGGGACACGATGATACATACACGATGATACGTACACGATGCTGGACACGATGATATATACTCGTACGTACTACATGATGCGGGACATGATGCTACTATTATATACATGCACGATGCGAGACATGATGATGCATTTACGTTGCGTTGCGATGATTTGTAGGTGGAGCAAAGGACGGGCCTGTGTGTGGCTAAGTGCATGCGTATCAGCGCGGATACATATGGCATGGAGGGATAACAGAACAAGGATGAACGATTATAACCATAGTTCATCAAACACTCATTTTTCCCCACAATTGTTCGCGCTATGTATTCGTGAATCTCTCTCTCTCTCTCTCTCTCTCTCTCTCTCTCTCTCTCTCTCTCTCTCCTACTGGATCTTTTTTAACTTATCACTGTGAAGATACCGTGTGTGTGTGTGTGTGTGTGTGTGTGTGTGTGTGTGTGTGTGTGTGTGTGTGTGTGTGTGTGTGTGTGTGTGTGTGTGTCTGTGTTTAATTCTATTTTTTTTTTCGTTTTTCCCTTTTCATAATCTAGATATCCACGAGAGAGAAGATTGTCCACCTTGTTTCATTTACAATTGAGCATAATACAGTACAGAAACAGTGTACGTGTACGAGGCACTGTGTTTTACTTGTATTTTAATTTTCATTGAGCACTGTACCTTTAAACTGAATGATCACCTGTAGTTAAGAGAGAGAGAGAGAGAGAGAGAGAGAGAGAGAGAGAGAGAGAGAGAGAATAATTGTCTTAACTTGAAAAGAAAGAAAAAAAAAACAAATATTAGGTGCATGTGTGCAGCGAATTATCCTGCTTAATACTTATCCAATGTGTCCTGACGGCGATGCGATGCAGACGAGGAGAGGGCCAGCAGACTGAGGCGGCGTGGCACAGCAGGAAAGAGAGGCCGATGGAGCATGTGCTGTTACTAAGGAAATGTAAAGAGGGGTTTGATGTTTCTTGTCACCATTGATGGAGATGCAGGGAAGTTAGTCCTGTGAGGGCATGAAGTGCTGCTCTCTTTCTCTCTATCTGTCTTTGAAGTAGTAGCTAGGCGTGCAGATCTAGAGCATGGGAGTGCGGGGACTTTTCTTTTGAGGGAGGAGCAAAGAATGACCTGAGGTCAGATTCCTAACCTAAGATGACATTTTCACAACAGGTCTCCTGGCCTGGGCGGATACTCAGTTCTCTAGAGTTTGAGGGACCGGCTTATCACAGCCTTGCCCTCCCTTGCATGGAGGCGTGGCTGTTGAGTGGTCAACGCTACTCTCACCCAAACGCCTGCCACTGTAGAGTAGGACGGCGAGACAGTGCTGCCTTTCCACAACAAACACCTCATTGCAGATGCTACCGGCTTGGCCTTCGAGAGACACAAGCGCACACGACATTTCATGCTTTTTAGGAGTGAATAGCTGGTCTTCCAAATCGATTTTTTTTTTTCAGATTGAATAAAAGAAATAGACATTGGTTATTTTTGTGTAGTAATGGTTTATTGCTGGGTAAAGCATTTCGGACGAAAATATTGCCTGGTGTCGCCCAAATATGACTCGTAAAACTTTCTGAATGGGACTGTCTTTTTTTTCTATATTATGGCCTATAGCGCCTGTAGGTCTACTTGAAGAGTATAGGAAGCGCTCTTCAGCTTCCACCCATTAAGTGGCGCAGGCAATTTTATTTATAGTGGTACCCACATTAGGGCTTCCACCCATTAAGTGGCGCAGGCAATTTTATTTATAGTGGTACCCACATTAGCGCATCTTTGGTGTAACCACCTAGAACCTGGGTATCATGGTGACATGTAGGTAACTTTAAACCACTCGACAAATGGCAAAGTATTAAGGCGGTAAGTAGTGGGATTCGAACCTACGTGTGGACATCTGCCCGATCCCACCCTCACCACCTTATCCACTGCGCCACCGCCTCCCGCTATACATATGGGAGTTGAAAAATCAAATATCAAAACGTTTCTTTCTTTTTTTTTTTTTTTTTTTGCGGTGATTTTCACACAATTTCCGCGTTTTGGGTGCATTTCATCTCTGAGGGGTCCTTATTTACTTTCCTAGTCTGTCTACACAAACCGCAGATATTGTAATATATCGAAATAGAATGTATTGTTTAGCGATTATGGAGCAAGGGGGAAACTATGATGGAGGAAGCACGTCTTGCAGGTGTCCAAGGTCACATGTCATTCACAGAGGCGAGAGCAAGATCCAATCGACTCTCTCTGGAGTCTCACCACTGCTACAAAAACGATAAAAAAAAAAAACCCTGAATTAGCTATTTTTCTTGTCGAGAATCTCAAGTCCATGCTGAAAAATCTTCATCAGATTGATGATAATAATAACAAGGATAATAATCATAATAGCGATAATAATAATAATAATAATAATAATAATAATAATAATAATAATAATAATAAATAACACTAATAATGTATCGGGGAAAAGAACGCCGCTGTTACCACTTGTACTAATTTAAGATTGTTCACCTTTGCAACCACTTGCTTGAGAAGTAGAATGTTAGTCACCGCACTTGAGTTACAGCACGGCTGACAGTAGTATCTTGATTTGAGGTGATGAGGTATGCGTGCAAATGAGATTTAGTGAAAGTGAGGCGCCAACGTGAATCTTGAGAGCTGAATGAGAGGCTGGCGCGAATGAGAGAGTGAGCGAAAAATGAGAGCATTTACGAGTTGTGTGGAGGTGTACTGAAGGTTTGATGGTGGTGTATGCGTGTGTTAATTTTGAGAACGTTATTTTAATCTCTCTCTCTCTCTCTCTCTCTCTCTCTCTCTCTCTCTCTCTCTGAGGAGGAGGAGGAGGAGGAGGAAGAGATGACAATGACGGCTATGATGCAATATAACTCTCTCTCTCTCTCTCTCTCTCTCTCTCTCTCTCTCTCTCTCTCTCTCTCTCTCCTTTATTACTATCAATATTATTATCATTATTATTATTATTATTATTATTATTATTATTATTATTATTATTATTATTATTATTATTATTATTATCATTATATATTTTACATTGCATTTCTGCTGAACTTGCAACAAGTGAAGCAGCTTTATACAGAAAAAAAAAAAAAAAACCCTACGCAAATAGGCGTTCGATGAGCTAGCTGCCACCCTCCAAGAACTGTTTCCCTATCTGCAGGGTGTGTTGGAGGAGGATTGAATACTTGTGATGATTTAATTTGATCGCAATCGTCATCATCACCAGACGAAAGCATCTTGTTGAATAGTTGTTTGTTTACATTCACTTCCCGTCAACCAGCCGATACATCCCAGTCGCTATGTGTGAACGTGTTCTGACTAGAAGGTCTCAGTCGATACTTCTAGCGACTTGCAATTTTGTCGCAATTTGACACGAGTGAACCTACATTAAATCCAACTTAAACTAACACCTTACCAAACTTAATGGAGGGATTTTTTTTAGTTCTACTCAAAACTTATTTATTAGCATTAATATTGAATGAGTAATTCTTGAGGGAAAGTTTATAGAAAAGAAGTGTCAGACTAAAAATATGTGTAACTTTCCAGTGGTTCACTCTTTTTTTCGTGTCAGTGATCATAACTAATGTGTAGTATGTATCATAACGAATGCATAATATGATATATAAAGGTATAGGTTGTTAATTAAAATAAGGCACTATTGAGAAAACTTGCTCCCGTTAAGATCGTAGCGCAAGTCGCGCCTCCATTGTTTAGGTGTACAAAGTTAGGCCGACGAGTCACGAGTGAGACTCGACACACCCTTTCAAGCAGTAACGTTACTACTATTACTTCTAGAGCCTACCTACTCGCACCAAGCAACAACCACGTGACACCTCTGTGACGGTGTACTCGCAGTATACCCTTACCTACACCAGACCCCATCGGTTCTAATACAACAAGTTCAGGCTAATGTTAAGGAAGGTCTTCAGTGATTTAACTTGAGGTAAGGTCGCAGCGACAGCCATTAGCAACTGCAAGTTATATGTCAGTAGCACTCTCTTTCTCATATTTTTTCTAATTTATTTATTTTTTACCTTCCTTGTCTCCGCTCGCGTGGTATTGAGTCCCACGCAAGTTGAGACTGAGACTGACGGCAAACTCTGGAAATATCGTGTTAATTAATGTTCTTAATCTTTTTTTCTTCCAACAAACTTAGGGGACCTGCATGAGAATAATTGAGCTTATTTGGGAGAACAGGAAAACACAAATCTAAGTTCATGGTGGGGGAAAGCTGAAGTTGGACTCCTGAAAAGTTTAAGAATGAGATTCCATGTTTTAACAAAAAGAAAATTAATAGCCTGAACTATGTACTTATTTACCTACTTCTTTTTACTTTCCACCTAAGGACACTAACCTAACCCAACATTACCTATTAACCCATCAATTTCTAACCTAAGTTTAACGAGGGAGCTTCGCCAATGTGGATTCTATCATGACACTAACATAATTAGCACCTAACCTAATCTGACTTTCCCCACATGACAATCTAGCCTAAGAACACATTTTGTGGACTTAAAAGGCTTTGACATGAATTAGTGAATTAACCATAAGTAGTCACAGTCTTAAGTGTCTTTGAACCTTTACAGACATACACAGTAAGTATATTATCAAATAATGTGCTAAATCTTTTACAGATTATTAAAAGGGCAGTGTGAAGATTATTATTATTATTTTTTTAATGAATGAGGAGAAAACTGACTAAGGGCAACAAAAACAGTCAAACAAAATGTTCCACTGAGATGCTCGTTCCCAAACAAGGTCAAGAGAGGTAGCATATTTAGGTATTTTTCTATTGTTCTGATTATAGATTGCTGTCATATGTTGCAAAGTCTTTCTGAACTCCATCATATCTATTCATTAATTTCTTTCCTCCTTATTATTAGTTCATTATTTATTGATGCTTAATCAATCCATATAGCTATATTTTAATTTGTTTCATCCATATATATCAAGGGAAATTATTCAATATATGTTCATAAATCTTAGAGAAAATAATTTCCCATATAATTTAGTTTGTGTTTTGTATCTCTTGACATTAGAGCTACTGTACTGTATTTTTGCCTCTCCCCTCAGAGCAGCAACTGGTGTGTAATTTGGAACACCAAAAACTTCTCTCCAAGCCAAACTGTTTCCACTTTCTGTAGTTGGTCTGTCTCCTTTGCATTTCACTTTAGCATTGCTGAACTAGTCAGGTCTTTTCCATTTCAAATTTCTGAATTTTCCTTTTGACCAATTGATTGAAACATGATAGCTTCTCATTTATCAATCCTTCCTCTTAAGTTTCATGCAAACTTGAATTCTCTAGGTAATGTGGTTTCTGTGGTGAAGTCATGAAGAGAAGTAACTTTTTCAGACTGTTACATGTCATGTGGTTGCCTGGTCGGATCTCCTAGCCTCATTTATCTGCTTCACTCACCAGTATCTCTGTCACTTACTCACATAAATGCCTAAGTGCCAGCCATTTTATAGACACACAGAAGCAAATATTATTATTTCTGTCTGTCACTTATAATATGCAAAAAAAAATTGCAGTCTTTATGCTTGGGATGATGGGCATGAGTGAAACACAGTCAACAAGTGATTTATTTTTTCTGGTAAAACAACTTTCAAGACTTTAAGAGAGTAACTTCTAACTCTCACTATAGTACAGTGGAGACTCAATACTTGAATGTCTTAATAGTCAAACTTTTCAATACTCTAACACAAAAGTTCAATTTAATACACTCAATGGTAGAATGTCCACACACATGGTTAACATAACATAACATAACATAAATAATAGGATAACAAAGGGCCACCAGGGCCCATCTAGGTTATCCTGTATCAGTCGCACAGCGACCTCGTCATCAGTACTTAAAGATACACTTACAAGTGCACAATACATTATATACTAATTCTAAATATTTGGCCCATTAACAGGGCTAAGTCCTGCAGCGAATTCCTCTACAATCTGTGATCCCCATAAATGGGGATCATGTCTTGTTTAACTATAGTAAATTTCTTATATAAACTATCATGCAGCACTATACATAATTATAAATCTAATAAATTTAAGTGCTTATCTAATCTGTTTTTAAACATTGTCAAACTAGTGCTATTTACAACCGTCTCTGGCAATGCATTCCAGAAGTCTACCACCCTATGACTAAAGAAATATTTTCTTATATCTAACCTGCAGCCTTGCTTTCTAATCTTCCTGCCATGATTTCTAGTCCTATTTCCCTCCTCTAAGGTAAAGAAAGATCTCACATCTATGTAGTTTGTATCTGAGAACATTTTAAATAACTCTATCATATCCCTCTTATACATCTCCTCTCAAATGAAAACATGTTTAATTCCTTTAATCTATCTCTATACTCCAGGCGCTTTAATGCTGGTATCATCCTAGTTGCTCTTCTCTGAACTGCTTCTAACATGTTGATATCCTGCCTATAATGGGGTGACCAGGCCTGTATGCAATACTCTAAATGGGGCCTAACATAGGAATTATATAAGCTACGCACCACTTCCTTACTTTTATAACTAACATTTCTATTTATAAAACCCAGGATCCTATTTGCCCTATTTCTTGCTTCTAAACATTGCTTTGAAAATTTCATAGTCCTGTCTATCACTACTCCTAAATCCTTTCCTCCTCTACTGCCTCTAGCCAACATCCCTCCATCTCATAGTTAAAGTTTGTGTTGTCTTTACCTAAATGCATAACCTGACACTTTTAGAATTAAACTCCATCTGCCACCTGTCTGCCCATGCTATCAGCCTGTCCAGGTCTCGTTGTATTCTGTAATTGTCCTTTTCACCCTGTACTGCACATGCTATCTTAGTATCATCTGCAAACTTTGATACTTTGCTACTAATTCCTATATCTAAATCGTTAATGTACACCAAGAAAAGAAGAGGTCCTAGCACTGATCCTTGGGGTACCCCACTAACCACTTCCTTCCACTCAGACATTGCCCCATTTAATACTACTCTCTGTTTCCTATCAGAAAGCCATTCACTAATCCAATCAACTAACCTACCCCTATCCCATGTAGTCTCAATTTGTACACTAGCCTCCTATGCGGTACCTTATCAAACGCCTTGCTAAAATCTAGATATATAACATCTATGCTATTTCCATCATCTAACTCCTTGGTAATATATTCTAAGATATCGAGCAAATTTGTAAGACAGGACCTCCCTGATCTAAAGCCATGTTGGGTATCTCTAATTAATCTATTCTCATTTAAATGCTCCCAAATACTACCCTTAATGATTTTCTCTAGTATCTTACATACTATACTAGTTAAACTGATCGGTCTATAATTATTCGCATCATCCTTCCTACCTTTTTAAATATTGGAGTAACATTAGCTAACTTCCAGTCCTGAGGTATCTCAGCAAACCTAAGTGATCTTTCAAAGATTAACTTAAGTGCTTCAGAAATACTGTCTACACCCTCCCTAAGTACTCTGGCATGTAGCTCATCAGGACCACTAGCTTTCCTATCGTCTAGTTCAAGAATAAATTTCCTAATAATTCCCGGTTTTATATCAATATTTTCTAAAGCTCTTAAACTACTCGTCGCACTGTTTGTAACAGGATTTCCTATTCTTTCCTAGTAAATACTGAAGAAAATTGTTCATTCAATAATTCTACTATGTCTTCATTTTGATCCACTACTACACCATCTTTTCTGAGTGGTCCAATCCTATCCTTATTTCTTTTATCACTGACCTTGTAATAACTATATAATTTTTGGGATCTTTACTCCCAGCTCTAGCTAGTTTTATCTCTGCCTGCCTTTTACTTTTTTTATAACCTTACTCAAATCATCCCTGACCTGTCTGTACCTAATCAAATCTACATCTTCCCACTTTTCTGCAACTCTCTATATGCCCTCTTCTTCTCTCTGATCTGTCTACCTATCTCATGAGTCCACCATAATGGCTTCCTGTTTCTCTGCCTTATATCTTTGTAAGGGATACACTGCATCACTATACCCTTTACTACAACCTTAAAAATATCCCACATCTCCTGTGCAGTTTTATTTCCAAAACTATCTTCCCAGTTTACCTCTCCTAATAACTGACGTAACCTACCATAATTGCCTTTCTGATAGTTTGGG
This sequence comes from Portunus trituberculatus, assembly GCF_017591435.1. Classification (NCBI taxonomy): domain Eukaryota; kingdom Metazoa; phylum Arthropoda; class Malacostraca; order Decapoda; family Portunidae; genus Portunus; species Portunus trituberculatus. Next base: position 24,799,120 of record NC_059298.1, on the reverse strand, counting down.
ACTCTAGTCTTATTCACTATATTATCCCTACTGGAATTAATGATAAATCTAATTATATGATGGTCACTGTTTGCTAAAGTCTCTCCTACCTCAACTTCCTTTAAACAATGCTCAATATTTGTTAGTACTATGTCTAAAACGTTCCTCCCCCTAGTGGGTTTATCTACCATCTGCACTAAATAGTTATCCTGAAAACTTTCCATAAACTTATTTTCACTAGCATCTCCTACCATCCTCTTCCAGTTTACTGACTTAAGATTAAAATCCCCTAAGATAATTGTCTGACTAGTACACCCCCTATTTATCTCCTCTACCATAAGGTTGTCTACATCTGCTGACTGGTTAGGTGGTCTATAAAAAGCTCCTACTCTAATAACCTTACTTTTGTTTACTCTAACATCAAGCCATAAGGACTCTACTCTGTTATCTACCTTAATACCATTAACCTGACTGGAAATGAAGGATTTTTTGTACATAAATAACTACTCCTCCACCTATCCTACCAAACCCCCTCTCCGCCAGTTGTGCTGTTGCGGTCATCAGAGTAACATTTTTGTGCGTTCTGTCTGTAGTTTTTCATTTATAAACTAACATTAACACCAAAGTCTTATTAGTGGTGAAAATGTCTGGTAATTGAATGACTGCACACATGGTTCTAAACAAAGCTCTGCCTTCTCCCTCCCCACAGCCACCATTGTCCCATTTTGGTATTGGTTTTACCAGCAATGCCAGTAAAACGGTATACCGGATACCGGTGCACATCCTCAGTCCTGCCGCAGTCTTGTAAAAGCAACATTCTTCTGGATTCTGTCTGTAGTTTTTCATTTGCAAACTTATAATGGCACCAAAAAGGCTTAGTGGTGAAAACAAGGAATCTAGTGAGCAAGTGTTAGTGAGCAATAGCCCTCCGCTAGTGGGTTCACAGGAATCACGCCAGGAGAAAAGTTACTGACATTTTCATCCTCCGACGACCTCCCTCCTTTTCCCCCACAATTCTAACCTCCTCTTCTATGTTATCCATCACCTGCTTTCACTTACGGTATGTGCAAATCAAATTATAGAAAAGATCACATTGAATTTTTTATAAACTTGAGGTTTTGCTAAGATTGGAACGAATTACCTGATTTATAGTTATCAATAGTCGAACTTTTTGATACTTGAACAGCCATTTAGAAGGAATTAAGTTTGAGTGTTGAGTCTCCACTCTATTTTCAATAAGAGGCTGTTTTGGAGCATACAGGCATTTCTCGATTTATATGTGTTTAGAGTATGTGATTTTGGGATAACACAAGGAAAAGAAAAAGAAAAAAAAAGTTTTTTTTCATATTATGCAGATTATTTAGAATAACACAATGTCAAATATCAAGTTTCATGGCTGGATTAGTTCCGTAATGTGGACTCTTGTCAACATTGTGGGAACATGGCTTTATGTACCATAACACAATCCCCAATGGTTTTTATTATTAATTTAACGATAAATATCAGTAATGATGACTAAATATGTCTTTCTTTGATGCAATAATGTATTATTATAAATAACTGCCGGAAGGGTATGATCAGTTTTCCCAAAACTGAAACAAACTTTGCCCTGAGGAGGCCTGCACATGTTGGGCTGTTGGGAGTAATCTTTATCATGTTTCTTTTTGTTTGGATACACTGTCTAACTACTTCTAAAAGTAGTAATATTATGTCAAAATAATTGAGATTAAATATAATGATGCCCAGATTCCATTTCTATACATATTTAAAGTTGACATAGAGTTCATAGAGTGACCATTGGGAGTTCGTAAGACCTGACAATAGAATACAGCCCTAGGTGTCACCATGTGTACTGCCAACATGCTGTATCCTTCAGCTTAATGTCAGCTGAATGCAATCCTCCAGACTTAGTAATTACTGTAGAGTTTAGTTTGATAATCATGTTCACTTTACGCGATTTTTACATTACATAGTCCCTTCAGGAACGTATCCCTTGCATAATTTGAGAAATCCCTATCCTTGCTCTTGTGTGGTGTGAAGTCACTGGCCTACTTATCCTCATCTTGGGAATGAAAGGAAGAGGAATTATTTTTCTCTGTAGCTATTAGTATAGTTTGTGAGACACAGGCTTAGAGGGAGCTGAAAGGGTAAGAGGTTTGCAGATAGAAAAAAATGTACATAGAACTTCGATATTAAGCTCATGAAAGGCACACCGGTTATAGTTTCCACCCATCCTCTATGTTGCATCAACTATAAATGTACCTCTAAGGTTGAAGTATGCTAAAGTTTCATCTCCACTGTAAAGTCCTACAGTACAATCAAATCAAGCATCAATGTTTCATATTTGTATTAGCTTGCCTCTGTTGGCAGAATCAAATGCTTTCAGAAAATTTATAGCTATTCAAACTTATTTTACCTTCCATCCTTTTGCATATTTAATACAATAACCTTACTAAGAATATTATCTTCCTGTCTCTCACCTTTTGTCAAGCCTGATTGCATCTCATTTATTTCTCATTATTTTTCAGATGTACTAATATATACTGTCGTCAGTGAGCCATTAGCATCGGCCTTTTAGGATGTCAGCAGAGTCAGGTGAGGTACCAATATGTGGAGGCAAGCCAATGTTGTACCCATATTTAAGAAAGAAGATAAAACCCTAGCCTCTAATTTTAGATCTGTTTGCTTAATCTCAGTTGTAGGTAAATTAATGAAGTCAACATTAGGTGAAGAACATAAGGGAGCACCAAGAGAAAAGTAACTTGATGAACCATTCTCAGCATGGCTTTATGAAGGGAAAGTTGTGCCTTACTAAATTGTTGAGATTTTATAGTGAAGTTTATGAAGCAGCAGATAATGGTGATAGTTATCACATCCTATACCTAAATTTTAGTAAAGTAAGGTACCACATCAGAGTCTCTTCATAAAGGTTAGGACTTAGGGGTTAGAGGAAAAAATATTAGGCTGGATAAGATTGAGGGTAGGTAATACTATTCAGCAGTAAAAAATGGCTCTAATTCCTAGTGAGAGTCAAGTAATACTAATTAATGGGATGCCACAGGAATCAGTTTTAGGGCCATTGTTTTTTCTAATATATGTATATTAATGATTTGGAAAGTGGGATTACTAGTGCTATTAGTAAATTTGCAGATGACATAAAGATAGGTAGATTGATTAGGTCAGATTCGGATGTCATTGCCTTGCTGGCAGATTTAGATAGGATGAACGAATGGACAAACAGATTGCAAATGGGGTTCAAATTGGATGAACGAATAGACAGACAGGTCGCAAATGGAGTTCAACATTAACAAATGTAGAGTACTTAGTGTAGGTAGAGGAAATACACATAATAGGTACACGATAAACAGCAGGGTCCTGGTAGGTTCAAAATATGAAGATGATTTAGGAGTTATAGTTAGCTGATCTTAGTCTAAGAATCAATGCATTGAGGTGAGAAAGCAAATGAGGTAATAAGATTAATTTTTTTACTGCATTTAGATTATGTGGTACAGTTCTGGTCCCTACATTATTGGAAGGATATAGATCTATTAGAATAGTTGCAAAGGAGAATGTCATAGAAAATACAGGGAATGAGAAATATTCCCTACTAAGAGAGGTTGAAGAAAATAAATTTTAGTTCTTTAGAGAGGTGTAGGTTGAGAGATGTAATACAAATATTTAAGTGGTATAGGGGTTATAATAAAGGAAACATGAGCTAAGTTCTTAGGATCAATAAATAGGAAAGAACCAAAAATAATGGATCTAAGTGTGAGAAATTCAGGTTTAGGAAAGAAATGGAAATGAGTGGTTGATGAACGGAATGGACTCAGTAAGCATGTTAGTGATGGGTCAGTAGGGAGCTTTAAAAGATGATTAGATAAATTTACAGATGAGGGTGATAGATGGAATTAATTAGCTTTATTTATACAGGGACTGCCACGTGTAGGCCTGACAACTTCTTGCAGCTTGCCTCATTTTCTTATGTTTTTATATATTTTTTTATTATTAAACTATTGAAGTTTACATATAGTATCCTACATTTGTCAGGCCAATTGCTCTTAAATATCTTTATTTTGGGGATCTTGTTTCTTGTTAAAAGTATAATTTTTGATGTTTTTGATTGTTGGGAAGCAGTCTTTTTCCTATAAATTAATTCATACTCTAGATTAATTCTTAAATACAGATCTTGCTTCCTCCAAGCCACTTCCACATTTCAGCTTTTAATGCATTTAGCTCGGGCTGTTTATTGCTTTTCAACATATTTAACTCCTTGTATCATCATCTGTAAAGACAACGTTTCCATCCTCTGCAGAGATCTATCATCTGTTTCACCTTTTATCACATCAAAGTATTCTTCTAACACTTGTGGAATGTTGTCATAGCTTCTCTCTTCTAGTACAGTTCCTATATCATTTTATTACCTGGAAATTCTAGTCTTTGTTCTCTAATCATACTAAAATGTTTATCTAAGGCTTTTGGAAAGATAAGTTCTAGTGTTTTCAATGGTTTGTCATAGTTGATATGAATACCCAGTTCTGTTATTTCTATCATTTCCTGTTTATATCCTCTTGAGTTTATCATTCTACACAATGTATATTATTTAATGCTTTTGATATATAAGAAGTTAAATCTTCAGCGCACAGTTAACTGAGATTTCTCACCGGTATCATCATAAAGTTTTTTTTATTTCTCAGTTTTTCTCGCTCTCTTCAAAATTTATGGCTGCATAGAGGATATATTTGTTATTTGGAATACCTTGGCACTCAGTATGGAATCAGGTGTTAATTGTAAAGGTCACATAATAATCCTATTTCACAATCTATTAATATCATTTTTACCATATGCTTTCTTTTCCTCTTGACAGATTTATCCTGTTTATTTATTTCATCAGCAAATTCATCTACCATTGTTCCATATCACACTGATTCTTCAGTTGATATAGATTATTGGTGCTGCTGCCAACTATGATGCTCTTTGTTACTTTACAGGGTACCACATGAAGCTAGGGCATACCAGGCATAAAACATGCATAACACAAAGTGTTTGTATCCACAAGTGGCTTGCAAGGTTTTCTTCTACATATATCAATTTGTTTTGATTTTAACATTTTTTTTATTTCAACAAATTTGTATTCTGTGTTCATTTGTGATTAAGTTAGTAAGTTTGAGAATTGTTATTCATTCCTGAAATCATAGGTGCATTATCTCCTTAAAGCTTCCATATTTTCCATTTGATCTGTTCAGTGTTGATCATATCTTCTTGTAGTTGATTACGTTTTGCCTTTTCGTCTAATCTCCCTTGTCTGCTCTTCTTACTTTACCTTCCATCTTCACTTATCCTTTCTCATCCTGTGCTTTTCCAGGTCCTGTCTTTGTTCTTTGACTTAGTATATCTCCCCTTTTTTCATGTCCTTTTAAAGTATTCTACCTTTTGCATCATTATGATTCTGTTTCTATTTGGGGCCATTTTTGATTAATTTCTTCAATCTAGGTAACCCTGTTGTCCACCATTTCAATTTCCAAGTTCTATATACCACCTGTCACAATATTGTCCTCTTTCGTCCTGGGTCTTTCTCTCTACCTCCTGCTATCCGTTTCCATGTCCATTGTTTACCTTTCCTAACTCACCTTTTTTTTTTTTTCTCCTTATAACATGACCAAACCATCTCAAACGTGCCTTCTGCATCTTCTTACTCATACTTGTTACCTTAACTGTACCTGATATGATTTAATTCTTAATTCTATCCTTCCTCGTCACTCTACCCATCCATTCATCCATGGTATTCTTTTGTCACAGATGATACTGACATATGATGCTATTTTTCTATTCCAGTTGTATCCTGGTAACTTCCACCTTTTCATTTCCATCTGCCATAATAGTTGAATCTAAATATCTAATGTTCCTTACATTGTTCAGACACTGACTATCTAGAATCATGCTCCTTGTGTCCCTATTCTTGGCTTGATCCTAGGTTTCACCATATATTCCATCAACTTGTTTGCATTCTTTGCCTTTCCAGTGCTGTATGCCACTCCCTCCCTCTTCTCTACATCTAGTTTTGATTCACCAACTAATACCACATCATCCCCATTCATTCCCCATGGCATTCCTCTTCTTACTTAATAGTATGTACTGTTGCATTACCTTAATGATCATTAGTTTTCTTCTGGAGCACAATTCATTTTGCAAAAAACTGAAGACATGTCCATGAGCTGTCTGTCATTCAACACTCATCCCATTACTCTATTGCCTTCAGGTAGGTGTGAGCTTGTCCATCTTGTGGTACTTTGGCATTAAAATTTAAATTGGATTAATTATTTCATAGATTAAATGAAGAATTTAGATTGGCAATATGTTCTCAATTCCTTTATATTCTCAATTCTTTTAATATAAAAAAATCTTACTCTAATTATTGGGCTATTCTTGCTTGGTAGTAATTGACATGTGCAATATAGTTGTATACATATAAGTTTAAAATATCAGCTATAAATAAGACTTCATTAAAATTTCCATCTTATGTTGTCTACTTTGGGGATTACATTAGAACACTTGTTAATGCTAACAGGGATTAGTTTGTATTAGCTGTTTCCCTTCAGGCCATCACTCATCTGTCCCTCGGTCAAATGTTTTTCTCCCACTGTCGATACATTTTTGGCAATGGACTAATCATATCTGCCATGTTGGTTACATTAAAGAGCTAGTCAGTAAACTTTTTATTTTTCTTTTGAAATACAATTCAAAGTTATTGAAAAATCAAGAGTACATATAACAATCTTAACCTTAGTATATGAATGAATTGCAGGCTTGCAGATCCTGAGCAATGAATGGGCATTCAGTGACAACTGGGAACTCTTCTATGGCAAGGACACCTTGTATGCCTGGGATGATGTGCATTTATCACACCAGGATGTTCAAATTTTGACTGGAACACTTGAGCGGGAAGTAAATGCGGTGCAGAGTTTTGTCCATTTGTCAGGAGAGAAATGGTTTGTAAGAACCATAGGGAAGACAGAATAATTAAGGGCAAGGAATAGCTTCAATGTTTGTTATACAAACTGTTGAAGTATTTTGAATAAGATAGATTTGTTTAGAGGAACAAAGTATTTTGAATAAGATAGATTTGTTTAGAGGAACAGTGTGTTGAAAATTTTGATATCTTTGTGTGAACAAACTCGGTCAGATATGTCAGGGAAAACATTTAATCTGGGAGGTTAAAATTGATGGCTATAGTTTCATAAGGACGGAAAACAGGAAAGGAGGTGTAGTGGTGAATGTTACGGACACGTTGCAATGTTGTATTAACAGTAGAATTAAGACACAGTTCTTGTGAGTGGATATAGATCAATAGTAATAGGGTTTATTGTACAAGCCACCAATTGCTACAAATGAAATTGACTCCACTCTTGTGGTCATTCAAGATAATTTTTTAAAATGGGTAGTTTTAGAACCCACATGAGGAAATGATATTCTAGATTTAATTCTGACAAATAGGAAGTAGTTATTCAGGTAGATGCTGGTGTGCAGCTAGGTAACAGCAATCACAGTGAAATGGCATGAAGCTTTTAGAAACCAAAAACACTTGAAAAGTACCTGACTTTAAGAGGGCAGATTTGGAGGGATTAAGAAGGTATCTACATGGAGTTGATTGGCAATGAGCAGGGAGGAAAGGTCAGGTAAGGTCCAGAATGAAGGTGAATGAGTGAAGGCTGGGTCAGAGAGGTGAATAGGGAGAAGAGGAGAGAAATGACAGACAGAGGGGTGAGAGTGTGCTCAGCGAGGTGGGGTCTGAGTTAGATCATGATGAGATGGACGATGTGAGGATGGGGGAGATTGAGAGGGCTGAAGTAGGGGGATTTAGACAGGGAAATGTTGGTGAGGTGTATAAATACCTCCTTGATACCATGTACAGGCCAGGTTGCTAACATGTCATGTAGAACAACAAGACCATAGAGGAATTACCCTAAAGGCCACTGGTGCAGCGATGGAGATCAAGGGTTTGTAGCAAAGGTGGTGCGGGCTCCGCCCTTCTCCAGCACGAGTCCCGCGTTGCTCCTGATCTCCCCTCCGCCGTCTGTGAGTGAAAAGCCAGCACGGCAAGGGAGTGTGCGTCGTCGGGGATCTACCTACAGGGTCCGCGCAGCGCCATGCTGAGAGGTTGGCACGACGGTGGGGCCAAAACGGCTCGGTGTTGCCTGACGAGGGCTGAGTACACATGGTACCGGTGATGTTAGCCCTTTCGCCGCTCTAGCTGAGCTCAGACCAGCGTGTCTCTGGCCCTCCGTGAACATGCTAGGCTGCGTGGGTGCGGGGGTGCCGGCTCTCTCTGCCTCTGGCACGAGCAGTAGCCGTCCCCCGCTCCAAACCCACTTCGGCTAGCGCCCAGCAATCAACTCAGAACTGGCATGGACCAGGGGAATCCGATTGTAATTAAAACAAAGCATTGCAATGGTCAGTGATGGATGTTGACACGATGTGATTTCTGCCCAGTGCTCTGAATGTCAAAGTGAAGAGATTCAACCAAGCACAGGTAAACGGCGGGAGTAACTAGACATCCAAACGCTTCTGTGAAGAGGATAATAGACCTAGTTTAACCCCCTCAGTACCGTCCCGTACACCCGTACGTGATGGGGAGGTATGGTACTACATACCATCACGTACACTGGTACGGGATACATTCGGAATTAAAGTTTAAAACGGTTTGGCTGCCTTGTTTGGCATCTGGCATGGTGGTATTAGCAACTAGGATGGTCTAGGCTCTGCCTACTCTGTGACAGCAGCAAATCAGTGAGTGATACATCACGACACGTCACGATGGGGTGGCGTGAACCAAGAGTGACGTAACATAGTGCCGGTTTGTCTGATAGTGAGTTACTGGAGGAGAATGAGGCGGTGGTTGACTCTGGGTGGACGTTCCTGGCTGACATATTCAATGACGTTCGCCCTCACGCCATCCCTGAGTTCAGTGACCTTGACTGGGGGATAAATGGACATGTGCCAAAGTTTTCGTGTGCACGTGAGGCGTTTTGTTACTTTTTTGATAATCACCCAAGTCATGTCACAGTGACCTGTGACCTGACAGCTTATACCTGACCTCTACTCTACAGCACTGTGGTGCAGTCTTTTTTTGAGAGAGGGAACACCTCATACTATAGAGTTTTTCATAATTATTATTATTATTATGTGTATTATGTGGAAATCATTTATATTCATATGTACAGTGCACTTATACAATAAAAATGAATGAAAGTGACAAATATGAGCAAGTTTAGTGAGTGATTATGCGGGCGGTATAGAGGCGAGTCTCACGCCTAAGGCGATCAGTGCTGAAGGGGTTAAGGGAAAGGGCCTGCACGTGGCCTCCTGCCGGGCAATGCTCCTAAACTTTGGGAAATGATCCCAAAGTATATGAGCAGCTAAAACTTTCCCTCCCCCAGAAGCTTTCTGTATTTTGCTTTTGGTGTAAGTGATCTGCCACACTAAATACAAGTTTGTCTTGAGCGACTGTGAAGTCAAAGCTTTCTAGTCTGTTTAGACTTCACAAATATGGCAGATGCACAAGAGGGTAGGAGTCCCAGCTCCCCCACGTGTGCCTGGACCTTTGCCAACTATCAGGGAAGGCGGGTGCATGAGAAGTCGCAGCACCCCTCCTCATTCCATGAGAGTGAGGTGGCGGCTCTGAAGATCGAGTGCCGGAAGGTGAGGTGGGATCCTGAGGAGCTGGCTATGATGGCGGAGTATGAGGCTAAAAATCAGCGGGCCAAAAACGTCAATCAGCTGATTATGCAGCATGTGCTCCTGCATCGGACTATCGAGGCTATTAAAGGAGCCCGCTGTTCGGAAAGCTATAAAACCCAAGTCCATGCGGCTGCTGCGTCAAGTGCTCTGCCGTCGGCGTCGGACCCCTGGGGTCCTACCTCGCCTGTAACATCTCTCGGCAGCTCTCATGACACAATACCATTCAATGTGTCAGACTCTCCTAACTTAAGACCTTCTGGGAGAACTGCTGCCGGCAGTCCCCAACCACCTCCTCCTCACATTAGATCTGAGGAAGAAGTCCACGCTTGCATGTAGCAGTCATCGTATGCCCTCGGACTTTCCGTCCCGGCCTGCATTGACGAGGTGGAGCACCAAGTAGACCTATGGTGCCCACCCAGTGCTTATGTTATAGACCTCTGAGAAGTCAGAAGTCAGAAAAATAAGGCTATTAAAAGAAGACAATTTAGAAGAATTGAAAACATGTGGCGTAAAGAGAGAGGCCAGGCCATCAAGGAAATACTCACGGGTATTCCAGATGGCCCACCTGAGATCCTGCCCAATATGAAAGCCTTCTGGGCAGGCCTCTTTCAAAGACCTTCTGTGAATGAGACACAATCACCAGCTGCAATTAACCCAACTCTAAACGATAATGGACAATGAGATAAGGCATGCTATAAGATCCACTAAAGTTGCCACAGATCCCGGACCGGATGGCAGGGGACTTGAGTGCATACATGCACTTGAACTAGGAAAGTTAAGATGGGCATTTAATGCCCTCTTACTCCTTAAAGAAGTCCCTTGGAGTTGGGCCAAGAGACGCACCACTCTTAATCCCTAAAATGCCTGAGGTTAAGGAGCCTAGTGAGTTCCGCCCACTCACGATAACATCTATCCTACTCAGGCTCTTTAATAAGATCTTAGCAGCTCGTCTCATGGCAGCGTCACCCTTGTCTGCACAGCAGAAAGGCTTCGCGCCCAAGGCGGGTGTGGCAGCCAACATCCTCCTCGTCCAGAGGTTAATACAAAAAGTCAAAGCCCATTATAAGAACTTATCAGTTGCTTTTAGACTTTAAAAAGGCCTTTGACTCCATGAGCCACCCATCCTTGGCAGCCACGACCAAGAGATGGGGTTTTCCACCTGTGCTCACGGAGCTAATTTGCAACTTGTACACTAAAGCAAGCACTGACATCTTGGGGGATGAGATTAATATCACCAGAGGAGTGCTCCAGGGAGATCCTCTATCTCCCTACCTCTTTAACATCACGCTAGACTGGGCACTTACCTCTTTGCCAGCAGACGTAGGGGCGCATCTGGCTGGCATGCCACTAAGTTATATCACCTACGCAGATGATGTGGTGCTAACTGCTTCCACCCCCCTGGGTCTTCAGGCCTCAATCGATGCACTGGTCATTGAGGCCGAGAGGATGGGGCTGGAGTTGGGCCATCAAAAATGCGCCACTTTTACCATAACCGGGGACGGAAAGAGGAAGAGGTGGTTGGTTGACTCCTTTCGAGCCGATGAAAGCAGGTTGAGAGCGCTGAAGCCCGGCGAGGTATATAACTTGGTCTGGAGGTGGGTCCGATCAGGAGCCGCACCGAGCCAGGTCAGGCCCTGGCAGCCCTAGTACGGGACCTGGGATCGCTCCAGAAGTCTCCCCTAAAGCCCCAACAAAACTGTGGGTCATTAAGAACATTGTCGCGCCCAAACATCAGTACCAGAGAGTATTAGGCCGGACCAACAAAGGCACTCTAAGAAGATTTGATTTGAAATAAGATCTCTCCTAAAATAGGCACTCCATCTGCCGAAGGACACCCCCAATGCTGCCTTCTACACTTAAGTTGGCCATGGGGGTTTGGGGGTGACCAAATTTGCTAAGAAAGAAGACATCTTGGTGGATAGCTATTTGCTTACATTCACTTCCTGCCAAGGCACCAACTAGTTGATACTTTCCAGTCACTATGTGTGATTTCCGACTAGAAGGGGTAAGTCGATATTTCTAGTGACTTGTAATTTTAGTTGCAAATTGGCATGTGTGAACCTGCCGTAAGTGGATGAAAGATACATGTGACAGAAGAAGTACGTAAAAGAGATTAAAAGTAGATGAGGTTTTAAAGCAACAATATAGCAAATAAGTTACACATTTAGAGGTTAAACAGGAAAGCGAAAAGCAATTATGAGTTGAGGGTAGCCAGCCAGGTAAAGAAAAATCCAAAGGGGGTTTTCTTAGGTATGTGATAAAAAACTAAAAACTAGAGAAGAAATAGGTCCCTTAAAGACAGCTAATTAGTTGTGGGGAGAAGTTAGTAAAATTATGAACTAGTATTTCTTTTAACTTGTCTTCACTCAGGAAAACATGCAAGAAATTCAAGTTCACTAGTGAACAGATATTTAGAGCAGAAGAGGGTGAGAAGCTGAGAGATATTCACATAACTAAGGAGATGGTAGAACAGATGTTGACTAAAAAAATTTGTCACCAGATCTGATGAAATGCATCCAAAAGTACTTACAAGACACGCAAGAAGGTTGTCAGTGAACTGTTAGCATCGTTCTTTAGTACGTTGCTAGAGTCTAGACAGACTCAGGTTGGTCTACCTGCATTAGCAAGGAGAGATACAGGTTAGCTACCCGGTCTAGATGTTCCACATAGTGTATTCAATCCCATGAGGCGTACAGGGCGAGAGATTAATGTACCTCTCTGCGTGTCCAAGCGAGCATGAGGCCAATCCTGCCTATGAGCCAGTATTTATACCTTCCATGATGTCACTAATCTTTATACATGTATTCCCTCCCTATTTGTCTCTCTTGTTCCCCACAACTAAATATTCCTTACTCTAAAAACAGTAATACATTTAATGGGTGGGTGGTGTAAAGAAACTCAGGGAGAGCAGGAGCACTTTATTTCTTACGTTTTGCCCATAGGGCTTCTTCTCTGAAGAAGCCCTATGGGCGAAACGTAAGAGAAATAAAGTGCTTCTGCTCTCCCTGAGTTTCTTTACACCACCCACCCACCAATCTGTTCTACATTATTAGAATACATTTAATATTCGAAAGTGCCGAGTATAAGGATTTTTATGGTGGCTCCTTAAAAAAGAATCTTAAGGCCTTCCTCTCTCTCTGGCTTGACCAGTACATGGCTTTCCCTTTTGAAAAAGATAAATCCTTGTACTCCAGCTCTCAAACGTAACAAAAGTGCTTTCCCTTTGAAAAAAAAATCCTTGTACTTCAGCTCTCAAATGTAACAAAAGTTAGCAGTGTTTGACACATTACAAGGCCTGTGTTTTCACATTTGTCTTTTATTCCACCTCATCTCACTTCTTTTTATCTTCTTCGATAATTACTTCTATCTTTGACAAGACTGCAGGTCAGACGAGACCCGTCCTCCTGTTCGAAACATGCGAGTTCCACTCCCACCAGTCCTGGCAAGCTGAGCAGGGTGATAGTCCTCAGCATGTGGGGTGAACTTCCAATTCCCAGGTTCCCTGGGACTGTGGTGATCTCTGCTACAGCTACAGTGTTTCAGCTCCGCATCTCCACCCAGGCTGCAAAAGACTTTATGGGCATTAACTAGGTTCTTTACTTAACTCGGGGGTATGTGTACTGTTCATTTCCTACTTAGCATTCCTCTATGTAATGTCTCATAGGCCAGTGTGCTCGTGCTCCGCGTGGTTCCCCTATGTCATCCTCATCTTCAGAGGGTAAGATGATTTCACTCATGTATACTATATCATGCATGATACGTGTGCACCTTTCCTAGTACAATCTGTCCATCCCCATCACTTCCGTCATTGTCCCATCACTAATGATACAATCGTAGGATTAATTAACTATATCATTCACCATTTAGTCACCCATACGTCACATCACTCCTTCAATACATTATTATAAAGCTTTCCAGTACATTACCCGTCCCATTATGTCCCTGCCTTCCACTCTATTGACATCCATACACTGAGCAGGTGGAAGTGGAGCGGTCAGCGTGTTGGCAGGACTCGTGGCTGGTGACAAAATGGACACCTGGTGATGGTGGTGGTGGGTGAGTGAGAGAGGGAAGCAAGGAGGAGGATGGGTGTTAAGAGGAGGGAGGGGATGGTTGGAGAGATTTAATTTAATTTGAGACTTTTATTTACAAATCAGGAAGTACATACATATAATACAGTAAAGGAAAGTAAGGTATATAGGCCTATACATAATTTGTGAATGAGACATGGCAAGAGCCTGTACAGTAGCTTCGGCGCTTAAGGTCAACACGATGTCGACACTTTAGAGGTGGGCAATGCAATTAAAGATTGAAACACATATACACAGACTTACTCGTACAAACATAAGCAGAGTTTGATTAAGAGTTGATGTAACAGAAGGTCTAAGGGGCCCACCAGCAGACCAACATGTCCACAGCATCACACTGGCCCATGATTGTCTACCCATTACCTCACATACGCCCACCAACATGTCCATCACTTCTGCTTATCCTTAAAAGTTCTCTCCATTTCAAATAGTACTGTTTCTTGAGAATGTTATCTATTCTGTCTCAGAAAATTTTCTCTTTGCCAGAAAGTTGCATCTTCTAACACTAATTTCATGCTAACTGCTTTTCTGATCTTGCTAACTACTGCATGTCTCCTCTCCTCCCCCAATCCTGCTACAGAAGGCTTTCTTTTTCCTCTCACCCCTATTCTGTTAAATTCTGTAATGCAAGAGTTAACCAGTACTCTCAATCATTCATACCTTTCTCTGGTAAACTCTAGACTACCTGCTTCTATATTTCTAACTTCCTATGACTTCACTTCATTAAAGAGGGATGTTTCAAGACATTGATCCCCTTTGTTTTAGCTATCATCTCTTTCAGATCTGTAAAGGAACTGGCAAATAAGTGGGCCCTTTTTCTTTTAAGATTCTTTATTTGCCCTTGGTCAGTTTTTCTTACATAAAAAAAATCTCTACCTATCAATCTCTGTTCTCCTGTCTTCTACCTATTTGTGTGTGTGTGTGCATCTATCTTCTACCTATTTGTGTGTGTGTGTGTGTGCATCTATCTACCTTACTGTCTCTCTGTACGTCCATCTATTTATCTCTGTTTCTTCCTCCCTGTTTGTCTGTGTCTATCAATTTTTTCTCTCTCTCTCTCCCTGCCTGTATGTCTATATATCTCTTGTCTGTCTCTATCTTTGTTTCTCTTTTCCTGCCTGTATGTCTATATATCTATGTCTATCTCTCTGTCTGTGTACAATTTTTTTCACCACGGTCGCCAGCCTTCCCCATTATGGAGTGAGCTCAGAGCTCATAGACCTATCTTTGGGTAGGACTGAGACCACAACACACTCAACTCACCAGGAAAGTGAGGCCACAACCCTTCGAGTTATATCCCGTACCCTACTTGCTGCTAGGTGAACAGGGGCTACACATTAAGAAGCTTGCCCATTTGCCTTGCTGCACCCAGGACTTGAATCCAAACCTTCTCGGTTGTAAGCCAAGCGTGCTAACCACTATGTGTGCGTGCATGCACGTTACCTGACAGTCCAGTAGGGGAGGCTGAGGTCAATGGGTGAACCGTCCAGCCACATCCAGGGAGAGGTTTTGTTCTGCCTTGTCACTCCTAACCAGAAGTCAACGGTCATCTCTGTTAGGTTAGGTTGGAGTAGGATGACCAATGATAGTCTAAGCAGGGGCTGTAACTTCCTTTGCTTTTCTTTCCTAATGTTTCAACCTGTAAATCACAAAAAAAAAAAATTACTAGAGATACAAAATTACACACACACACACACACACACACACACACACACACACACACACACACACACACACACACACACACACACACACACACATAGTGTAGTGGTTAGCACGCTCGACTCACAATCGAGAGGCCCGGGTTTGAGTCCCGGTAAGCGGCGAGGCAAATGGGCAAGCCTCTTAATGTGTAGTCCCTGTTCACCTAGCAGTAAATAGGTACGGGATGTAACTCGAGGGGTTGTGGCCTCGCTTTCCCGGTGTGTGTTGTGTGTTGATGTGGTCTCAGTCCTACCCGAAGATCAGTCTATGAGCTCTGAGCTCGCTCCGTAATGGGGAAGACTGGGTGACCAGCAGGCGACCGAGGTGAATTACGCACTCTTTCAAGACACAAACATGAGTAATACATTAAAACCAGGGGTTCTCAACCTTGGGTACACGTACTCCCAGGGCTACGTAAGAAGAATCTTAGGGTATGTGGCAGGTTTCAAAATACATCACTTTTGAATAACTGTAAACCTGTTTGTAGTATTCAAAGTGGCCTAATGTGCTCCATGTGAACCAGGACACATTAACCCCTAAAGGGCCGGAGGCGGCTATAGCCGCTTTTCCACGGAAGGGCCGGAGGCGGTTATAGCCGCTTTGCTTTTTTCGCGCTAAATTTACTTACTTTTCGATAATTTTCGATGACCATTCATTGCCAACACTGCCAGAGATATGTTTAGGCTACTGCTTCAGAATCTTGCCCGCTCTCACGATGGACAGGCGTACTGACACGGATTCTGACGCGTCCGATTTCATGCCAGACCCTGCCGAGCCCAGCACCTCAACGCCTAGACATATTCCCGCCCAAGCTCGACCACGTGCTTCACTTCTTAGCGACAGCAGAATACTACGGAACTCAATAGAACTGTCTCCTCGTACTTATCAAGTGATCCCGAGGAACTTGAACTAAGTGACGTGAGCATAGAGAATGAAGGTAGTGAAGATACAGATACAAGTACAAATGATTCTGATTTTGCTCAATCAACACCTGAAGCAGCTTCAGAAGAACCTGCACGTCCTTTTACATCTACTGTGAGGACAGTCGCTGTTGATGATTACATAGAGAAAGCTTAGAGTATTGACTATATATAAGAATTAGAGCATGGGGGCATCCGTTTTCATTACGCACTAGTCAAGGCCACACAAGCGAAACGAACGCAGAGCGGGCAAGAGCCTCGCTAACTCCAAAAGTCTCTCCTCTTCAACTCAATATTTCTCCAAAACCACAGCACATAGAAACGTTTTCATGCAATAATTAAAAAGAAGAAGAGTTGATGATGACTATGACTACAAAGTAATTTGTTATTGCATTGTAGTTCAGCAGAATCAAGTGTGTGAATATAGGCTATTTTCGGTGTTTGGTGCTGAGGTGCCGGTCCTGTGGATGTTGTAGATGACCACCCAGGCCGGCCCTTTAGGGGTTAAGAACGTTAACATGTTGGAGTTAAGTCACTTGAGAGAAAGAAAGCTCTCTTGGTTTACAGTTGCCACACAACCTTGCAAACCTATAATATTCAGTTCCGATTTATCATTTTTAAATGCTATTCACACAAACAGTGACTTACCTATCACTGTTACTGGTTGCAAGCAGCACACTATTTCACTGCCACAATGATGGAAATCTGTGTGATATAGTTTAGTTGCATTTTGGTGAATGTATTGCATGCTAGTCACATAGCGTTTCCCTGTGAAGTATTAGTTGCTATTGACACTACCTCTTATTAATTAAAAATTTTGTCTGCTCCACATATATAACAATTTAAACTTAATAAACTAGGTCAATAAATCATGCATTTATTTTTATTCTCCCTGATGCTACATTGTGGGTAAGGGGTAAATAAAGAATACTCTAAGGGGTACGTACATAAGATTAAAAGGATGAAGAACCATTGCATTAAACTGTCCAGAACCAGACTGGATGAACAACAGAACAACCATGGTTCACGCTAGGCAATTACCATTATCGTGACTCTCAATACTGTTGGGTGGGGTTGGGTTGGGTTTCATTGGATATGGTTGGCTGGGTTTTGTAAGGTTGGGTTCTACAGAAATGTTAGAAAGAGAAGACAATAAATAAATAAACACACACACGTAGTGTAGTAGTTAGCACGCTCGACTCACAATCGAGAGGGCCGGGTTCGAGTCCCGGCGTGGCGAGGCAAATGGACAAGCCTCTTAAAGTGTAGCCCCTGTTCACCTAGCAGTAAATAGGTAGGGATGTAACTCGAGGGGTTGTGGCCTCGCTTTCCCGGTGTGTGGAGTGTGTTGTGGTCTTGGTCCTACCCGAAGATCGGTCTATGAGCTCTGAGCTCGCTCCGTAATAGGGAAGACTGGCTGGGTGACCAGCAGACGACCGTGGTGAATTACATACACACAACCCAAAATCATATGTACAGTACCTATTTACTTAGATAGGTCAATAACATCATACATTCACCAACACAAACACACCCACCCACACACCTGGTGCGCCTAATGTCACGTCATCAAACAAGGAGCAGGTCTGAACATTGGAAGGGGAACTTTACCTAACCTGACCTGACCTGACCCTAAGAACAGTAGTAATAGTAGTAGGAGGAAGAAGCAGAGAGAGAGAGAGAGAGAGAGAGAGAGAGAGAGAGAGAGAGAGAGAGAGAGAGAGAGAGAGAGAGAGAGAGAGAGAGAGAGAGAGAGAGAGAGTGAGTTGCATGGAAAACAAAACAAAAAAAAAACTAAGATCGCAATAATTACCATGTCTTTAGAGTGCTGTGCCGGCATGACATAAAGGAAAACGGGGCAGTGGTGAAAATGCAGTGGCTCACGTTGGAAAGCTGCTCTCCCTCCTGGATGTCGGATATATCATGACCATCCCGTGGCAAAACAAGGACTGGGTTGCCTACTGTTGCTTCCCTGCCATTGAGGAGAGGTGCTCTCATCACAACAGTTTGAGGCTCTAATTTTCATTTCTTGCAATCTTTGCAAAGAGTAACCGAGTCCAAGGTCGAGGTCTGGAAATGCTAGGAAATTTGCCATTTTAATATTTGGAAGTGAGAAGTTCTGTTATTAGATTTCTTTTAGTGCTATATTTTGTTTAATTTAATTTCGTATTTGTTTCGTACAATTGTGTAATCAAGGAAATGTATGAAAGTTCAATAAATTTGGTAGAATCTCATGCACAGCTTAATTACCACATCTTAGCCACAACACATCCACAGCAAGACCCTACACCAAAGGAGTGAAAAACTCTTTGATTACCCCAACAGCTATATATATAGGCAAAGAACCCCGAAGGAGCCCAACACAACACTTACCACTATGCCAGCTTGGGGACTTGACACCTCAATGACGGTCTTCTGACCGTTGCTGCTGTTGGGCAGACCAAACACCGCTGAGGGGATGGTCCTTCAAGGAGAGGATCCGGGCGACTCCACGTACTTGTCAATGTCTGGCGGAAAATTACACTCTCAGAGAGACAGATTTATTGGAAGTTAAGGTGAGAGAGGAGTTAAAGAGAGAATTACACGCTTTTCAGGAACATTCAGCGATAGGTTAAGGAAAACTACAAAAATTATATCAGTACTCATAAGAAATGCATATGGCAAGCTAAAATTATACTTAATCTTAAAGGACAAACTTTCCGCACATCGCTGAGCTTAATTATATTCGTGAGACAATATGCATGTTCATGTATGCCAAGAATAACAAAAGTATGTACTCTTGAATAACACCATAACTTCTTTAGGCTGCTAAATGTAGAGGTGAAGGGCTGAGAAGTTTAAGACAGACAGACCGTAGAGTGACAGTGACAGTCCAGTCCTCACTTTCACAGTTGAACTTCCTGACAAGTCTGTATCCTGGCCGGCACTGGCATTAGTATGACTGTCCATTGTTGACGCACAAGTGTTCACACCCGCCATTCTTCTCCTGGCACTCGTCAATCCCACACAGCTGCACAAATTCATCCTAGACTTTTCACAAAGTTGTTAAAACCGGTTTTAACATAAAGGAAATTGGGAATATTGGTATCCTGCTACATTGATGATTGTATATTTATTGCAGCATCTCAGGAGGAACTGTTACACAATGTGACTTATGCATTACACCTTTTTGATTCTTTGGGACTCACTGTTAATATGTCCAAATCAGTGCTTGCTCCTGTGCAAGTGGTTCATTTTCTTGGTGTTATCTTGGATTCAGTCACTATGACTAACTTTACCTGAGGGAAAAATTTACAAGATTAAGATTCTAGGTGCTACCTTACTGCGTAGGAATGTGTCCTCTATTCACGATTTGGCGTCTTTCATTGGACAGGTAGTTTTTGCAGGCATTGCTGTTCCTCAAGCGCCATTAAGATACAAATATCTGGAGATAGTGCGTAACATGGCCCTTATTAGAAGCAAAGGTAACTATAAGGCAACCGTTTGTCTTGATGTTCATGCTCGGGATCTGATTGCTTGGTGGGTAAATAATTTGCACTTTCAAAGGCAGTCATTATGCTCTTCCCCACCGGATTTTGAACTTCAGACTGATGCCTCTCTATCAGGATGGGGAGCCAAGCTTGGACATGCAGTAACCAGTGGACATTGGGATCATGTGGAGTTAGACCACATCAATTGTCTTGAGTTGAAAGCTGTCTTACTGGGCTTGAAAGCTTTATGCAAAGACTTTACTTAGTAATGTTCATGTTAGATTAAGATCTGATAATATGACCACCATTGCTTGCATTGATCGTTGTGGCAGTACAAAAATTTCTTTGCGAAGTATTGTTGCACAGATTTTTGAGTGGGCAAACATGAGAAATATAATTATTTCTGCTGAACATATAAAAGGATGTGACAATGTAGTAGCAACCAAGAGTCTAGAGTTCAGAATTTCGATTCAGAATGGAAGTTGGACCCTCTTGTTTTTAGGAAGGTATGCAGACTGTTTTTATTGCCTGACTCGGATTTGTTTGCCACCAGGATAAACACTCAGCTCTCGAGGTTTGTGTCTTGGAAACCAGATCCTGATGCTTATCATACCAATGCTTATACTCTATCTTGGACGGAAGGTCTTAATTATGCGTTTCCACCTTTCAGCATCATAGGAAGGGTACTGAAAAAGATCCAGGAGGACAAAGCAACTCTTTTGGTTATTCTTCCACTCTGGCCAACACAAACGTGGTTCCCGACAGCGCTCCAGTTATTAGTGGCGGAGCCAGTACTACTACCTCGGGAGTGTGTGTTTCTCCCACAGAGTCCGGCTCTTGTTCATTCACTGTCAAGCAAACTCAGACTTGCGGCAATGGTGTTATCAGGAGATTATTTGAAAGTCAGGGAATTTCGTCGGCAGTTGCGGAGTTTCTACTTGGATCATGGAGAAGTGGCACAAAACAACAATATGGGCTTCATCTCACGAGATGGTTGTCGTTTTGTTTCCATGGGGGTTTTGATCCATTTCAACCATTTGTAAATGTGCTTCTGGAATTTTTATTTCATGAATTTAGAAGTGGCAAAGGTAGACAGTATAGTTCCATGAATTCATTGAGGTCAGCTATATCCTCTGTCGCATGTATTGATGGCAAACCTGCGGGTCAACATCCCCTGGTTTGCCGCTTCATGAAAGCCGTTTTTAATGAGAAGCCTGCTCTTCCTCGTCATAACCTTACATGGGACCCTCAACTGGTACTAACCTATCTTGCAGGCTTGGGACCCAACAAACGTCTTAGTATCCTTCAATTATCAAGGAAATTAGTTATGTTAATGTTGCTTCAGTCTGGACAACGTGGTCAGACCCTGCATTTGTTAGATACCAGAAATGTTTTTTACACCTTCCAAAGTTACCTTTACATTGGGAGATCCTCTGAAAACCTCAGGGCCAAAAAGTCATTTATCACAAATAACTTTTAAGGCTTATGCCCCAGATAGAAAGCTTTATGTGCACACGATTCTTGTTAGTTATTTGAAGAGAACCTTGGACACTAGGGGAAAAGTAACATCGCTGTTTTTAACAACTACAGTTCCACGAAAGGCAGCTTCAAGGGACACTTTGAGAAGTTGGACAAGGGACCTCATGGGTAGTGCTGGTGTTGATCTTTCCATTTTCTCTCCTCACTCTACCAGATCTGCCTCGTCTAGCACAGCTGCTAAATACCTTCCTCTGTCCACCATTGTGAAGGCGATAGGGTGGTCCAAGGCATCTACTTTCACAACGTATTACCACAAACCTATCCAAGACTTTCGGTTCGCTGATGCTGTTCCAGCAAGCCCAGAATAATTCCAGAATATTTTTTTTGTTTTGTTTACATGGGTATTTGTAATAGGGAATTACATGTGTAAGCTATTTGGTGTTCATGTTTGGATAAAAAATTTCATGCTGATTCATATAGTGCAGGGTTTCTGTTGTATTAACAATTGGTGCTCTTGTCTCGGGGTTAATAAACTGGTGATCGGTCTTCACATTTTTGTTATCCTACTATGGAGTAGTTTTGAGCAACCACTCTAAAGCTCTCATTGATTTGCCTAGTGTGCAGTCAAATTAGTGAAGTGAAATTATGAGATTAAGCGAGTACTTACCAAGTATGAAGATTAATCATAATTTCACGAAGATTTGACTGCGTCACTTAGACAATAAATGCCCACCCTTCCCTACCCGTCGTGATTTTATTTATTTGTGCAATTGTTTGGTTCCTGGGATTCTTCACTATCCTATACTGGTCCGCTCAAAACTACACTCTAAAGACTGATGCGTGGCGCGGGGCAGGGCATCTCATTGATTGCCTAAGTGACGCAGTCAAATCTTCGTGAAATTATGATTAACCTTCATACTTGGTAAGTACTCGCTTAATCTCATAATTTTAATGGGTCGCAGGGACAGAGGAACATTATCATGCTTTCAGTGTTTCAGTGCATTTCAGTTAGTTAATTGAATTATTCTTCTTTAACCACAAATTACTTTTGTTATGTATGTTCATCTTGCCCCCACCTCCCTCCTCCTGGGCCCCACGTAATGGTGTCTCTGACAGGAATGACTCCTGTATCAAATGCGTATGTTGGACTGGCAGTAGGGCCATGCAGGCTCGGGTACATAACTATATATCATTGTACATTTTCTTTCTCTTTACTTTACTCTGGGTCACGAAGGAATGAAATGTTCCAAATAGGGTCGCTCATGAAAACGTTTGAGAACCACTGATTTAGACTATCTAAAGGTAAATTTTGATGGATTAGATGGTGTTTTAAAAGAGAGAAACAATAGCAGTAAGTTATCACAATTATGTTCATCTTTGCTGTGCGTGTTTCTCTTAAATACAAATAACCGGCAAACAATAAAAACTATATTCCCACATCAACACTCAAAGGTTCACATTAAAGTTCCCTACAATTAAAAAGATTGCCCAATGTCATTCACCTCTACGTATATTGCGAATCACATGAAATATTTGTCATTATTTTCATCTTAATGCTCTCCTGCTTACGTACTGTGAATTAACCCCACCCAAACAAAAATATATGGACTCAATGATTACTTCCAAATTATCACTCACAGACACTCACTCGTCCTTACAATATACCAAAACGATTGTTCAATTTAGTGTCCATATCAATTTGGAACACTGCCGAACCTTTTATATTGGTCAAGAATTTGGAATTATTGAAATAAGCTTTGCCTCGTCACCTTGGAAACTGCTACCATGTAACACCTCAAAAATACCAACAAACCCACTTAGAATTTACTAGAAACACACAGTATACACCAATACAAACACCACACCACAAAGCACATCCCATACACACCCGACACACACTCAAACCACTTAATTCACTCAAAACTAACGCCAAAAACACCATGCAAAAACTCAATATATAAAAAAGCGCACCCAAAACAAACAAAAGACAAAGTTACCAATATCATCCCTACACACACACACACACACACACCCACCCACCCACACACGACCCCTGCCCCACACAAAAAACACTTAAAGCACTCAACATTATTTCAAAACACACTAAAATCACCATGCAACACTTCAAAATGATACCCCACACACACACACACACACACACCACTAAAAACGCGCAATATATATTGAAATCTTCCCCATACACATCCCCTAATACACACCAACACCACTTAAAACACTCAAAAGTAACCCGAAACACTCTTAAAGCACCCTACAACCCCTCAAAATACTCCCAAAACTCCCAAACATAAAAAAAAAAAACAATGAAACACGAAACGCACCAAAAACATACTTGTGACACTCAAAACGCCCTGCAACACCACTCAATACAGTTAATAAACCGCAAATTTATCCCAAAACCAACAAAATGCATTATAAAGAACGTTAGGATTAAAAGGGACACTTACCTAAATATCACACCTTGGCTCCTCCTATTCCGCCTCCATTTCTCGTTTCTTCTTCGTCCTCCTCCTTCGTATCTCATCCTCCTCCTTTCTATTGCTTCAATCTACACGTCTGAGCCCAGAAACACATCGAAACACTAGATAATACAAAAAATATTGAGGAAATGTAGGGTGACTTAAGTATTATGACTTGGCTGCTCATCTTCCTCCTTCCTTCCTCCTTATTCTCTCTCAATTCTCCCTTCTTCACCCCAGAAAACACACTAAAGACAAAGTTACCAATATCATCCTCCTGCCCCCACTCATGATCCCTGCCACACACAAACTCTTAAAGCACTCAATATTATACCAAAATACGTTAAAATCACCATGTAACACCTCAAAATAATACTAAACACACACACACACACACACACACACACACACACACACACACACACACACACTACTAAAAACACAATATATATTGAAATCATCCCCATACACATCCAAGAGACCTCTAATACACACCAACACCATTGAAAACACTCAAAAGTAACCCAAAACACTCTTAAACCACCATATAATCCCTCAAAATGCTCCCAAAACACTCAAAACATGCAAAAAAAAAAAAAAAAAAAAACTCCACAAACTCAATGTATGTAAAATATTCCTAAAAGAACTGAAACACTCTGAAAACACACGGAACGCACAAAAAACATACTTGTAAAATCCAAAACGCCTTGCAACACCACTCAACACACTTAAAAAATCGCAAATCGCAAAATCGCAAAAACCAACAAAATGCATTATAAAGAACGTTAGGATTAAAAGGGACACTTACCTAAATATTACACCTTGGCTCCTATTCTGCCTCCATTTCTCATTTCTTCTTCGTCCTCCTCCTTCTTTCTATTGCTTCCATCTACACATCTGAGCCTAGAAACACATCGAAACACTAGATGTTAGAAAAAATATTTACGAAATGTAGGGTGACTTAAGTATTATGGCTTAGCTGCTCCTCTTCCTCCTCCTTTTCTCCTTCCTTCCTCCTTATTTTCCTTCATTTCTCCTTTCTTCCTCCTCCTGCTACTAATATCTACACACTTGAACCTAGAAACACACGAAAACACGTACAAATGACTAGATATTAGGCAAAATATTGACGAACTGGAGGGTTTGGAAAAAAGACACCAGCCTGGGGCTATGATGAGTCACCACCTGGCCTGTGGTCATCAGAGAGAAAGGGGAACGGGGTGACTCGGGTAAATTTCGTAAATAATTTAATTTAAAAAATGACTTTCAGAAAAAAACAAAGCCACGGCCGAATTCATATTTTATGACGTGATAAATATTTAAACTAATTTTCAAAATATCAAAATATCTCCAGCTTAACTAGCTTTTAAGAAAATCTAAATTAATTACGTTAAAAGTATAAAAACCTGTTAACCAATAACCAATAACTTTCCTAAAACGTCCTGGAAATTTAAGCCATTATCCCTTGGCGAATATTCTAACACATTTCACGGATTCTGAGCTGAGCTATCTTATCTTCTAAGGCATTTTACAGCGAGTTGATAACACACACACACACACACGCACGCACGCACGCACACACACACACACACACACACACACACACACACACACACACACACACACACCGAAACAATAACTTACTCCCAGTGAGATCTAATAGCACTAGTTCAGGAGGTGCTGTGAACCTTCCATTAAAGCTAGTTGTGATCTCGTTGAACGTTTCCCTTTGTGTCTCACAACTCAAGGGGTTAGTCACAGCCTACCCTCTAAAGACAACTCTCCTTCTTCACACAAAACTACATGCACTTACCATACATACACCCTTCACTCCAAATCAAAATTTAAAAGAAAAATGGGACCCAAAATAAACAACGCCTCGGAGTCCCCTCTGGGAGGGACCAAAATGTCCCCAGGTCGGACACCTCTCCTGTTGAAGACCACAAATGCCTTGACACCTCCCTCAACTTTTTCTACATTAACTTCTGCAACATTCGCGGTCTTAGATCTAATTTTCAATCTGTGGAACACCACCTCTCCTCTACTAAACCTCATCTTCTTTTCCTCACCGAAACACAGCTGTCTGAGGCAACTGACAGTAGCCCCTTCTCTGTTCCCTCCTACTTTCTCTATTCTCATTTTCATTCCAAAGCTGGATGTTGCGTCTATGTACGCAACGACTTAACTTGCTCTCGTGCCCACGCTCTTGAGTCTTCCGAATTTTCCACCATCTGGCTACGACTTAACAGTCACTCTCAAACTAAATTCATCTGTGCTGTTTATCTCTCCCTAACTCTTCTGACTATAGTAATTTCTTCGACTACTTAACTTCTAAAGTGGAGCACATTCTGTCCCTCTACCCTTTCGCTGAGATTTCCATTCTTGGAGATTTCAATGTTCACCACCAGCTTTGGCTTTCCTCTCCCTTCACTGACCACCCTGGTGAACTAGCCTTCAACTTTGCTATCCTCCATGACCTAGAGCAACTGGTGCAACACCCTACTCGTATTCCTGACCGTCTTGGAGACACGCCCAACATTCTTGATCTCTTCCTCACCTCTAACCCTTCTGCTTATGCTGTCACCCTTTCATCTCCGTTGGGCTCCTCCGATCACAATCTCATTTCTGTATCTTGTCCTATTTTTCCAATCCCTCCGCAGGATCCCCAAAGCGAAGGTGCCTCTGGCGTTTTGCCTCTGCCAGTTGGGGGACCTGAGGAGGTATTATGCTGATTTTCCTGGAATGATTATTGCTTCCGTGTCAGAGACCCATCTCTTTGTGCTGAACGCATAACAGAGGTGTTAGTATCTGGCATGGAGGCGTACATTCCTCATTCTTTATCTCAACCTAAACCTTCTAAACCTTGGTTTAACTCAGCCTGTTCTCGTGCTATACATGATAGAGAGGTTGCCCACAAAAGGTACTTGAGCCTTCCATCTCCTGAATCTCATGCACTTTATATCTCTGCCCGGAATCATGCCAAGTCTGTTCTTCAACTTGCCAAACACTTTCATAAATAGGAAATGTCAAAATCTTTCAAACTCAAACTCTCCTCGTGACTTCTGGCATCTAGCCAAAAACATCTCAAATAACTTCACTTCTTCATCTTTCCCCTCCTTTATTTCATCCTGATGGCACCACTGCCATCTCTTCTGTCTCTAAAGCTGAACTCTTCTCTCAAACCTTTGCTCACAACTCCACCTTGGACGATTCCTCTCCTCCTCCCTCTGACTATTTCATGTCTACAATCAAAATTCTTCGTTATGATGTTTTCCATGCCCTTGCTGGCCTAAACCCTCGAAAGGCTTATGGACCTGATGGGGTCCCTCCTATTGTTCTCAAAAACTGTGATTTACATATATATCAATGTACTACTACGCATTTCACGGAGAGTGAGTGTCATTGTTTTTCGCAAATATCTTTCAAATTAATGAATTGATCGGAATGGTACTTTGACACTGTGTACAAGACACCTTCCGCTAATTTTTGGTCATACTAAGCAATGCCAAATGGTATTAGTAAAAGCGTTTACTCTTGACGTTTGAAGCCGAAGTCACACGAGTCGCCAGAACTAACATACACAATCGAACGGAGAGTGGGAGGAGGAGGGGGGAAGCGAGCGGGAGAGAGGAACGTAGGGAGGAATGGGATGGGGGATTGTAGACGTTCGTATGGATAGGTTGGCGAGGCTCGGCAACACCGTATATCTCAAGAGTAAACGGTTTTACTAACATTATTTGGCATTGCTTAGTATGACCAAAAATTAGCGGAAGGTGTCTAATATACAGTGTCAAAGTATCATTCCGATCAATTCATTAGCTTGAAAGATATTTGCGAAAAATAATGACTAACTCTCCGTGAAATGCGTAGTAGTATCTTGTCGTGACCAATATGCACTAGTACTCGGTGTGGACATGCTGTACTACTAACGTGGTAGTCAGTGGATCTGCCTGCACCTTACCTTGTGCGTTTGGCAGTGACGGAAGACCTCCATCCTCTGGACTATCCACTGTCCTCTAATGGCGACGGGAGCGGACAGTTTGATGGTTTGCCCGCTGAAACAGATCGTATACGGGCAAAGCCTTCGTGCCCGACGAACACTGCTCGACCGTGTGGATTATGCCACGTCCACACGGTCGAGCACTGTCCGCCGGGCACGAAGGCTTTAAGGGCCATCCACACGATAGGGCAGTGTCCTCGAACACAAGCGAGTGGTCTACCCGATGACGGACTTCTCGCTTAGTCCGCTGAACAACGAGTAGAATATAATAGCTGTTCGAAATCACCGAGCACTGCCCGATCCCGGGAGTACGATGTCGCTGCCAGACACACGGAGTTTCATTAGGAGGCAAGGGTCTGTGGTTATCAATTATCACTGTTGGGCTAGTAAAAAGCGACACGTCTGTCTCTGTACCCGCCAGAGAGCAGTAGTCGAGAACAGCGATTATTCATTTAATAGAGCTGTATCATCAAAACCCATGTTTATGGAACGTGAGACTAGTCACAGATAAAGACAGGAACAAGCGAGCAGCTGCTCTCGAGACCATATGTGATGAAATAGAAAAGATCGGCGTATGCCTCAGTTGATGAAAAAAAAAAAAAAAAAAAAAGACACTTCGCAGCCAAGACAGACAAGAGCTTGCTTTTTCCACTCGCATCATTTTTTTCTTCACAAAGAATATAGTAACAAATATGCTCCATAATGCAATATTCTCTTGCGATCCATTTTGGTGATCACCATAGTTCTCGTACTGCACACAGCCCGGCCGACCACTGTCTTTCGCTGTTGTCCGAGCTTGACTGGGGCAGATTAACTACGTCTGGACAAGCAGTCAATTGTGTCAGCGGAGTTTGCCCGATAGTGGGCTGTGTTCGACGAACTTTGCCCTATCGTGTGGATGGGCCTTTACTCGTCAACGGGCAATTTCAGCTAGCAAACCATCAGACTGCCAGTTCCCGGCGCCATTTGCAGGCAGTGGATGGAGGACTGACATCACTGCCAAACGCACGAGGTAAGGTGCCAACACACCCACTCAGTACTGACCTAAGTTAACACCATGTCCACACTAAGTACTAGTGTACACTGGTCTCGACAAGGCACAGTAACATTAGTTGATTTACATAGAGCAAACGAAGTTTATAACGTGAGGTGAGCTGATTATAAAAAATAGACAAAAGTGCTGCATCATTGAAACACACCATAGACAACAAGCAGGAGTGATGTGAAAAAGATATTAGATTCCATCAGTAATCAACATCGGAGGGAAATGAGGCCAATGCAGTGATATGTAGGAACACCCAGTAGCCAGGCATCTGACAGTTGCCTCTAGACGTGCTATTGGTGCAATGCTTTTCTTCATTATTGCCTCTTGCCTCTGTATTCTGTATGTGTGACTCCACTTTCGACACAACATAATTATAAACTGTTTATGTTCATCCTCATGTAATTGCGGAACAAATTTTCATTTTCATGCTGCAATTCACGTAGGATTGTCAGAACTTTCCATTGCATCACGTCTTTGCAATCACTCCCGGCACCAAAAATGTCTCCGTCATCTCTTGTTTTTTCTTTTTAATGCAGGCAACAATTATAATGCTATAAAGTGCTATCTTCTTTCGAAGTATGGTGCGCACCATGGTTATCGTACCGCACTAAACCACTCACTCACAACCCCTGCTTATAGCCAAATAACCTCCAACCATGGGCACCATCGCCAAGCGTGTGAACACAGCCTGCCAGACACAGCTCGACTGTGTGGACGTGACATAACACCTAACCACACGACGCATTGTAACCACCATACGCCTAAACTACCCTTCAATAGCTAATTGTCCACATGTGACCAATGCACGATACACCTTACTACTTTTTTTTTATAGTACAGCCTGTCCATACCATCATTGTCCCATCACTAATGCAATTCAGCATTAATTAACAACCCTTCACTATCCACTCACACACCCACACGTCACGTCACCCCTTCAGTACATTATTATACAGCTTTCTAGTAAATTATTCGCCCCATTACCGTCCCATCACGTCCCCGCTTTCCACTCTTATTAGACTCACCCATACACCGAGCAGGTGGGGCAGGTGGAGGTGGAGCGGTCAGCAGGACTCGTGGCTGGTGGTGAAATGAACGCCTGGTGGTAACGGCGGTGGCGGTGGTGGTGGTGGTGGGTGAGAGTGAGAGGCAAGCAGGGAGGAGGAGGGGTGTTAAGGGTAGGGAGGTGGGAGGTGGGAATGGTTTGGGAGATTCAATTTAATATGATACTTTTATTCACAAATCGGGAAGCACATATCTATAATACAGTAAATAAAAGTAAAGTACTCGTATATAAGCCTACATATAATTTGTGAACGAGACTTGTGGCAAAAGCCTATACAGTAGTAGTCTGCGCTCAAGGTCAAGGTGGTGTCGGCACTTCAGAGGTAGGCAATGCAGTTAGCGATTGAAACACATCTACACAGGCATACTCGCGCAAACATTAGCGGAGTTCAATTAAGAGTTGATGTAACAGAGGGTAGCTAAGAGGTACTGTTTTATTAGCACTTTTAGCCTACCCATTACCTCACATACGCCTACCACCACCACACTAGGACGCCCACCAGCACACCGACACGTCGAAAACACCAGGCACGCTCATGTTAACCTACCCATTACCTACCATACGCCCACCAGCACACCAACACGCCCACAGCATCACACATGCCCATCACCACGTCTGCTATCCATAACAACTCTCAATCATCTTGAAATAGTATTGTTTTCTGAGAATGTTATCTATCAGCTTATCTCCTTCATGCTTAAGTCTTCTTTACCTCCCACAAACCCTATCCCCTTTCCTACCGATTCTTCCAGCCTCTCTTCACTGATTTCACTCTCTTTGTGTTACACTGCTACTCAATTTTCTCTACTTCGCTGCTTCTGTCATTCCTTTTCCTTCAATTCACTGTCTTCTGCTCAGCTCATTTCTACTCGTTCATAAGTCTCTCTCTCACACACACACACACACACACACACACACACACACACACACACACACACACACACGGCCCGGTAGCTCAGTGGTTAGAGCACTGGCTTCACAAGCCAGAGGACCGGGGTTCGATTCCCGGCCGGGTGGAGATATTTGGGTGTGTCTCCTTTCACGTGTAGCCCCTGTTCACCTAGCAGTGAGTAGGTAGGGGATGTAAATCGAGGAGTTGTGACCTTGTTGTCCCGGTGTGTGGTGTGTGCCTGGTTTCAGACCTATCCGAAGATCGAAAATAATGAGCTCTGAGCTCGTTCCGTAGGGAAACGTCTGGCTGTCTCGTCAGAGACTGCAGCAGATCAAACAGTGAAATACACACACACACACACACACACACACACCGCGTAGTGTAGTGGTTAACACACTACACACACCGCGTAGTGTAGTGGTTAACACACTCGGCTCACAATCGAGAGGGCCCGTGTTCGAGTCCCGGGAAGCGTCGAGGCAAATGGGCAAGCCTCTTAATGTGTAGGCCCAGTTCACCTAACAGTAAATAGGTACGGGATGTAACTCAAGGGGGTTGTGGCCTCGCTTTTCCGGTGTGTGGAGTGTGTGTTGTGGTCTCAGTCCTATCCGAAGATCGGTCTATGACCGTTTTCCCCTCCTACATACAAAAAAAATTCTCCATATCTCTATCTGTCTATCTATTTCTCTTCTGCTGTCTTCTATCTACCTCCTCTTTCCATCTCTCCATATGAATTTTTTTTCTATATCATCTCTTGTCCTCCCTATCTATGTCTGTCTGTCTGTCTGTCTGTGTATGTCTGTCCGTCTATCTATCTACCTCTCCCTGTCTGTCTGTGTCTATCTATCTATCTATGTCCTCCTGTCTGTTTGCGTGTCTTTATCTATCTCTGTCTATCTGTGTCTGCGTGTCTCTATCTATCTCTGTCTATCTGTGTCTGCGTGTGCATCTATCTTACTGTCTATATGTGCGTCTGCGCGTCCATCTATCTATCTGTTTCTCCCTGTCTGTCTGTGACTATCTTTCTAAATTTCTCTCTCCCTGTCTATGTCTATATATCTATGTCTATCTCTCCGTGTGTGTGTGTGTGTGTGTGTGTGTGTGTGTGTGTGTGTGTGTGTGTGTGTGTGTGTGTGTGTGTGTGTGTGTGTGTGTGTGTGTGTGTGTGTGTGTGTGTGTGTGTCCCTTCCTTGACGGCCAGTAGGGGAGGCTGACGTTAATGAGTGAACCGTCCAGCCACATGCAAAGAGAGGTCTCCTTCTGCCTCGTAACTCCTAACCAGAAGTCAGTGTGGTCATCTCTGTTAGGTTAGCTTAGGTGGGAGTAGGATGACCAATGATAGTCTAAGGCTAAGCAGGGGCTGTAACTTCTTTTGCTTTTCCTAATGTTTCAACCTGTAAATCACACAAAACGAATATAATATTACAAGAGATATAAAGTTCAACAGTAACTCAGTATTTGAGTGAGAGATTCAATATAAGTTTTGTTTACTTCAATCTTTGTTCATGGCTTAACAGCTTTTCCATATATACCTTTTTTTTTCCACTTTCACTACATCAAAATCACACGCCCTTTTTTTTTTTCTGTGAGCGGCAGCAATACTGTTGCCACATCGTCTGGTGTAGACGAGTATTATGTCTTCTAGCGTGCCTCGGATATCAACAGGTTTTTGTGATTGTTTACCGCGCATTCCACACACGCGCGCACCGCCCCCTCCCTCCCCGACACACACACACAAAGAAAAAAAATCTAAGGAACCATGTAGCCTAGTACTATAGCCCCATGTATTTTCTTCGTTCAATAATCGGCGAAGCTACGGGATGAGATTCCATCGTCCTATACTAACTATAACTATACATACACATCAGAAGGAGGCAAACCTCACAAGACGACACACTACGCGGTACAATGTGTACAATTCTAAGCCGAAAATTTGGAAAATGACTAGGAATGAAATTATGCTCTTTTTGTTCCTCGAGCGCTGGATTAGTGCCACATCTGAATCTTCCCCCCATTACATCTTCTGTTGCTCTCATTATCTTTAATTTGCTTTAAGTCCATCTCTTCATCTCAATCTTCGTCTTCCATTGATCTTACATTTTTGGCAACAAAATTATCCAACCACTAAAATCTTTCTTATTTGATCTTGTAAATTTAAAAGTTCATCATTCAGATTATTTGATTGCTCAATATTGCAAATGTAAAATAACTGTTATATCAAACTTTTAATGATTAATAGGGATCTATGAAGGAAAGGTCTTAATCGGGAGGTTGGTTACGTGAGGTTGCTTATCTTTAATTGTGACTAACTGTTTGGTAGTTAAGGTACTATTACGCGACACTAAAGGGGCTTGGTGCGGTCGTTGTGGGATATTACGCCAAAGTGCGGCAAGACACCATGAGTAGTAATTTCGACCAAAAAGGGACAAACAAAGGGTTAGTGATTTTCCACATGAGTTCAAAACACAGATATACAAATCTAAGATTATTCGTCTTGAAATTTCTAGCATGCTGTTTTTAAGAAGATTTACAGGTCCTCTTTCATCAAGTGTCCCACAGACTTTATTGAAACTGTGAAATCTTAAGAGCAGGATGTTTCATGCTGATTGTTTCTTCTCACCTCTAGTACGTTATTATTTTTATTAACGCGGGAAAAATCATGGTCGTGCTCAACTCTGATGACAGTACTGATGACCACAGCACTTACCCCTTCCCGTTCCCGCCGCCACCTCTGTGCCCCTCTTCCCGCCCTAGAAAGGCACCTCCTGCTAAGCCATCCCCAGAGCCTTCTTCCCCTCCCCCCTCCTCGTCCTCTTCCAAGCAGTCCAGGGCCAAATGTCCCGTAACACACAGGCTCTTTCTCAGCCTGCTGCACTGCTGCCTGGTGATGACCCTAGTGGTGTTGTGGTGGCGGACGAGGGATCTTTGGGTCGGGATGACGTTTGGCCTGCTGCTGCTCCACTTCCTGTTGGTGCACTTTGACATTATTGTGCACAGCTGCGGGTGATCTTTGTGTCCAGCAGATTAATGGCGGAATAGAGAGCCTCTTTCGGGGAAAAAGGTGTCCATGATAAACATTGAAACGTGTGACACCTTCCTTTAGATAACATTTCTATAATAACTGGTCAAAAGTAGTAATATAAAACATGAATGTTTTCATTGATAAACTCTGGCACTAAATTGAAATCATATTTGTATCCTCTTACCTTTTTTGTGATGCGAGTTAGTTTGAATATGTAGCTAGTTAAGGTTTCTATCTGTTTCTTCGCTCCCCACTTACAGCAGGATCGCAGAGTCCGCCATGATCTACGGAAAGTGAAACACGAAAACTGTAAGTAAGAGTAAATGTTTCGAATAATTTCCCACCTTTGACAAAGTTAGTTGTGATGATTGTTTGAGTAGTACTGGTAACACATAACAATTGAAAATAATTCAATAGTAGCTTTGTTACATGTAGAGTTCTTTTCTATGATGCTTTCAACCAACATCAGAGCTGCTGCATCTATTAAAGAAAAGGAAAATGCCAGATCTTCAATGGCCTGCTGCAGGCAGTTCTCCTGTGTACAAGTTTTCAGGATATTCAGTAAAAGGATGAAATTTTTATTTCAACCAAGGCACGTTTAGAATTTCTGAAAAAGAGAAGAGCGATCAGCTCAGGCAGTTAGAGAGTCAGGATACCACAACCTCAAATAAGAGAAATCCTTACATTTCGTTACAAGAGGTCTTCTAGTGATAAACAGCACAGTGAACAAGATATCATTGTATAATAATGTATAGCCGTTCTATATTTCAAAATAAACTGACTTCAATAAAACCAACAAAATTCTTAAGCGATTGAAAAAAAAAAAAAAAAAAAAAAAAAAAAGGAAAAATTGTTCCATTGACAAATAGTAAATTCAGCGAGATGGTTAACTAGTTAATGAAAACAAATGTTTTGCTAACTATCGCTGAATGATACACGCAATATATTCACGCAAATTCTGTAAATTATTGTAGTAAAATCATGCGATGGTTGCGCAACAGTAACTCTCAGAGAGAGAGAGAGAGAGAGAGAGAGAGAGAGAGAGAGAGAGAGAGAGAGAGAGAGAGAGAGAGAGAGAGAGAGAGAGAGACCCCAAAGAAACCTTAACACGAAAACCATATAATAAAAACAACAGCAAAAATAACAACAAACACCACATCCCTACACACTCACACTTCCAATGTCGAACACGGAGATACAGACTTTCCCGACCTTACTAAACATGTGTGAGCAGTCAGCGTGGTGCATGGTGTTGCTGACCTATACCGTGAACTCATCGCCCATAGCTTCTGCCACGCCCAGCTTACTCAGCCCCTCGTCATCCGCACACATTGATGAAGGAAACCTATCATAAGGGCCCATTCACAATGAGACGGCCTGCTTAGAGCCTAAAAACTTACTAAAAATACCTCGCAAACACTAAAATCACTCCTACACACCCAAGACACCCTCCACATACCTAAACCTCTTAAAACCCCAACAATATCCCAAAATATACTAAAAGCACAAAGCAACAACTCCAAATACCACCAAATACACACCAAACTGACTAGAAACATCTAATATAAACTCACATCACCCCCACACACACTTGTACACACTCACACCACTTAAAACACGCAAAACTAACCCAAAAATATAGAAACCTTCAATATGGTCCAAAACACACTCAAAACATCTAGATACTCAGACACCTCCACACAAGGTACAGTATGTAAAATATATCTAAAATATCTAAAACACACTGAAACACAAAATGTACCCAAAACACCCTGCAACACTACTGAACACACTTAAAACTTCCCAAATATATCTCAAAACCAACATAATGTATTGTAAAGAACTTTATGATTAAAAGGAAAACTTAACTAAACAATACGCCTTGGTTCCTGTTCCTATTCCGCCTTCATT
Organism: Portunus trituberculatus; assembly: GCF_017591435.1. NCBI lineage: Eukaryota > Metazoa > Arthropoda > Malacostraca > Decapoda > Portunidae > Portunus > Portunus trituberculatus. The sequence goes on along the minus strand of NC_059298.1, from coordinate 24,763,332 downwards.
TCTCCCTTTTCTTTGTCCTCCTCTTTTGTTTCTCTTTCTTTTTCCTTCTCTTGCTTCCATCTACAAGTCTGAGCCTAAAAATACATCAGAACACCAGATATTAGAGAAAATACTGAGGAGATGGAGGGAGACAAGTATTGTGGTTTGGCTACTCCGCCTTTTCCTCCTCCTTTTCTCCTTTCATCTTTCTTCTACTGCTACCATCCACACCTAAACCTAGAAACACACGAAAACACATAGAAATCAATAGATTTTAGGCAAAATATTGACGAACTGGAGGGATTGGAGAGTGACGCTAGGCAGAGGCTATGATGACTCACCACCTTGGCAGGGAGAACGGGAATAGCGGTGACTCGGCTAAATTACGTAAATAATACTATAAAGAAAATATTCATAATAAAAAAGTCACGGACGAATGTCTGATATTTTATGACTATAAATACTTAAACTAATAACCAAAACCTCAAAACATCTCTAGCATAATTAGTTGTTTTTTTTTTTATGTCTAAAATTAAGTACGTTTAAAGTACAAAAAACATTTCCACTTATATCTCTGCTAAACTGTCCTGTAACGTCAAGTCATTTTTATTTGATGAGTATTATAACACATTTTACGGAATTTGAGCTATCTTTTAAGCCATTATACACGAGTTAGACGGAGAAGCAAAACCGTGAGCAAATAAAATAAAAATAAATAAAACTTACGTTTAACTGCACCAAACACCATTTCAAACTCCATATATTTCATTCATTAGATTGATTTCACAGTTTAAAAAACATAGGCGACTCTTTGATAACATAAAGGACCAGTTATAGCTTGAAATAAAAAAACTCCAAATGGAAATTAAAAATTTTTGACCGTAAACTCATATTTACCCCATAAAACATCACTAAACGACATATACTGTATTTACCGAATACAGGCGCGGAACACACTTCAAACACAATGGAACATTTATAGAAACCATAAAGACAAACCATGGAAGCGTAATATTATCGTTAGAAACTACATGAATAAAGTATTTGACCCTGCAGGCTTCCCAGGGGAAGGTAAAGGCTGGGAGAACAGGGAGGGTGTCAACATCCGAGTAAAGCAACGTCGCTGGCTCCATGTGTTGCCTTTATCTTCTCACCACACTAAAATTAAGCCATAAAGGGAATTTTTGACCGCGTGCTAGACTAGTAGCTACATTCTGACACATATTTGGCTTATGGTAGATGAAGGAAGCAAATATCAGCTGCTAATGTATACACCTTGCTTCCATAATGAGGGTGGCATAATGACTCAAACAAACTCTGTGTCAAGGCAGGATATGAAAATTACATCAATGTTTATGAATCAATTGAAGTCATTCATCATGAATGTGGACAGGCTGCCACCCAGTGCTGGCTGGTCAGAGAAAAAACTGCAGAGATATCAGTGCACCACATTCTGTTGCTACCAGGGAAAGATATTTGATATATGGGAAGCATACAATCCAATATCAATTACCCATGGCCACTCGGCCAGCTTCTGGAGCAAGTATCAGCTTTTAAAGAGTGCAAGCGATGATGGTGACAGTTGATCAAAATAGTATTTCAAATATTATACGAGCTAATAGATTACGTTTAGTATTGCTAAAAACTCATATTTCAATCATCAAACTATGAATTATGATAAAACTTTAACATACTTAAAGAGAGCGGGTGTTCTATATTCATGTGTGTATTTAAATTTTCGTATCAGGTTTTACCTAAGAGTTAGTAATAAAATAGTAGAGAAATTTAAAGAGAGAGCATTTTTATATGCCCATTTCCATCATCTGTATCAATCCTGAAAAAAGTCGTTGGAATTTTAGACAGCGTTTAAAAGTTCCGTTGAATATTCACTATCGAAACTGCACACCGCCGAATCTGTTTGTGTTCATTACAGGACAACTGTGCTGTACAAGGAGGCTGAATAACAGAAGGCGGCATGACGCCACAAAAGTGAAGCCAGCGCACTATTGGTCCACTTCTGCCCCTATCTCCCCTTTCACCCAAAACACTGCCGACAGCCCATTGAAAATACATGGTGAACGCTCGAGTTACGTTTCTTATTTTCCGTCTCATGTCCATGTTTCGAGGTTGCCTACCATACATATGACCTTAAAAGACTCATGATAGTCGTGGCATACAGTGGCACGAAGATTTATACGGCAAATCATATCTACAAATAAGATAATACAGTGTTTTCCAGCTTTGGTGGACTTGAATGAGAGGTGAGGAAGCTGTGTTTTGAGGCAAACGTATGACTGAACAAGATCATGTACACATGTAAATATAAATGTGCATGTAGACATAAACATGTACGTATATATGTGCATATAAACGAAGGATAAATAAATTGTGAGTCAGATGAAAGTTGGCCTGAAGGTTTATTTTTCTTGGTATAGCAATTACTTAATTAACACATGTAAAATTCTCTCTCTCTCTCTCTAGCTTTTATTTAGAATGCTGTGTGATTTCGTGTCACTGTGCATTGAAAAGCATCAATCACTGAAATCTTATTCAATATTTGTTCCTTGTCATGCAATAAACGAGAAAAAGTAATCTTTTTGCCATAATTTCTCCCGGAAACGTCCTGCTGTATTTATTTCAATATTGTAGCTATTTCGTATTAACACCGTTAATAACAGGTCTACATGACATAATTAGGAAACTATAATGTAGTTTACATAAGTTAAACCATTAGTTCTTTTCTAGTTTTCCCCTAGTAATGAAAAAGAAAGCGGGAATTTCCCATTGCTTTACCCGGGAGAGGGCAATGTTTTGGGTTAAGTTGCGATCGTAAGCTCCGCCCACTGCCTCATAGGCTTCGCCCACTGGCTTCACTTTTTCTTTTTTTAGTTCAGCGTGATAGGCGCTTGTCGTTCCTTCAATCTAACCTCCTTAGTACTGTATGTGGTAGTAAATTATCCACAAACCCCAGAATAACATATTAATACAAATGTAATCTTTTCACAACCAGAAGGTTAAATAGACTGGAGGGGAAGTCTTGATGGCACAATTTACCCAGATAAAGGAGGCCTCAGTAATGGCCAATACCATACAATGCCATGCCATAAAATACCACACTGGCGTACCTAGGGGGGGCGGAGGGGCGTAGTTCGCCCCCGGCGGTACTTTGATCCATTGCATAATTGACAAATATAATTGACAAATGACGTTACTTCCTATTACCACCTTTTCCGTTACAGTGCCTCCTTTTTTACATTTTTTTTACATTTAACAAGTTAACAAGTACTCGGGTTACTAGAAATAAATCACGAGAAAACTGATACGTTAAAAATAACAAAATATATACCTAGGCATGGACTATTCTACGCTGGACAGCAAACGATCTCAGCTCGCTAGGCTTTCACACTCAAATGGAGGCCGAAACGGTGACACCCAGAAAACAAATAATGGTGATATCTAGCTGATCAAAAACGTAATATTATTATTTTTTGGTTTGTATATATATATATATATATATATATATATATATATATATATATATATATATATATATATATATATATATATATATATATATATATATATATATATATATATATATATATATATATATATATATATATATATATATATATATATATATATATATATATATATATATATATATACACACACACACACACACACACACACACACACACATCAGCATGGTGGTCGACTTCAGTGGTGAGAAAGAGCTATAGGCTGCCTTCTCCCTACTCCCAACTCCCCCCACGCTTCCTGCTGTGTGTATGTACGTCCCACCACCACTTCCTGCTGTGTGTACGTCCCATCGCCCCTTGTACTATTTATGTACCATTTTTTGTTCCAGATTATACATTTAATGTGCTTTCATACATTGTTTTCTTACCCATTTGGGTTATGTACTTGTTTTTCTCAATTTATAAGGGGTCGGGAAAGGAAATTCCGCGTATCCGGCAGGGCCTTAGCTGCTATAATCCGGATGACAGAATTTCACAATGTTTTTTTTTTTCTTTTTGCTTTTAGTCTAACCTATCCTAGCCGACGGGGCTAAGACAGCTCCGCTCCGTCCCCACCCCTAAGACAGTAACCTAGCCCTATCATAAATGTTACTTCACACAAGGTAACGCCTAAAAAAAAACTACACCGCTATGCCTTATCGGTGAGGTGAAAAGCACAACTGCTGACTCATTACACAACCTTCATGTATCGACAACAAATATTCTCTTGTAACTATCAAAATTATTTATGAAAAAAGTCACCAAAGCTTCGTTACTTCAAACAGTGTTAAGTTAATGGCTACGTCGTTGTTACCCGCCCACAAACACGGCCATCACCTTCCAGCACCGTCCCTGCTGCTACTGTTTTTTTTTTTATTTATTTATTTGTTTTTCATTTTGGCCATCACCCTGGCATGGGTATTAGGCCATTTTTATTTTTTTTTATATTTCTTTTAATTTACTTTTGTTTTTTGTATATACAATTTCAATTTTTTTATTATTCTATATTTATAAATATATATATCTTTATTATTTTATGATTTAAAAAAAAAAAAAAAAAACACTGTACATTCACTCAGAATTCCATACACGCTTCATTCACACAGGGATCCTACTCCTAACTCAAAACTATTGTCCTTTGTCAGGGCATGAGGAACTGCTACTGCCGCTGTCCGTCGCTTTAATTTTCACCAGTCGTTCGAACTCCTGAGACCTGAAGCAGCTTCGTTCATTCTCGTGTGAACTAGCTGAAAAAAAAAGTATGTATATATTGACAAACACGAAGCAGAAAACATAATAAATGTACCAGAAAAAAGAAAGAATAGACAGAAAATGAAATCAACGAAATGGAAGAACGACCAACGACCGAAAGTTAAGGAAATGAAATGTGAAAACTTTTGTGTAATAACTACTTACTTTCTTCACAATCTTGCCCCTCATGTTCTTCATGATCTCTGATTAGTATTTATCTGTGTGTGTGTGTGTGTGTGTGTGTGTGTGTGTGTGTGTGTGTGTGTGTGTGTGTGTGTGTGTGTGTGTGTGTGTGTGTGTGTGTGAGAGAGAGAGAGAGAGAGAGAGAGAGAGAGAGAGAGAGAGAGAGAGAGAGAGAGAGAGAGAGAGAGAGAGAGAGAGAGAGAGAGAGAGAGAGAGAGAGAGAGAGAGAGAGAGAATTTGTCATGGGTGATGGACTAGAGGGATTAGCATTAACACTTGAAGGGTCGACCACTATCTACCCGGCAGTGTTTATCGCGTCGCCAAAACAATGTCAAACCCTTCGCTACTCCTAAGAACACCGCCACCCAATGGAAAGAACCAAACCTACGTCGTAAGGGAGGTTCTTGTACTTCCAGCGATCGTGAACGGGACTTACTACTACTACTACTACTAATACTGCTACTACTACCAACAATATCATAAGAAGTAGCAGAAAAAAATAATAAAAAGAATAAGAAATAAGAATAAGGACGACGATAAAAAAAAAGATGAACAGAATCTGAAATACAACAACAACAACACTGCCTATCACAGTTACCCATACACACACAGTAAGGTGAGAAAAATGAGACTAGACAATTGAAGACATGACAAAACGTGATGTAACGTGATATGTATTCATACTACTACGACCATAACATTTCAAGACACATTACATCTTAAAACACACCACCACCACCATCTCCCCCATTACTACTACTACTACTACTACTACTACTACTGTATACGCTTTATTAACTTATCGGGTGTGTGTTGTATTGAAGTAATTAGCAACGGGAAGGAAAGAGGAGGGGAGGAAAGACTGGGGCGTGGTGATGAAAAGAGGGATGGGAGAAGTGACGGGAGTGAGAGAGAAAAAAGGTGGGAAAATTTTGAATATAGGAAAAGATTGGAGGGCGTGGTGAGAAAGGTGTGGCGGGGTGTGGGTGGTGGAGAGGGTGTGGTGATGTGTGGGTGGTGGAGAGGGCGTGATGGAAAGAGCACGGCGGTGTGGGTGGCAAGGTGCGGGCGTGCAGGTATGGTAGTTGTAAGAGTGGGTGAGGATAGAGGTTTGAGAAGCTTGAGTGTAGTAATGTAAAGGAAGTAATGTGGTTTCTGAAATTATTCTTTGCAAAAACAGAATTATCTAATGGAGAGAGCAGAAGGAAAGGGGAAGGGAATCATTATTATTATTATTATTGTTATTATTATTATTATTAATAGTAGTAGTAGTAACAGTAGCAGCAGCAGCAGCAGCAGCAGCAGCAGCAGCAGTAGTAGTAGTAGTAGTAGTAGTAGTAATAATAACAGAAGTAGTGGTAGTAGTAGTAATAGTAGTAATAACAGAAGTAGTAGTAGTAGTAGTAGCAGTAGCAGTAGCAGTAGCAGTAGCAGTAGCAGCAGCAGCAGCAGCAGCAGCAGTAGTAGCAGTAGTAGTAGTAGTAGTAGTAGTAGTAGTAGTAGTAGTAGTAGCAGTAGCAGTAGCAGTAGCAGAAGTAGCAGTAGAAGTAGCAGTAGCAGTATGTCTCATAGGACTCCTTTTGAAGTACTATAGGTAAAGTTGGGCGGTTCTTGTGGGTGGTTTTCTCATTGACGATACAGATTCCTTATTAAACAACCACTATAATCCAATAACTTCCACTAGCTGAATGGAAGTTTGGGAATATGTGCCTGTGAAGTGAAGGGATGCACGTAATCCTAGCGTCATGTTAACACAGAAGATCTATCTAACTTTTTTTTATTTTTCCGTTTTCTTAAGCACTAGACACGTACGCGCACACGCACGCATGCATCCACAGGCACACACATACTCTAGCGCGAGCGCACACGCACACACAGACACAGACACAGGCACAGACAGACACACACACACACACACACACAAACACACACACACACACACACACACACACACACACACACACACACTTCACACCAGAGGACCTCAGTGGTTAGATATTTGGGTGTGTCTCCTTTCACGTAGCCCCTGTTCACCTAGCAGTGAGTAGGTACGGGATGTAAATCGAGGAGCTGTGACCTTGTTGTCCCGGTGTGTGGTGTGTGTCTGGTCTCAGGCCTATCCGAAGATCGGAAATAATGAGCTCTGAGCTCGTTCCGTAGGGTAACGTCTGGCTGTCTCGTCAGAGACTGCAGCAGATCAAACAGTGAAACACACAATAAAGTCGATGAATAAAGAAACAAGCAAACAAACAAACACGTGAATAACGAACAGGATGAATACTTTCTCCTCAGCTTAATGCAATGGTCTTCTGAAACAAATAACCAGTAAAAAGTAAAAACCAATAAGGATTAATGCAAGAAAATAATTCAAATAAGAATATTTAGATAAATATCAGATTTAAAAGATAAATATATTTTTATTATCTACTTATTTTCAAGAAAAACACTATTTTTTTCAAGGCTACATACGACTTACTTCATTTGTATCCTCCATCAATCGAACGGCTGCCAGACAAACCTCAGTCTCGCTCATTCAAGACTATAACCTCTCATGTGACAGCAATCAGAGCAATATACCACACAAACATTAGTATATGTAAACGTATTCCATATACACATTGTATATACAAGTTGTGTTTCCAGGTATGAGAGCAATATATATATATATATATATATATATATATATATATATATATATATATATATATATATATATATATATATATATATATATATATATATATAAAGATGCAAAAAAATTGGTGTTCTCATAATGATGAGGTGTTACAAGACCATTTTCGTCTCGTAAGGGTTTCTAAACTTCAGTTCAAAGTTTGCTGTTTTGTTTGACGTGTTGCGTGTGGACTAAACGTTCACTCACTCAGGCAATACTGACGCAAAGTTTTGTTTCATCTGGCTGTCGAGAGATTGAGTCACCGGCGCCGATAACATAGACCAACAAAAGTGGTGCTAAGAATTGGGTGAATTGTACAGCTTCTGTGTTGGACAGAGGCTACAGTATATATATATATATATATATATATATATATATATATATATATATATATATATATATATATATATATATATATATATATATATATGTATGTATGTATATATATACATTATATGTGACATTTAGGATCGCATAATGTTGCTGATAATTCAAACTAACATAGAAATATATAGGTCTTCGAATGTACTCACTGGAGCAGAGCCGCTGTCTAGCGAGAAAAAATATTTATCCCATTTAAATTAACAGTTCTGTTATCCTGCTCTGCTGAGTGTGGAAAAAGCTGAAAATCTTAACTGACAATATCTTTTATTGGAAAAAAACAAGAAAGTAGTAATTCTCATGTAATACCATTATTCAATATTCAGTAAAACTAATATACTTGACGTATTCTTGAGTTGACATTAAAAACGTTATCTAAAAGAAAGACATCATATGATTAGAGGGCAAGACTCCTGGATTTGCCATGGACTTCCCCCCCTTCCCCTCATCCACAGCTACGTCTCTATCCTTTCGCTACGCTGTTAGACGAGAAAATCAGCAAGCTTTTGGGGTTTTGGAGCCATGTTCAATGATGCCACAGTGCACCAGCAACAGGTGGAGAATCAGCAGGCCGAACGCCACCCCGCCCCAATTGTCATCGGTGCGCCACCACACCAACAGGCACACCGCCACGCACAGGTACAGCAGGGAGAACTTGCGGTGCTGCACCTTGGAGTACTTCACCATAAACTTTTGGAGAAGAGACGAGGAAGTGGGAGACGAAGACGGCTTGGGGTTAGGATCGGCAGACGGAGGAGGCCTTGCTGGCTGGAATCTAGGGGAGGAGGATGACGGCGGGAGTGGAAAGGGGTAAGGGGGACGCCCAGCAGATTCATCATCGTGTGCAACCATGACTGTTTTGTATTTGATTTAAAAAAACCGAAAAGGAAATGTGAAGAGAGAGAGAGAGAACGACTTACAATTCCTGTATATAATTTGAAGAAAGCATGAAGGGGAAGATCGAGAGAGGGATGGAAAGGGAGAGGAAGAGGTCGACATGCTGCTGCGGTGTTGTAAAGGAAAAAGAAAGAAATAGAATAAGGCAAAATAAAATACATCAACAAAGTAAATATACGAATAAAGTCAAACCAAATCAAATAATAAATAAATGAATATAAATTAATAAATCACGGCAAGAGCAATCGAACTATTTCTTGACACAGTACTCAGTGTTATGTAAATCACACACAAAATCCAGGCATTGCTTGCTTGATAAATACCACACTTAATTACACTGATGGATCGACACACAGCAAGGCGCGGCGGGTGTACGAGTATACAGGGTGGGTGGTAGAGGTGGCGGCCAAGTGTGCAGACGCCATCATAGTACCTCCACAACCAACACTCCGCCTCCACCACGCGCTGGACGGTGGAACAATAGTGTACTTGGCTGCCTCTCCTCTATCCTCGCCTCAGCTGTCTCCATGTAGTGCCCAAACATAAGCTTATTTCCCTGCCCTTCGAGGTGATTTGGTTCATTATCACTTTTTTCATTCTCATTTCATTACCATTGTTATTATTATTATTATTATTATTATTATTTGAGGTTTTGTTGTTATTTAGTTTTGTGTCTGTCATTTCACTGTCACGTTTTTTTGGGTTTTATTTCATTGTTACTTGCTTTTCTTTTCACTATCATTTCACCATCATTATTTTTGTTATTTTTTTTGTCACATGGTACTTCACTATCTCTTCACTGTCATTCAGTTTTCCCTTATTTCACTATTGGTCGCTGTTGCCGCACTGTCACTTCCCTGTCAGTCCGTTTTCACTGTCATTTCACTATTGTCATCACTAATTCATTATCGTGTCGCTTATTCACTGGCCGTCATTCGTTGTTCACTATCACTCCACTATCATCTCACTATTACATCACTGCTTCACAATGTATCACTCATTACATATCCATTAGTTTTCACTACTACACACCTCACTACCTCACCATCACCTGTTACTGACCCCTCACCTCTTTTCACCATTACCGCTATCTCACCCCCATTTGCCCCCGCAGGTATACCAAGTGGTGAAGGGGCAGAAGGTGAGTCATAGGAGGTCACTAAAGAGAGTCGGTGAGATGCCGATAATGTGGAGGTAAGCCAATGTTGTGCCCATATTTAACCCCTCCAATACTGGGACGCATTCTTTATCTAGAGCTTTGGGTATGATTAGATGATTTTATTTACATTAGGAAGGGTCTATGAAGATAAGAAAATTAATGGACAGTTTTCACTATTCTAATCCTCTTATAAGATTCTGGAACTGTTTAAAATCACCAAATAGCATGCAAAATAAATATGAAAACACGTCCTGGTACTGAAGGGGTTAAGAAAGTAGATGAAATCCTAACGTCTGTCTGCTTAACTTCAACTGTAGGTAAATTAATGGAGTCAATAACAGCGAAGAACATTAGGGAGCACCTAGACACACACAACTTGATAAAACTACTCTCAGCATGAAAGAGAGAGTCATGCCCTTACAAAATTGCCGATTTTTATAATAAAGTT